>NC_079973.1:12956170-13557420 GCF_029852145.1 Microplitis mediator | reverse complement strand
ACTGGACAGCTGATTTGCAAATCGCTTTCGATGCCGCTAAACGATCTCTCGCTGATGCAACACTTCTCGTGCATCCAAGAACCGACGTGGATTGGGCAGTTTTTACCGATGCATCAGAAATCGGGATCAGTGCCGTCCTCCAGCAACGCATAAACAACGACTGGCAGCCGCTGGCTTTCTTTAGCTGGGAATTACAGCCGTCGATCCAAAAATTGTCGACTTATGATCGAGAACTACACGCGATCTACGAAGCCGTGAGACATTTCCGGCATATTTTCGAAGGCCGACACGTAACGATCTACACAGATCACAAACCGCTTCAACACGCATTTAAACAGCGTACAGAGAGAGCTTCACCATGGAAATTCCGCCGTTTGGATTTCATCGGTCAATTTACGACTGACATGAGACATGTGTCGGGCAACGACAATATTGTCGCTGACACACTGTCACGAGTCGAAGCAGTGTCTACTGCCATTACATCAGAAGAACTTGCCGATGCACAGAAGCAAGATCTCGAGCTTCAACAACTGCTGCAACAGACAACCGCGTTGCAGCTTCGACGAATCAATTTTGACAACGGTTTGGCATTGTACTGTGACATTGCGTCAGGTACGGTGCGACCATACGTTCCAGGACCGCTGAGAAAGAAAGTGTTCGATTCACTACACACGCTCGCTCACCTTGGAATCAAAAAATCATTGAAAATGATCTCCAAACGTTATGTCTGGCCGTCTATTAATAAAGATTGCCGTGAATGGACGAAATCTTGCATCGACTGTCAGAAGAATAAAATTCAGAGACACGTGTCATCGCCGATCGCCAGTTTTGAACCTCCAACTGAACGATTCGAGCACATACACATCAACTTAGTGTCTTTAAAAACATCAAGAGGCTTTAATAGGGTGTGTCATTTCAAGGCTATATTTTTTTTTACTGTTATACCAGAAAATCTGGTAGTATATAGAAAATAAAAAATTATGCCGCTGGGTTAAAGGGTTTAAGTCCAATAGCGGCTTCGCTCATCAAAAAATTCTATTTCCCATTTAAATTACACGGGAAATTTTTTTTTTTAACTTTGAGTATTTTTAACTCGTGAAAAAATTAATAGATCGAATTGACTAATACACACTTTTGTAGGAAATTGAACGCTCTACAAAAAAGGTCTCTTATCATTTTTCGATCAATCCATCTGTTCTAAAGTTATTGGAGCTCGAAGTCAAGTTATAGTAAATTTCGAGATCTTTTTACTTTTTCGGCAAAACTATCAGACTTATCATAAAATGTTGTAGGGTTTTTTTTATTGACAATTTTATTCTCTACAAATTATGATCAGTAAAGTTTTTTCAAATTCTGCATTGTTTTCTAGTTATTTTCATTTTAATGTCAAGCTCTTGAAATCGATCAGAACACTACTTTTTTAAGAGCTTAAAATTAAAATGAAAATAACTAGAAAACAATGCGGAATTTGAAAAAACTTTACTGATCATAATTTGTAGAGAATAAAATTGTCAATAAAAAAAACCCTACAACATTTTATGATAAGTCTGATAGTTTTGCCGAAAAAGTAAAAAGATCTCGAAATTTACTATAACTTGACTTCGAGCTCCAATAACTTTAGAACAGATGGATTGATCGAAAAATGATAAGAGACCTTTTTTGTAGAGCGTTCAATTTCCTACAAAAGTGTGTATTAGTCAATTCGATCTATTAATTTTTTCACGAGTTAAAAATACTCAAAGTTAAAAAAAAAAATTTCCCGTGTTATTTAAATGGGAAATCAAATTTTTTGATGAGCTAAGCCGCTATTGGACTTAAACCCTTTAACCCAGCGGCATAATTTTTTATTTTCTATATACTACTAGATTTTCGGGTTTAGCAGTAAAAAAAAAATATAGCCTTCAAATGACACACCCTAGGCTTTAACTAGTGTTTAACAATCATCGACCGATTCACGAGGTTTCCTGAGGCTGTCCCGTTATCTAATGGAACCGCAGAAACGATAGCACATGCACTATCGCTGCACTGGATTTCACGCCACGGAGTACCGAAACGCATTACTTCGGATTAAGGTCTGCAATTCGAATCGTCGTTATTCCAATCGTTAATGAAAATGTACGGAATAAAACACTTACATACCACGCCGTATCACCCGCAAGCCAATGGTCTCGTCGAACGCTTACATCGTCAGTTAAAAGCGGCACTTTTGTGTCACCAAGAGTCATGGTATGACGCATTACCAGCCGTTTTGCTCGGCTTACGCGCTGCCTGGAAAGACGACATACAGACGACACCGGCTGAATTAGTGTATGGTGAGCCAATTCGTTTACCTGGTGAGTTACTCACTCCTAGTAACAAAACTTCACCTCATGACATTGTTAATATATTAAAACGTCATTTCAATTCATTGGCACCGGCCGAAATGTCGCGTCACGGCAAGCATTCTGTTTTCTGTTTCAGGAACCTTAGTACTTGCAGCCACGTACTGGTACGGAATGACCAGGTTAGACCATCTTTCTCAGCGCCGTACGAAGGTCCATATCGTGTCATAACCCAACACGACAAATACTTCATCGTCGACGACAAATCGCCATTTCTGTGGACAGATTAAAGCCGGTCTACGAGGCAAATTCAGTCGACACGGCTACGATGATAACAAACTCCCAGCCGATTAACACAGCAACCGAGACCTAAAAACGCCAAGTCCGGTTTAATATTTAAAAATTTACACGATTGTATTTTTTTTTTTTTATATAAAAGTTTTTTTTCTACAAAGTAATAATTCACCACTTTATTATACTTATTCATTTAATTATTTATTTATTCATATCATTTGTAAATATTCCATCACTTTAATTATCGTGTATTAAATTTAAAAAAAAAAAAAAACAAAGGGAGTTCTGTAGCGTTGCTACTAGGTGACGCGATCGATAAAATTCGACAGTTTCCGTCGAACATCGATTTATTCATTTATCCATCTCTACCACATTGGTGGGGACAATTAGTAATAGACCGTGGGATTGTACACACGCATCCAGGCTTCTTACTTTACTGTATACTTACAATCGCTGTTTTATTTCCGTTTATTTAAATAAAACATTTGTTTAAATTAATTAGTTGGTTTTAATAATTTATATTATCACCTCAACCACTAAATATATACATCTTAGTTCTAAATATTTACATAGTAAAAATAGAAAAAAAAATGACTCTATACAATGCTAGGTAATTAATACTAATTTGAGGTATAATAGCGAGAAGCGCTAAAAGCAATAATTTAAAATAAAACTAATCAAAGGGAAAATTAAAGTGAATCTCAACAAACAATTTAGCGATATCTGACTGGGTATAAGTTATGAAATTGCACTGTACGTATCTTATTAAATCTGACAAAATTAAGGAATGAGCCCATAAGAGTTCTAGTTGTTAGGCCTCGCAATTCTGCTTTGGATAAACCCAATGATAAGAGATCATCACTTGACTTTTTAGCCCACACCCCTCTCCAAGATATGGTAATGGATGACCAATGGATACTGGAAGGTACAACGTTATATTTGTCTGAAACATACTTAACAATATCATTATTTTTCTTATCATAATCAGTCTTTTTTACATGAGCTAAGTTAATATCACGGTACCCAGATACAATTTGAGCATCCAAAACCGATACCCTATTGTCTTTAAAAGCTATTATGTCAGGTTTCCTGACTCCAATTCTGGTGGGAATTTTATATTCCTTGATGACTTGATAACCTCTATGTTCCAATGACTGAGAAACTTTGTCAACAATGGCATTATGGCGATATATGCATCCTCCATGAGTGCGAATACATTCCCGAATGATGGGTGCTGTTGTTTTTGGAACCCTGCATCCAGCTCGACATAGATAGTCCTGAGTGAGTCTTCTAAGGCCTCTTGTTGTACACATCAAAGATGGTAAGGCATTTATCCGTGTTCTTATATATTGAATCCAATCCTTAGCTAGTATATGCGCGTAACGATCTTCAATCCAGCTATACGATGCAGGCGAGTTTCTTGTTTCACGAAGTTCTCTTCCGTCAGTTTGACTATGGAGTTTCTTGGCCCAATTTTCGTTTTTGGACGGTAAAATTGAGCACCATTTCCTCTTCTTTTGCGCCCATTCGCTTTTACTGGCCGTAACTGCTGCACTAAAGCTAGAGGTCTTCATAGCATCTAATCGTCTGAGAGTGAGCTCAGGGATCTTGGTGAGCAGGGATATTATTCCTAGTCCTCCTTCCTTGATTGGCGCATGAAAGAAGGCAGTTGGTACATCGTGAGGTAACATAAGCCACCGTCGAACAAAACTTCTAATGACTTTGTCATTTTTTCTAAGAAATCCGTACTTAGCACGACCAAGGACCAGCGAGTGGAAGAACTTAGGTAGAAGGAATGTACGTAGTAGATACATTCTTTGGTGTGGCTTGAGAGGAGCACTAGTGATCTTTTGGAGATATTCATTAATGTCAAACGATGGAGCTTGAGATCCTTCGAAAGTGAAGTCAACGCCAAGAAGATTCCACTTGTCCTTAATACCTAATTGTTTTACTGGTGCATTGAAAATCTTGAATTTAGAAGTTGTGAGGACTTTTATCTTCTTTTTTTTGCCATTCGGTACTATCGATAGCGCTTTACACTTGACGGGCATTGGCTTGAGTCCATGTCTTGACATTTCCTGGATAACACAGTTGATCGCAGCCTGAAGACCAGCAGCAGTACCTGCAACTAACACTAAGTCGTCTGCAAATGCAAGGGCATTAATATTGGCTGAATGAAGTGTAAAACCTACTTCATCGGGAATCTTTTTAAGAATAAGGTCCATAATCACGTTAAAAATAACGGAAGACAACGGATCTCCTTGTCTCACTCCCCGTCCAGGGTGGATTGGACTGGATTTCTGACTATTCGCTTCTAGCGTGGTCGTAGCATCCTTGTAGAGTGCTGTGACATAATCAACGAAATCTTTTGGAAGCCCCAACTCATGTAGAGCCCATGTGATTGAAGCATGAGACACTGAATCGAAGGCTTTTATGACATCAATTAAGGCAATGTGGAGTTCTTTAAACTTGGTTCTGGCTTCGTATAGGATCGCTGATAGAACAGCTACATTCTCAGCAGTGCCGTCTGCGTTAATAAAGCCTCGTTGTCTTTCGTCATGTTTGAGTCCTGCCATCAACCGATTTGCTAAAATGCGATGAAAATGTCTGAAGATAATGGACGAGATTGATTTCGGCCGAAACTTTGAAGGATCTTGGGTTTCACTGACTTTGGGGATTAGAATGGTTCTTGAATCTTTCCAAATCGCCGGTACTTTTCCCCAGATCATTATAATGTTCATAATTGTGGCTTTTACCATGTCGGGAACTTCTTTAAACCAACGAGAGGCGGATAAACTGTCTGGGCCAGCTGCAGATTTGGCTGCAGGCTTGTACTTGCGAACATCATCGGTAGTGATCGGTGCTGATATAAATTCCAGCTCGGACTTGGGAGCTGTGGCTAGGCTGTCATCCAGAGGGACACTTGGAGCTTCCAGGAGAGGTCGCCAAATTGCCTCTTGTTGAGTGAGAGGGGGACCAACATAAGAACCCGTATCACCATCTAAAACCTTACTAGCTGCCTTAGAAATGTTCTTGGTCCAGAGTGTCTGTAGTGCAGCATATTCTCTCCTCCTTTTTCGTTTTCTTGACAGATGCAGTTCGTCATTACGACTTTGGTACCGAGTTTAAGAGTTATTCGGTGCTACGGGGAACTTTATGAGAAACCAGTCAGATAATGGCTGTTCAGGATCCTCGTTCCGCTGGACTGCATCAATGGCTTGTACAATATAGTCTTTTCCTGGCATTCTGCATCTTCCTGAAATCAAATAGGCTCTCGCTGACCGTAGCCAGGAAGCACGCTGCTCGATTGTTCCTCTTTCTTGACTTTGAGTGACTTGTCTAGGGGAATTTTGAGGGCTGGTTAGGTCCGGTAAGGGTGCAGACTCTTTTAAGTTACTGACCAGGTCTCTAAATGACTGTTTCCGACGTAGACTAGCAATTGACTGAGCTGTACGTGGTGGATCAAATTTGACACTGTCAGACAGGTATTCATTCATGAACCTTGTATCCGATGGTGCGTTGGCTTCAGCCGCTGCTAATCTTCGTAGGTCTTCATCTTGCCATCTTGGTTTTCGACGGGAAGTGTCTATTGCTGCATTGGTTTGTTCACGATGTTTACTGACTTTATGAACACCTAGGCCTCTAAGAGATGGAAAAGACTTATTACAGAGTGGGCATTGGTAGCAGTTAATATTCTGCAAAGTTGGTTGGTGAGATTCAGAGGGGATATTAGAATCTAAATTTAAATCTACTATATTAGATCCGCTGGAGGGAAGCATTGAGACGCTACCCAGACTCTTATTTACAGTATTGTTTAATTGAGTGTAACCAGCGGAGGAATCCTCATAGAGGATATTAAGTTGACGATTTATTTGTCTACCACTTGGTACTAGGGATACCAAGGGACCGGTCGAAAGGATGTTGTTGTTGTTGCAGCTAGAGATGTTGTGGTTAGCGTTGAGTAAGAGTGGAGACACCTCAGAAGTAATCAACTGAGGCCCCGCTAGGGCGTCATCCCCATTCTCCACTCGATAAAGGTTTCTATGACTCCTTTGAGGCATCAATATAGTTAGTACTCCGTATCTTATCTCGGATTTTTCTAATTAGAATAGGACATAGTTTTCCATCAGTTGTCGAATGATTCGTAGCTTGCAATTTGGCTTTGACGCAATTGACACAACAGAAATCTTTCATTTCAGCTTCACAGTCCTTGGTGCGGTGTAATTGACTACATTTACTACAAGTGTCTTCTGGCTTACTGCATTTAGACGAAATATGACCAAACTCTTGACATTTAAAACACTGTAGAATGCTGACGTGGTCTTCGACGTGACATTTGGTCCATCCAATATAAATATCTCCCAAGTTAAGAAGTGAGTTACGAAGTAGCGGTGAAACTTCGATAACAACGTTTCTGGTAAAAGCTCTTGGATTAGGCTTGTACTCATAGATGACTTTGATTGCATCTGGTGATGATGCCAATTTGTTGACTTTGATAATTTTATCTGGAAGTTCTTCTTTAGGAACTATTTGAGGCACACCCTGGACTATCAATCGAGGGTTGAACTTTTTTTGAACATGGACTTCTAGGCCAACATTGGCAAGAGATTCCTTGATGGCCTGGATATTGGCTCCTCTAGTAGCGACTTTAATTGTATTCTCTTTTGTTCTGACCAATCTATCAACTTGCATGCTAGTGTCAGCTGGGTTGATATTTTCATAAATTCCTTTTTTAATCGAATCGGCTGTGTTGAAGCGTTGGGCTTCTTGTTTAGAGGGCATCACAGTGAAATCCACGCTCTCGGTAACTGAAAATGTGCGACCATTGCGCATCTTAACTGATTGGGCGGTACTTGATTTACGAGACAAAACTTGGGAGAAGGAAGGACGTTGGTTGTCAGAAAGAGAGTCTTTGAGGTTGATCGTCTGAGCAGCTATTTGCTCATGAACAGTGTGATGGTGGAGTGGAGTGACCTGTGATTATTTTCAAAAGAGTGCTGTTATTATTACTATTTTCTTATACGTATGACTTAATACTACTTATTCGCTAATTATTATTCTTATATCTACTGGACTATCGTTTATACTTAAAACTAGTATGCTTAAAAACTAGGACTAAAATTCTAAATATTATTTTCTTTTGCTTAAACCACTAATTACTATTGTACTTTACTATTACTATTTCTTAGTACCATTTTTACTTAATAACTATTACTTATTTTTCTATTTAATATGACTTATACTTTTGTATATAATATTTTTTCTTTTCTCTTATTATAAATTATTACTTTCCTTGAACAATGAGTGATTATTATTTATACTTATATGGCTGTGGTTTTAAAGTTTAAGTTGAATGAATTCAGCGAGATATAAAATTATATGAATGTACGGTATAAGTATGGGAATGCGCGCCGAGCGAGAATTATTCTAAGTCCTGAGCAGTCCAAATCAAAGGAAATAAAATAAAAACGCTTATATAGATTTTAAATGAATCGTTTAAAAGATTCATGAGATTGAAAGAATTATAAAATGAACTGAAATACACGAAATATTAGTTGAAATTAAAATAAACTCTAATATTTCAATCGTTCATTCTTTCATTCTCTATCCGTCCGCGCGGATTATCGTCGCTTACACGGCTAAGTTCCCGGGACTTAGTGTTTACTTAACGAATTCCTTTTCTTTAAATTCAATTTTATCTTTGATAAAATTAATTTTACTATATTTCCTTTGACTTTGTAACTCGGGACTTAGAAAATATTTCACAACAGTAGACTCTCGATGTCAACAACAGAGGGCGAAGGAATTTATTCCCGTTCACCTCTACAGCGGGTAGATATAATGATAAAACCGCGCATTTAAGCCCGTAGAGGCAACCTAGTTCTCCAGAGACGTTGTCTGAGAAGACCATTCACGGACAACTAACGGAAACTCTCGTACCAGGCGTCCGACCGGACCAGGTAAGTGCAGTTTTTCATTTCTCATGGAGGGTTGAGGGACTCCACCCTGAGGCCTTCTGCCAAGGGGTGGTGGGTATTTGTGAACCGAGTAGGTGAGGGTCTGTTGGAGACCATCCACTTACCCTCATGGGACGGGACTTCGTGTAGGGCCGACGGGGTAGTCGACCAGACTCCCCTGAAGCAACCGGGAAGGGGGGTAGACCGCGATCTTAGACCGCGTAAAGTTTGGTATGTGTGTGTGTGTGTGTGTGTGTGTATATTTTGTGTGTTACGGGACCGCGGGGAATTATTTAATAACCAGCGACATTTTGTTATTAAACCGCGTTAAAAGTATGGATATCATTTATTGTAAGGGTAGTAGAACTGAGCATCGGAGCTCATGTAAAAAAGGTTTTGTTTGCTTTCTTATTTAAATAAAGTTTGATTATTGTTTATTTGTAAAACTGTGTATAAATTGAAGACCCCTTTTGAACCCTGGACTCCGGCGAGCTAAACCAAGCAAAAAGGGGTAACTGTTTAATTGGAATCACCAATGTGCTGATATATATTTGATAACAAATTACTTATTCATCTAAGTTCTGATTTTTCGGTATTTAAAATGATTTGTCTTAATTATTTTGGGTTATATTTAATGTTTGATGAATAATTAAATTTAAACTGGTTATTTTGACTCGTTACAACAGTTTTACTGATTGTGGGTATTACGAGCTGTTTAAAGGCATTTTGGACCTGTATTTATCATTGCAGACATTGAGTTCATAATATCTGTCTTAAAATTATCCATAGTAGAACTTTGTTGCTGAACAATACTCTCTAAACGATCGACGAGCCGCTCAGTAATGTCTCGTTCATCAATTACTTATAAATAGGCTGACTTTAGTTTATCATACTGGGCATTAATATCATTAAAGGCTGCCAGCACCTGGACGCCTTTTTGATTTGATCCACGTGTAGCTGCAAAAATATTTTCAATGTCGTCGTAATGACAACCAATCTTAAGATCACTATCCTTTATATCGTCTAAACTTAGAGGTGGATCTCCAAAAAAGACCCTAGGTGGCGAAGTACACTTTCGTTTATTGCTGTGTCCTGAATTGTCTTTATTTAGAGTTTTATCCCCCGAAAGAGGATTCGGAGTTGCAAGGAGTGGTCTTTTAGGCATCGGATGAACGATAACATTATGGTCTGCCATATCTGCGATGCGTATATTGGCGGATGAATACTTTTAAATAAATATCGTAGATGGTAACAAATTTAAAAAATGAGTTACCATGGAAGATTGGTAACTTAGCATCCGAAAGGGAAACTTAGCATCCAAGAAGGTAACTTAAAAAAAAATAAGGTAACTTAAAAGTTTTTTAAAAACTTTTTCACAATTATTCAATTATAAATATGCTGTTGCCAGTTACATTTATTATCACAAAACAATGATCACATTTTTTTTTATATGAAACACTCGAAACGTGGCCGAAAAAGTAACTTATGACACGGTAATAATACTTGTAATACGTAGTATTAAAAACACGTGTTACACAGACGAAAGAGTCATAGTTACTCCTGCTGTTTACGAGCGCTTAAATGAATTTCTTCACATTGACATTCATCGCACTAAGCAGAAATCACATTGTGTCAACACCCGCAAGGGCCATCACAATGCTTTGTTTTAATTAGACAATCGGACTTCCCTGGACCGTGCCAGTTCTGAGTTGAACGTTAAATGACGGTCGAAAAGAACTATAACAATGCTTTCACATCGCTATAATCTCATAGCAAGAAAGATCCATGAGAGACCAAGGCACGGGACCGAGCTCAAATCCTGGTGCGTGAACACCAATCATTTCGCCCAGACCCGGCACGTCAGTCAACTCACTTTCCTATCAAGCCCGACACGCCCCGTTCCTCAGAGCCAATCCTTATTCCGAAGTTACGGATCCATTTTACCGACTTCCCTTACCTACATTATCCTATCGACTAGAGGTTCTTAACCTTGGATACCTGCTGCGGATATGGGTACGAACCGGCGCGACACCTCCACGTGTCCCTCTCCTGGATTTTCAAGGTCCGAGAGGAAGATCCAGACACCGCCGCAACTGCGGTGCTCTTCGCCTTCCAAACCCTATCTCCTTGCTAAAAGTTTCCAGGGAACTTGAACGCTTATACAGAAAAGAAAACTCTTTCCGGACTTCCTGTCGATGTCTCCAGGTCATTTTGGGTTACCCCGACGAACACTCTTACGAGTGAATGAATTATGTACGGTTCCGCTGCCGGGTTCCGGAATAGAAACCGGATTCCCTTTCGCCCAATAGGTGTATTTTTTATAATATTATTTATAACACCATATGAATATAAGATTTCTCTTAGGGCTTAGGATCGACTGACTCGTGTTCAACTGCTGTTCACACGAAACCCTTCTCCACGTCAGTCCTCCAGAGCCTCGCTGGAGTATCTGCTACTACCACCAAGATCTGCACCGATGGCGGCTCCAGGCAGGCTCACGCCCATACCCTTCTGCGCACACCACCACGACCCTCCTACTTGTCAGAGCTTCATAACATATATAAAATATACATTTCGTTGCTACTGACAGTGAAGTATAGGCATAACGCTTCAGCGCCATCCATTTGCAGGGCTAGTTGCTTCGGCAGGTGAGTTGTTACACACTCCTTAGCGGATTCCGACTTCCATGGCCACCGTCCTGCTGTCTTAAGCAACCAACGCCTTTTATGGTATCCCATAAGCGTTAATTTAGGCGCCTTAACTTCACGTTTGGTTCATCCCACAGCGCCAGTTCTGCTTACCAAAAATGGCCCACTTGGCACTTTGATCCGAAATCTCATGGCTTCATACATTCAAGCAAGCCAGAGATCTCACCCATTTAAAGTTTGAGAATAGGTTGAGATCGTTTCGACCCAAGACCTCTAATCATTCGCTTTACCAGATGAGACTCAAAATTATAAATGCCAGCTATCCTGAGGGAAACTTCGGAGGGAACCAGCTACTAGATGGTTCGATTAGTCTTTCGCTCCTATACCCAGTTCAGACGATCGATTTGCACGTCAGAATCGCTACGGACCTCCATCAGGGTTTCCCCTGACTTCATCCTGACCAGGCATAGTTCACCATCTTTCGGGTCCCAACGTGTACGCTCTAGGTACGCCCTTTCTCAATGAGAATAGAACGTCCTGAGAATGCGGGATTACATCGTAACGTAACCCATCTTCTCTCAATTGTCTTAAGACAATCTATACTTTCATTACGCCTTTAGGTTTAATTTATATAAATATATCCCAATGACTCGCGTACATGTTAGACTCCTTGGTCCGTGTTTCAAGACGGATCCTGTAAGTACCCAAAGCAGTAGCATCGCTAACCGGTAAATAAGCCAGTTGAAGACATTACACAGCTAACAGCATATTTTTCCCAGCGACGGCATTAAATCCGCACTACCAGGAGAAAATCACGCTTGCGGTGATATTCAATCTACAATCAGATATATATGGCAATGAAACTTTGTAAATATAATTCATTCATGGCGAATATTCATTTAAAAACCTCATCTGTACAATATGCTCAGAGCATTTAGAGCACAGACTAGGATAGGTTACCATGACTATTTGATAGATATAATCAAATTCAAAGTTTCTGAAGATACTTTTGTATAAGTATTCCTTCGATTTACTTTTTATATTTCGTGCGTTAACACTTTTGAAAGTAATATTTATATGTATTAGGGTGGTCCTTATTTTGGACATTTTCGAATTTTTATGCTCCCAGAGGCTTATGTGGTTCGAAATAAATGAAAAAAGATATCCTCAAAGTTTCAGGTCTCTATCTCAATTTTAACCCGTGCCGCACAGCGATGTAAGTTTCCCATTTAAATAACACGGGGTTTTTGGCATTGAACGATTAAGTTTTTATTCCGGCTAAAGTAATTGTTCAAAAAATTTGAAACTCTGTAGACTTTATCCTCATATTAGCAGCTACTCCTCAGAATTTTTACAGATTTTCAGCTACTATAATTTTGGGGGTACAGCATGATGAAAAAAAAGAAAAAAATTATTTTTTTTATTTTTAGCTAAAATTTTTTTCAAATAACGTATCAAATCACTCTGCATTCTTTTCAGAAGTTCTTCCTTTTTTTCATTCTCGCACCCAAGTGGGTGAACGGCATATATTTGTTGCACTAATACAGTAATCAGGAGCATTTTTTTTCAATTACAACAGAAAAAATTCTCTTAAAGTTTAAGCTCTTAATTCTAACGAGAAGAGTTACCGCAAAATTTTTTTTGTGATTTTTTCAAGAAATATTTTTGTTTGTTATTTGACTCTGTGTCTTTTTCAAAAATACATAATGCATTTAATTGATATCTGAGATCGGTATATCAATGCCACTAATCATATTATGTCTCAGTTTAACAGTTGATAAATATTATCAATGAATTAAATTTCTTTCAATATTTGCTTAAATAAGTTGGTCAACTTTACGTTTATTATTTGTTTTAAGCAATAAATAATAAACAAAAGGTTGATAGTTTTGTGTATTATAATATCGAAATAATTATTTGTTGACAATTTTCTAACTATAATAAATTATTAATAAAATAGATCTTTTTGATAAATAAATATAATAAACTTAAAAAATCACAAAAACAAAATTTGCGACACGTGGTCCCGTTGGAATTAAGAGCTCAAACTTTAAGGGAATTTTTTTCTGCCGTAATTGAAACCGTTCGTGAGGTGATCGTAATAAATTTAAAAAATTCTTTTAAGGAACACTTTACTGCACACTAATGCAAAGTTCCTGATTACTGTATTAGTGCAACAAAGATATACCGTTCACCCACTTAGGTGCGAGAATAAAAAAAAGTAAGAACTTCTGATAAGGATGCAGACTGATTCGATATGTTATTTGAAAAAAATTTTAGCTAAAAATAAAAAAAATTATTTTTTTCTTTTTTAACTTCCCGCTGAGAAAATCGACGATTTTCAAAAAATTCGGGAAGTTATTGGTTTCACCCCGATTTTCAAAAACCGGGTTTTTATCATATGTCGACATTTGAAGGTGCTAGGATGCTCTTCTGACATTTTCAGAGCGATGTCTGTATGTATGTATGTGTGTGTGTGTGTGTGTGTGTGTGTGTGTGTGTGTGTGTGTGTGTGTGTGTGTGTGTGTGTGTGTGTGTGTGTGTGTGTGTGTGTGTGTGTGTGTGTGTGTGTGTGTGGATGTAAACCTCTCATATCTTTTTGATGAATGAACCGATTTAGATGGTTCTTGCGGCATTCGAAAGATATTTTCTGAACTTAGATTTTCAAAAAAATTTTAGACCATTTAGTCGAATAAACTCTGAGATATTTAAGAAGTACGAAAAAAAAAAAAGTTTTTTTTTTCGTTTTTTTAGATATTGTGAAAACTGTTGGATCGATCAATTCCAAAATCTAATCAGCTCTAGAACTCGATAAAAGCTTTCGATTGCCACCAAGAACGTCTCAATCAGATAATCCGTTCAAAAGATATCGTCGACGAAAGAAACAGTAGAAAACGGTTTTTTGCAAATATCGTCGAAACGACAAAACCAATCATTACCAAAATTTTATCAGCTCAAGAGCTCAATAAAACACGTCGATTGCCACCTCAACCGTCTTAATCGGTCAATTCGTTTACGAGATATCGTTGATTAAAAAAATAGTGAAAAACGTTTTTTTCCAGATATCTACAGAAAAATTGAATCATTCGATTTTAAAATCTAATCAGCTCTAGAACTTAATAAAACGCGTCGATTGCCGCCTCAACCATCAAAATCGGTTAATTCGTTCGCGAGATATCGTTGGAGATAGAAATGCTAAAAAATGTTTTTTCAGAAAACAATGGCATACAAAAGTATTTTCGAGCTCGAAGAGCTCGAAAATGTATCCACAATAATGTTTTCGAGCTCAACGAGCTCGAAAACAGCGGGAAGTTTTGGGGCTGGCCCGCAGGGTTAACCGATAGACCGATTTTTTTTTATCATGCTGTACCCCCAAAATTATAGTAGCTGAAAATCTGTAAAAATTCTGAGGAGTAGTTGCTAATATGAAGATAAAGTCTACAGAGTTTCAAATTTTTCGAACAATTACTTTAGCCGGAATAAAAAAAAAGCGGCTGAGGTAGCCGTTCGGCACGCCCGTGGCTCGGGCGATCACCAATGTTAAGTAGCATTGAGCATGGTTACTACTTGGATGGGTGACCGCTTAGCCACGCGTCGAGTTCGAACGGAGGTCTCTGAACGTTAGGCGCGGGATGAAGATCCAGTGATCGGTAAAATGGGAATTTTATCGATCACTGGAGCTTCACTCAAACCGAAACTGTACTGGCTAGGTTTTCTCTGTGGTTTTCCTACGCCACTACACCTCCATTGCACAAGGGAGGTAGTAGGGCATCACCGTAATGATGCAGTACAGTACGAGCACAAGTCGGGCCACAGCTGCAAAAATGAAAGAGAGTAAAGAAAGGAAAGAGAGCACAGAAACATTGTAAAAAACAGAAGTTGTACAATTGAAACACTAAAATAAAAAAAATAAAAAATACTTTAGCCGGAATAAAAACTTAATCGTTCAATGCCAAAAACCCCGTGTTATTTAAATGGGAAACTTACATCGCTGTGCCGCACGGGTTAAAATTGAGATAGAGACCTGAAACTTTGAGGATATCTTTTTTTATTTATTTCGAACCACATAAGCCTCTGGGAGCATAAAAATTCGAAAATGTCCAAAATAAGGACCACCCTAATATGTATAAATATTACAATTACATAATTTGTATTGTATATTATACGTTAATGATCCTCCCGCAGGTTCACCTACGGAAACCTTGTTACGACTTTTACTTCCTCTAAATAATCAAGTTTGGTCATCTGTTCAACAACATCGGCAATGCCGAAACATTGCCGCGCATCAGTCCGAAAACCTCACTAAATCATTCAATCGGTAGTAGCGGCGGGCGGTGTGTACAAAGGGCAGGGACGTAATCAACACGAGCTTATGACTCGTGCTTACTGGGAATTCCTCGTTCATGGGAAATAATTGCAAGCCCCAATCCCTAGCACGAAAGAGGTTCAGCGGGTTACCCGGGCCTTTCGGCCAGGGAAGACACGTTGATTCTTTCAGTGAAACGCGCGTGCGGCCCAGAACATCTGAGGGCATTACAGACCTGTTATTGCTCAATCTCGTGCGGCTAGAAGCCGCCTGTCCCTCTAAGAAGATATTTATTTACGTTGGTAGTAAAAATCACTTGATCCGAAAATCAAGTAAATTTTTCAAGATACCAAAAACGCCTATTTAGCAGGCTAGAGTCTCGTTCGTTATCAGAATTAACCAGACAAATCGCTCCACCAACTTAGAACGGCCATGCACCACCACCCACCGAATCAAGAAAGAGCTATCAATCTGTCAATCCTTCCGGTGTCCGGGCCTGGTGAGGTTTCCCGTGTTGAGTCAAATTAAGCCGCAGGCTCCACTCCTGGTGGTGCCCTTCCGTCAATTCCTTTAAGTTTCAGCTTTGCAACCATACTTGCCCGGAACCCAAAAGCTTTGGTTTCCCGGAAGCTGCCCGCCGAGTCATCGGAGGAACATCGACGGATCGCTAGCTGGCATCGTTTATAGTTAGAACTAGGGCGGTATCTGATTGCCTTCGAACCTCTAACTTTCGTTCTTGATTAATGAAAACATTTTTGGCAAATGCTTTCGCTTCTGTTCGTCTTGCGACGATCCAAGAATTTCACCTCTAACGTCGCAATACGAATGCCCTCATCTGTCCCTATTAATCATTACCTCGGTATTCCGAAAACCAACAAAATAGAACCGAGGTCCTATTCTATTATTCCATGCACACAGTATTCAGGCGAAATAAGCCTGCTTTAAGCACTCTAATTTGTTCAAAGTAAACGTACCGGCCTACCTCGACACTCAATTAAGAGCACCGCGATAGGATTAAATTGGACCGCCAAGTTTGACCTCAGCTAAATCCACCGGTATGACGTTCCATAACATGTCAGTTAACACCGCGAGCGTTGAACCAACAGTATGAAACACAGATTCAACTACGAGCTTTTTAACCGCAACAACTTTAATATACGCTATTGGAAATGGAATTATCGCGGCTGCTGGCACCAGACTTGCCCTCCAATGGATCCTCATTAAAGGATTTAAAGTGTATTCATTCCGATTACGGGGCCTCGGATGAGTCCCGCATCGTTATTTTTCGTCACTTCCTCCCCATGCCGGGAGTGGGTAATTTGCGCGCCTGCTGCCTTCCTTGGATGTGGTAGCCGTTTCTCAGGCTCCCTCTCCGGAATCGAACCCTGATTCCCCGTTACCCGTTACAACCATGGTAGGCGCAGAACCTACCATCGACAGTTGATAAGGCAGACATTTGAAAGATTCGTCGTCGGTACTAGACCATACGATCAGCAGAAAGTTATTCAGAGTCGCCAAAAGTAACGATGGTCAAGCCACCGATTGGTTTTGATCTAATAAAAGCGTTCCTTCCATCTCTGGTCGGAACTCTGGTTTGCATGTATTAGCTCTAGAATTACCACAGTTATCCAAGTAAATGTGGGTACGATCTAAGGAACCATAACTGATTTAATGAGCCATTCGCGGTTTCACCTTAATACGGCATGTACTGAGACACGCATGGCTTAATCTTTGAGACAAGCATATGACTACTGGCAGGATCAACCAGGGAGCTTCGTATATGTTTTATTTTATAAAACATTAGAATTACTCCTCCTTCACTTAAACATACATGATAGTCTTTAAAATATACTAACAGTTGTTTAAGTGGTGCTGTTTAAAAGCATTTGCTTTTTACAACACGTCAAAATTTTGAATCTATATTATTTATTCACTAAATTGAATAATAACTTTTGTTTTTCAAACATCCTCTTAATTTTTACAATTTTACTCTCGCTAGATTTTTTTTTATCAAAGCGACTTGGTTTTTATACACGTAAACGTGATATTTCATTCTTGCTCGGAAACAAGTAAGTCAATACTCAGTTTCATATTTGTACACTTTTTTTAAGTTATACATAATATTATATAAACGCCGTAGCGATTTACCACATAAAGAGTCATTCAGTCATAGACATCGACCCGTGGTAGTGTTACGTTAAAAGTATATATACTTGCTGTAGCCAGTATCTGTTAGCGTTTACTCGAACCGCTTCAACTGACTACTCTTTCATACTAGTACGAGCCAGCGTAAAACATAATCTTCGTCGCGAGCCAACTGCTGGCTGCGTCAACCGCAGTAGATAATACGGTACTTCCCTGCATCTATATTACATGTTGATACTTAGAAAATTTGTACATTTATAACACCAGCGATTTATTATTAGCTTTTTTTTCTAAATGTTCATATAGGCATTCGTTATAAAAAACTTATTTGACAATGACGTAAATAAATTATTTTTTTGTTTTAATTATTTGATACCATTTTTAATTTAAAAATAAAATAATTCTTAAATACATTCTAATAGCATTTCATTTATCAATGTGTATTATATTTTATGTTTTATTAATTTACAATTATTTTTAGTATATTTACTTAAAAAAATAGAAAAAAAAAACATATTTTGATTTTTTCTTATTTATGATGTTACATACAATTATATTTGTTGAAAATTGATACATCAAAAAATTAACTAAATAGTTGTTACAAGAAATTAACAACTGTGCATTTTCAGAAATAAAATAAAATATTCAAAATTATAATTCTTTCTCTTTAAATTAAATATTTCAGCTCTGCGCTACTCGCATAACATCGCCCGTGTACCTACTTCGATTACGGGTTCGGGGCCATAAAATTTGATCCTTTCCGTACACAGCGCGAGCCTTTCACCCGCATACGCAGCTCTTCTACGCGAACATTTGGTCGCCAGATTTCGTTCCCTTTTTTTATACATAACTTTTTATTATAAATAATTTTACAGGACTTTCTCACGCTCTTAGGAAAATGGAAATCTCGAGAAACTTCCAAACCAGTTTTTTGAACCTTTTTTTCAGCATACTGGCAGTCTGCACCAACTCGTTGCTGTTGTTACCAGTCAGTCATTCTCTAACCTTTCGCACCGAGCACATCGAGTGTTTCCGAACTTGTCAATTTTCCTGACCAGCTTCGCAGCAATTTACAAATATCAGTTCACTCAATTCCTTTCTTAAACACAGTGAAAGTAATATCCGTTCAGTTACAATTAATCCTAGTTTAGCGAGCAATTATTACCATCAAGAAACAAGTACGCGGCGTCCAGAGTACTCAGCAGCTCGTGATCATCTTTCATCTGCATCGGCTCACCCCGCACTGGTGTGATCGTGATATCCAGCCGCAGGCTACCAACACTCCACCACCAAACTCAGGTCTAAGTAAATTACAACCTGGGTTACTTTTGGTATGTACACAAATTCAATTGCTATTCTCTCTCGCATGTTGTCAATACTCTGACGCTCTAACTGGGTCGCGCTATAATGACTGACCTTTTGCCAGTTCGTCACAAGGTCTCCCTGAGTCTGGTCCCGGTTCACTTGCGACCGGGGCACCACCTTGTGACTCGTCAGTAGTTATAGCGGACCACATCTACTCTGGAGAATCCTTTCGGGTATTCTGTCCTTACCGAGCGCACCATAATGGCTGACCGGCCCCCAGTCTTCGCCAAGGCCTCACCCCAGACTGGTCCCTGGTTCTCCGCGACCGGGACACCGCCTTGGCGACCCGTCAGTCGTTGTGGTGGATCGGCTGGATGAGAGTTTCGAGAGGTACCTACTGGATTCTCGTCTGGCTAGTCCGCATCTGACCTCTCTCAATCCGTCACAAGTTCTTCCTGTGTCTGGTCCCGGCTCACCTGCGGCCGGGGCACCTCCTTGTGAACTGTCAGATGCCCTAGCAGACAGCATCATCTTCCTGTTCTTACCGATTGCATCACAATGACTGACCTACCCCCAGCTTTCACCAAGGCCTTACCCAGAACGGTCCCTGGTTCTCTGCAACCGGGACACCGCCTTGGTGACCCGTCAGTGGTTGTGATGGATCGGCTAGATGAGAAACGAAGCTCGAGATATTCTTGTGACCGTGCACCTGTCTACTTAAGCTTTAATCTAACAGCGCTCTGTTCGAGTATCTTGTAACACCCATGCGTAGCTTGCGAGAACTCCAGTATCATCTTCTGACTCCTAAGGTGATCTGCAGCTATCTTTTTAACATCCGAGCAAGCCATTAACGACATATTATTCCCAACAGCTGCTGCTTAATCACTGCGAACGAGAAATTACGAGACTTGAACGAGTTAGTACGAGCGAGAACGCACGAGATTCAAAGGAGCTTGTACGAGACTAGAAGCCATCGCTCTGCATCATCAAATCTGTCGCTGTGCCTATCATCACGCTGAGTATTCATCAACACCAGAATCACGCATACAGTCCACTTCGAAAAGCCTCAAATCTGAGTTCACTCCACATTCATTATAATCAAGCAACAATACAATTTAATAATAAACTCGAATAAATTTATAAACCAATTATTTTTAGTTCTCGCCCGAACAATATTCTTGAGAGTTGTTAAACTATAGTAGATCATATTGAATGTTTTTATTTCGTATGTATTCGTATCTAAAAAAAATTTTTAATTATACAACTTCCTAATAATTAATTTTTAACTTCTACATTGATTTGTTATGTATATATTCAATGTTCACTCACGCTTTAAACTATTTGACTATTAGTCATTAATCATTACTTATGTTTAACATTTTTTTTAATCCATAAAAATTTTTCCCAATGAAAAAAGATTTTGTCTAATCATATATGATCATGCATAATTGTCTATATATTATCAGATCCAAAAATTGGCCAGGTCTGATCATACATAACTTGATCTGTTTATACATGATCATATATGATTATATATAATCATGCATGAACGAATATAGTCATTTTTAGAATCTCATTTAGAATATCTGTAAATTATTAATTAAGTAGTTTAATTAGGATTTATTGTCTTCATCAATATCAATGTCGGTTAAAATTAAATAAAAAAAAAAAAAAAAAAAAATCATTAACCATCGACAATTATTTTACTACGAGGTCACCCATCCAATTTATGTCCCACGCCACCAAGTACGTTCAAATCGGTTCATCCGTTCCAAAGAAATCGTCGGACAAAAAAAAGTTCACACACACACACACGCGGACGTCCACCCGGGAATAGTCAGAATAGTTTCCTACGACCTCAAAACGTCGACATCTGATAAAAACTCGATTTTCGAAAATCGGACCGAAACCAATAACTTCCCTTTTTTGAAAATTTGCAATTTTCTTAGCGGGCAGTTAAAAATTTAATACGCCCTTACGGCACTTAGAGTACCTACCGGGAGCCATAAGTGCGTACCAAAAATTTTTTTTTTCGGGAAACAACGTATTTTTACTTGAAACGCGTAGAAATGACGAAAAAAAATTTTTTCAAATTTAAAATTTTTTGGTACGCCCTTATGGCTCCCGGTAGGTACCCTGGGTGCCATAAGGGCGTATAATAGGCTGAAACGCCCTTATGGCATTTGTAACGCGATATTATAGGCAAAGAAATTTTTACATATTTATTTCACAACTTCCCATTAATTCATTTTAAAGTTCGTCTGTGTGAGGAAAGGTATGTTATTTCTCATAAAACAATGTTTTGTTTCCCCTTGATTTTCTGATTAGGCCATGAAATCTACATAAATGACCATCGGTACTCTAGTGATAATAATAATTATCTTTTATTTCAACAATTTTATAGCCAAAAAAGGTCAAAATGAAAATCGAATTTAAAATATTATAGAATTGATAACAAAAACATGTTTAACGTTAAATAACTTTTGAAGGAATTATTTTATCGAAAATTTATAAGAGAACTTTTTTGTATAGCGTTCAATTTCCTATCAGAATATGCTCTTCGATCAAATTTTTACTCTCATTTGTTTCTGAGAAAAAAAATTAAAAGTCAAAAGTCTAAAAATCCCATGTTATTTAAATGGGAAATATAAAATGATTTCGGCACGGTTTAATGTGAAAATTAAGAGCCTGTTTATGTTGGATATTTTTTTTAGGTCATTAACTGAAGATTCAAAGCGCGATCGGTAAATCAAAATCGATTCGGGAAATAACGGACACCCTAATGTACACATTACAAAACCGTTCTCTAAAAAATTGTGAATGTATTAGCTCAAAAAAAAAAAACCGTAGTAATAAAATTTCCACCATAAATATATGTCATAAATTTATTTTTTTTTTTTCGGGAAAAATTACCACACAGCGCATTTATTTTCCGGATTCATTGGAGAACCTAGTGGGCATTTAAAATCATCTGAAAATTCTTTCATGTTTGATAATGATCCTACTACTCGAAATTCAGCTGGACTGTGATTGTCTCCTATTGCTTGTATTGTTGCAGCTTCAGGACGTTCTACAGTACACCAAGTATGACCTGTACTAATCCAGAACATTTGTTTCGGTGTAAAATGATCAAGTCCAGGAAGCCGAGGTTCTGGTTTCCTTGATTCCGTCAAACTTCTGTAAGCCAAATAAGCCATTTTGACACCTCCATTGTCAGCAATATTTTCAGTAATCGTTCTATCTCCATTAACCTAAAAGAATAATAGAAATTTAATAAAATGTAAAAGTTTTATATGACAAACTGAGCATTTTTTTGTAAATTAAAAAAATTCTATAGTCTCACATTCATTCCAACATCTTCAATAATATAATTTCCATATTGTTCCTTCAAACACGTGGCTCTTTCCCAAAATTCTGCATTCGTTGACGGTTCCCACCAATTTTCAAGATTACCATCTTTATTAAAATTCATTCCGGTCGAATCAAAACCATGTGTGATTTCATGGCCGATTAAAAAACCAATTGATCCATAATTTATATATCGCGGACGATTGATATTAAAAAAAGCACCTTGAAGAATAGCAGCGGGAAATCCTGAAAATAACAGATCAATTTTGAAATATACTTCTTTATAATATAAAATAATGATTATTGATCAAAGATTACCTATATATAAGGGTGAGCCAAAAAAACCAACCTATCGAATTTACGTCTTAAAAAGGACCTATATATCGAGAAAAAAATTCTCCCATTGGGCAAAATTTTTAGCTCAATTTTAAAAGGTGTCGGTAGCCATTAGAAATTTCCCATTTAAACAACATGCAAAAAAATTTTTTTTGATTAAAAATATTATAACTTTTGAACTGTGTGAGATTAAAATTCGGCTCTAAAATATTCTTGTAGGGCATTAAATTTCTTGAAAGAAAGTCCTGGGAGTCGAATTTGTAGACTTGATATTTCGTATACTAACAGGCTATCAAAGTCTAGAGTAAACAGAATCATACAAATTTAAGGCTTTATTTGGATTTTCCAAATACTTTTCTTTTATTGTGATCGATAACAAAATATTATTTGTTACAACGTGGATATTGTTGGTGATTTCATTGCACTATATGTAGAACAAATTTTCTCGTAGTATTGATATTTTTAATAAAAAAGCCTTAAATTTGTATGATTCTGTTTACTCTAGACTTTGGTGGCCTGTTAGTATACGAAATATCAAGTTTACAAATTCGACTCCCAGGACTTTTTTTAAAGAAATTTAATGCCATACAAGAATATTTTAGAGCCGAATTTTTATTTCACACGGTTCAAGAGTTATAATATTTTTAATCAAAACAAATTTTTTTGCATGTTGTTTAAATGGGAAATTTCAAATGGCTACCGACACCTTTTAAAATTGAGCTAAAAATTTTGCCCAATGGGAGAATTTTTTTCTCGATATATAGGTCCTTTTTAAGACGTAAATTCGATAAGTTGGTTTTTTTGGCTCACCCTAATATATATATATATGTGTGTGTATATATTAGAGTGGTCGTTAAAAATTAAATTTTCTCAGGCGCCCCATAAATAGCTTTCTTTTAGTGAAAAAATATGTGGGGAAATTAGTTTTTTCGTTTTAAGTAAACAAAACACGTGCCGAAGGACGATCAAAGTTCTTTTTTTCGATACAATCGCCGTTTTTTTTTTTAAATATCTCATGAAATATGCAGATTAGAGGAAAAAATCATAAGAACATTTTTGTAGGAAATTAAATTTTTGACAAAAAAGGTCATGTTCATTTTTTTCATAAAATGTGTATTTATGAAGATATTTTAAAAAAACTTTTTTTGGATCTGATGAATTAAGCGTTTCAAGGGTTATAAATTTTGAAAATAACATTTTTCTAAGTATATAGAAACTGTAACGAGCATAAATAATTGATATGTTACGAGTTACGAAGTTGTCTATATTTAAGAAAAAACGTTATTTTTAACATTCGTTATTCTTAAAATGCCCAATTGATAAGATATAAAAAAGTTTTTTTAAAAATATCTTCATAAATACACGTTTTATAAAAAAAATGAATATGACTTTTTTTATCAAAAATTTAATTTCCTACAAAATTGTTTCTATGGTTTTTTTCTCTAATCTGCATCTTTCATGAGATATTTAAAAAAAACGCGATTGTATCGAAAAAAGAACTTTGATCGTCCTTCGGCACGTGTTGTTTTTACTTAAAACGAAAAAACTAAATTCCCCACGTATTTTTTGACTAAAAAAAAGCTTTTTATGGGGCGCCTGAGAAAATTTAATTTTTAACGACCGCCCTAGTATATACATATACTAGGGTGGGAGGGGGGCGGGGTACTTGAGGGAATACTAAGTTTTTGGGGACTCAAATACGTTAAATCTTTTTTTTTTATTAATATTTAAAGTAAGTAGAAAAATTTTTCTGTTGTTATTAAAAAAACTTTTCATTTTTGAGGGCAAAATTGAGTACCCTTAAAAAACGTGAAAAAAAATTTCTGGATATTAAATAAATTTGATTAAATTAAATTTTCTTGTAAGTAATTTATATATTGAAAAATTACATTTCACATAATTATTGGATACAACACACTGAAAAAAAAAAAAATAACTTTTTTCAAGTATCTGTATCTTTGTATCTCCCCGAGTAAATATTTGTTTCATCATAGTAAAAATATACTCCAACCGAGTAATGTTTTCTTGATTTGAGAATTTTTATACTTATTTTAAAAAAATATACTTGTTTGGAGTATCTTTTTACTAAGATTGAACAAATAGTTTTCTTGGGGGGATACAAACTCACAGATACTTAAAAAAAGTTTTTTTTTCTCAGTGCACGCTGAAAAACAAATGCTAACTATCATCATCTTGCAATAGGGAATGATTACCATCTGTATGTGATAATCATTATCATGCTTTTATATTAACTATTCGTTTCTCGTATAGTAATAATCAATTTCGAAGTACAGTTCTTTATAATAAAAAATAATGAATATTGATCAAAGATTATATATACATATCACGTACGAATTATATTATACTGTTCTGAGTAAAATGCATTAACAACAGTCGGATTCATGTACATCTCCCAGGCATTTTCATCTAATGGAATTCTGAAACGCTTAAAATGAATTCCATACGCATGGAATCTTATATTATATATTGTATCTAAATAAGAATCATTAGCACGTAGATCCAAATTTTTATAAAGTTCCTCTAATTTATTTTCATCCAAAATCCCATCATTATAAGCAATATGATTTATAATCGCCTCGGCTTTATCCAATGCATGTTTACGAGTTTTGTTATCCATCCAGTCAACCTACAATAATTATACAGGTCATTAATAATCAATTAGTAACTGAAATCAAATTTTATTTTATCCAGAAAAATTTAATATAAATAATTACTGATTGTAAAGTTAGTTTCAATTGATTTTCAATATTATTAACCATTTCTTCAGTATTATTTTTAACGTCTACATTAAAATATTTTTTAACATACAGAGAACCAATAACAAGAGGCACGTTGTTAGAGATATCATCAAAACATTCTTTTGATTTGGCTTCTCTTCTTGTACGACCAGTAATGGTTGTCAGAAAATTTATTTGAAGCTTGCGAATTTCCTCATTCAAAAAAAACACTGAATCTTGGATAAGTCTGAATCCTATGAAATTTGCTAGAGTTCGTTTTGAAGTTGTATTAATAAGTTTTTCAAATTCTGACATTAAGTAAGAAGCAGATACAATTACTGTTTCATTTTTGTCTACTATGACAGAAGGCTTAAGGAGTTTGTTAATGTATTCCAACCAAGGAATACTTGGATATTTTTTTTCCAACTCAGCTATGGACATTGGATTATAATTGTTATAAAAGTTATAATTTTTTATTTCATGTAAACTTAGCTGAAATACATATAAGTAGTCACATTAGTTTGGATGCATTTCACGCTAAATCAGGGAAATTCTTACACGGACCATTTTTCATTTTTGTGATATACTTTACTGCATATTAAAAGTTGCTATTGCGTAAATTCTTAGTGATATTTTTAAATCGCAAATTTTAAAAAACTTTCAAAGACGTACAAGATTTTTAAAGCAAAAAAAAATTAAAATTGTATTCAAAATTTTTTCATACATTTTTAGTCGCTGAAAGTTAAAATTCATACAAATCATTTTTTTTTATAGAAGTTTAAAGCCGTTAATTTGTTTGGAAAATTAAAAAAAAAATTTTATTTAACCGTAAACATTTAGATTATGTCTTGTGTTTCATAATTAAATACAAAATTTTATGAAATCTAAAAGAAAAAGACGGATTTTAATTTCCCTAAAAAAGTAATTTTCATACTTTCTTTGAAAAAAAAAGATATGTATGAATAAATTTGAATTTTTTTTTTGCACCGAAAGCACATTTGAAGTTGAAAAGATCATTTTTTTATTTCATCAGTTATTATTTTTCATTAAAATTCAAAACTTTTTATTTTCGAAACTTGCCGATAAATTTTAAACATGTCAATTACTTGAACCATTGAGTTGAAATGATAGATGTAGAAGCAATTTCACACACATTTGCGAAAACATTTAAAAATTATAAAAATGGAAAATGGTCAGTGTCATAGCGTCGTTAACTGTCCCTTATATTTTATAAGAATACTTGAGCTTCAATTACATTAGCTAATTTCATTTCGAACGAAAGTGATTCGTTTAGCTCACTTTTAGCGGAGCGACGATCAGCTCCAAGGAGAACCGCAAGATCAATACTATACTTTTTATAACTTTTTACTAATTTATGTTCAGAGCCATTTGAAAGTATCAGAGCATTTAATCCCAAATAAGGCAATTTCAGCTGCAATAAATTATAAAAAAATAATCTTTAAAATTCATAAAAGATTTTTTGAAATTTAAAATATGTGAAGCTCACAATTAAGACTCGTTTTGTATTATTCCTAATATCAGTATCCATTGCAAAACCGAAGAAATAATTAAGCGAGTATCCCATCTCACGTAACGTGTACATGGAGTTTATCCAGTTAAAATCATCTTCTTTCCATTTAAGACCTTCTAATACTGGCCAGCCTCCTAATTTATTTAATTTATTTAACAAAGGGTTTAACCCTTTTTCTTCAATATCAGCTGTAAAAATATATTTTGTTAAAATATAGAAAATTTCTTCTATAATCAACGTATATGTCACTATATACCCACTTTGATTCATGCAAATATCATAAAAAGTTTTGACAAGTCTTTGTAACTTGGATGTATTTGGCGAAACAGTTTCATCTACTATTTTTTTCAACTGTTCTTGAACCTGATCACTCAGAATACTGAAAATATCTATTTTGTCCTTATCGCCAGGTATATTAGTTGTGTTAACAAAATTACCGCACGCAAACTTATAAAAGTTATCACATGGATTAACACTCGGATCCATGTATTTGAGAATTCTTGATGCTATAGTACATAAATATTAATTGCTTACGGTACTTTACCAGCTGCATATTCAAGGTGAAAAAATTATTCAATTTTTTTCATCAAACTTTTTATTACAATGATACTAAAAAGTATGTTATGTAACTCATGCAGAAGAATACGATGCTAACTGTCTAAAATTAGCCTCATAAAATTTCACATTAAAATAAAATCCTTTCTGATTGGTCAAACAAGTGGTTTAATATATAATAAAGCACTTATTTTTATATTATACCAGTAAATTTGAGTGAAATGGGCGGAGTATATCCCTACTTAATGATTCAAGCCAATAACGAATCTTAGACCTGCAGGTTTTATGACGTCATTTTGAATTTAGCTACACGGAAAAAAATTTACTGTTGCTGCAACAGGAGGCATTCATGTTGCAGCAACAGGAAAAAATCCTGCTGCAGCAACAGGATTAATACTGTTGTTGCGACTTAATAGTAAAATATAATGACACCCCTCGCAGATTTGAATCACGGTGGAAACACGGTGGGTTTGTTCCATTTTACCACTGTGATTACGCGGTGTATCCACCATGATTGCACGGTGGCTTTACCACTGTGTATACACGGTGTTTTCACTGTGATTACGCGGTGGATACAGCGTGGAACCACGGTGGTGAAATAGCACAAAGCCACCGTGGAATTACGGTGGATACACCGCGTAATCACAGTGGAAATACCGTGTATACACAGTGGTCAAGCCACCGTGGAATCATGGTGGTTACACCGCGTAATCACAGTGGATACACTGTGTATACCCGGTGGTGAAATGGAACAAACCCACCGTGTAACCACGGTGGATCCACGGTGTTTACACTTCCACGGTGTTTCCACCGTGATTCAAATCTGCGAGGGACAGCAAAAAATGTTGTGTCATTGCGTAAAAAAACTTAGTGTTACAAATTTTTGTGTTGAATATTTAACACTTTTTTGGGTTGATTTAACAGAATAAATCTTAAATGTGCACATAAAAGTGTCAAAAATTTGTAACACTAAGTTTTTTTACGCAATGACACAACATTTTTTACTGTGTAATTATATTTTACTATTAAGTCGCAACAACAGTATTAATCCTGTTGCTGCAACGGGATTTTTTCCTGTTGCTGCAACATGAATGCCTCCTGTTGCAGCAACAGTAAATTTTTTTTCCGTGTACCTTATTAACAAGACCAAAATTTCTAGACTGCACATGCGCATTCAATTAATCAGCACACGCAGGTATAGGAGAGCAAGATCACGTCAAGTGGACCCCCCATTTTCCACTTGATCATGAAAATTAAGTCTTTGTATTTTTTTCGTATGTAGTCACTATGAAAAATTAATCCCTCAAACGATTTTTCAAAATTTTTATTTTAACAAAATTTTTTTTTACAATGAAAATTTTGAGTACTTTTAATTAAAAAATAGATTCCAAAACAACCGTTAAAGATAAATTAATAAAATTTTCAGGATTTATTGTCGAATATCTATATTTTATAAAAATATTAATAGCATAAAATTATTTGTTTATTATTCCATTGTTAATTAACTTTTAAGTAAACAAATGAAAATTTCATTGACTGGTCGGTAAAAAAATGAATTTTTTTTTCCATGGGTTACATGCATTATTTATTAAAGTTTAAGATCCCGAAAGAAAATTTCACTGCTCGCGATTAGTTTAAACAATATGGATTCATTTATCACCGCGTGCCGGTCGCTGAGCGTTCTCAATACAGTGCGCGGCCGATCGTCTCAGGCTCTATTGCAGCTTTGGTCAGTCATAATTGAAAGTAACATTAAAACATATCATTACTAAACAAATTTTATTTTTTTTTTAAACAATATCATGAATAATACAATAAAATTATTTTTTATTGTTAAACTGAAACAGGGAAAACTAACTGATAATTAAATGTAATTATTAGTTACTTTTTCCTGATTATTGGTAAATAAACAGTTAATTTATTATTAATTAGTTAATAATAATTTCTAAGTTATTATTAATTGATAATTAAGTTCAGATATTCGTCAGTTTTCCCTACTTATTGTTTAATAAATAATTAATGACGTGATTTTGCTCAGGATCAATGCAACGTCAGCTGAATTATTACAACCTTACATATCGTTAATAATTGATACGACATAACGCCAATATTTCATTAATTATCATTACTAGTAAAATTGAAGAGAATATCTTTAACAATTTTCGTTTTTTTTTTTTTAAATGAAGAGATTAAAAATTATCATTTCTTAAAAATATGTTAAAATAACTATGATTTTTGTTTAAGGGGGGGGGGGGGGTTTAAAGGCGAAAAAGAAGCATATTTTTGTGATTTTTTCCCGGCGAGATGAGTAATATAATTTCATTAAACTTAATCACATATTATTGTACAACTTTTAAAGAATATCAGAAAAAATTTTCAACGAAAAACATTGAATAATAAGCTGGTGACGTTGAATCTCCGGAGGCGCCTCGAAAAAAAGTCGTTTTGCGGTGAACATCATAACTCGTTACCGGATCATCGGAAAAAAAAAATTGATATGCATTTTAAAGTTGATGTATTTCTCGAGGTAACCACGAAGAGTTTTTTTTTTTTTTTTTTTTTTTTTCGATTTTTCGCAGCACTTGGAAGTGAAAAACGCGATTTTAGCTCAAAAAATCGCGGTTAATTTGTTATTAAAAAATAGAAAAAAATGAAAAACAAAAAAAAACTCTTCGTAGTTACCTGTTGATTTATGTGAAGAAGTAATGTTCAAATTTTCAAAGGGATCGGTTCAGTACATTTTGAGTTATGATGTTCACGGACTTTAAAAATAACGTTTTCGGAAAAATCCATTTAAAGTTTTTTATACGTGAAAATTTGAAATAAACTATCAATCAAAGAATATGAATTTATATACTTATATTGAGTCATCAGTTTACATCCTTTGAAAGACACACAGCCGGAGAAATGGATTCGGAAGAACAACGAAAATTGCAGCTGATTTCTACTAGGGGTATGTAGGGGCAGGTCGGGCAGGTATAAGAATCAGATATACCGGCCGGTCATTTGAAACGCTGTAACTCCGTTAGTTTTACTCGGATTGATTTGAAATTTGTACACAATATTCTTGACATATTGTTCATTCAGAAAAAAAATTTAAAAAAAATTTTTTTTTAAATCATTCAAAACCCCTACCCCCCCCCTTAACAAAAATAAAAAAAAGGAGGATCAATTGAGAGATAATTGGTGGATAAACTTCTTTAGTATATATTTTTTTTATTAAATAGATATGCTTTTTACTTAAAGTTAACTAAACTTACCAGTATCAATACATTCTGGAGTACGACAAATATCAACTGAAATTTTAACGAAAAATTTAAATTGTTAATTGATAATGTATTACAGAAGTTATAATATTTTTAGTAGAATGAAAAACAAAATAAGTATTCTTCATGCCACAAAAAAATACCTGTTTCTGTAGCTAATCCGTAACATGACGAAGTTATAGTAATAAAAAATATTAGAAGCCTTTGTTCCCTATACGATCGACTTCTTCGTCTAATCACGTTACCGAAAAAAAATTTTATTTTATTTTAATAAATGATTATATAGTCATACTCATTGAACATGATTAATTCAATACTAATGATAATGATGTAATCAATTTTTTTTATTTAGGGGAGGGAGGGGCAAAAGGGGGTACTTAAGGAAATACCAAGTTTTCGAGGACTCAAATACGCTAAATCTTTTTTTTTTAATGATATTCAAATTAAATAGAAGAAATTTTCAGTTACCGTTGAAAAAAAAATTTTTCATTTCGGCGGGCAAAGTGGGGTGCCCCCTAAAAAAAGTAAAAAAAAAAAAATTTCTGGATTTTAAACGAATTTGATTAAGTTGAATTTTTTTTTAAGTAATTTCAAGAAGAAAAATTATATTTTACATGTTTCTTGGATATCAAAAGAAGAAAAAAAATTTTTAATAGTTTTCATCATAACACAAACGTTATTAATATTTTTCAACTGACAATTGATTTTTGAAAAAGTTTACCGAAAAAAATTCAAAGTAACGCTTAATTATATTTACAGAAGTGATTTTGGAATGTTTAAAAACCATTTAAAATATAAAATTTTTTTTTATCAAATTTTGGAGGTACCCCGTTTTGCCTACCCTACCCCCTTTTGCCCCCCTTCCCCTAAATAGTTTTTATTTAAACTTACTTGATAATATTTAGCGTCATGCTATGTTTTGTTGTTTGAACTACCGTATTATAGATGTACTAAGTTTTAAGAATGTTTCAAGCACAAAAATGATAAAAAAACTAACGGAAAATATACTTCAACTTCTAGTTAATATAGCAGTGTCTACAGTAATATCTGTGTTGCTAGAACACGTATTTAAAAATAAACTTGGATCATATATGTGTGTATCGACAATTTTTAATGATCTTGGAATTGGGATATAATTTTTAATCGTTTTTTGGGATTTCCAATCAATTAAAAATTTATATAGATAAAAATGTGTTTAGATGGTCTAAAAAAAAAATTTCTCTTATCATCTCAAAAGTTTATTCTATATATATATATATATATATATATATATATATATATATATATATATATATATATATATATATATATATATACTTTAATTTGATATTTATTTACTTAATAATTATTCTTAAATATATAATTCTAAATACAAAAAGAGTAATAATAATTCAAAGATTGGGAAGTTTTAATTTTGTTTGATTTTATTTCAAATATCAGAGTTATAACAATAATATAAGTATGCAACAATCATAATAAATAAATGCTTGCTTGTTAATCACAATTTCATATTGTATTTATATTTATATCATTCTACACAGTCATTCCGTTTATTTTAGCCATTGCACAACTAGCCCCATACTATGTTCAACTAGCCCCACTAGTTTTCGAGATATTTCGATTGCACAACTTGCCCCTATGATCAACTAGCCCCTCCCTACCCTACTAACAAATCCTAAAAAATAAATGAGTCATTTAATGATTTATCGTTTGAAATACTGTGTGTGTGTGTGTGTGTGTGTGTGTGTGTGTGTGTGTGTGTGTGTACACGGAAAAAAATAGGCGCTGCAACAGGACGCAGTCCTGTGGGAGCAACAGGATAAAATCCTGTTGCAGCGCATATTTTTTTTTTTCCGCGTGTGTGTTCAACAATAATTTTATCGTTCTTCAAATTGCGTAATTAGTTTTGAAATATTTTATTGCGTTTACAATTAACGAAAAAATTATATAGATAAATATATATATAAATGCCGTAGGTTGGCCGATGGCTGGCCAATGAATGGCTACTTATGATTGGCCGATTATCGGTTCGCAACGTTGGGCTACTGTTGGTGAATCAGTGTTCTATGATTAATTGTTGTTAATTGAAAAAATCTACTAATCAATTATTAATTATTCAAATAACTTGTTATTATAGTTTTCTGTAATTAATAACTATTCATTTTTGAAGTAAACTAAGTTTTAGTTAATAAATGTTTCAATTTTCCGATTAAAGTTATTTACAACTAACAATTTATATATTTTTTAGTTCTTTATTATTTGCAATCAACAACCGCAATTTTATAACTTTACTTACAAAAATTAATTTAATTAAAAAATGAGTCATACATTGTTATAATAAATGCGTCATTTTTAACAATGGTGGTAGAGCAAGATAATTCAACTGGGTTCTTGATAAATAATCAATTAAATTAAATAAGTTTTATTTTTAAAAATGATGTAATTATAATAAAAATAATACGAAGTTATTTTTTTTTTCTTAATCAAAAATATTAATTAAATTGCTGGTTATATTTCATAAAACCGAATGGTTGAAGTAGACTGAATAAGTAGATCATATAAAAGTATCAGCTCAACATTAGTACACGGAGAGAAATTTATGGTAAGGATTACAATAAATTATGGGAATGGTTCTCATAATGTATGGTAACCGGTTTTATTGAAATGTCGATTATAGTAACCGTTACTATAATAGTATGGAAACGATGACCATAATATTATGGTTATCATTACCATAATTATTTTACATGCGATATGGGAACTGTTACCATAATTATGGGAATTATTCCCATACTTATGAGAACTTTTCCCAGAAAGTATGGGCCTATATCCCATAATTCCAAGTAATCATTACCATAACGGTATGGGATGATATTTCATAAACGTACTAGGAACGGTTGCCATAAATTTCTCTCCGTGTAGGTTCGTCCAATAGCCAGTGTTCAGACCCAGGAATCAGAAGGGCGGCAGTTCGCGCCCAAAGCCCAGCAGAATTTTCACCGAGTTTTTTTCACATCATTTACCCCACTTAAATAGTTTAAACGTTAATGATCATAAATTCTACTTTAGGATAATAAAAATACAATTTTTTAAAATTAAATTTATTTGCTTGCTTGGCTGATTTTTTTTTTATTATTTAATTTTAACCGACATTTATATTGATAAAGACAATAAATCCTAATTAAATTACTTAATTAATAATTTACAGATATTCTAAATGAGATTCTAAAAATGACTATATTCGTTTATGCATGATTGTATATAATCATATCTGTTCATACATAAACAGATCAAGTTATGTATGATCAGACCTGGCCAATTTTTGGATCTGATCATATATAGACAATTATGCATGATCATATATGATTAGACAAAATCTTTTTTCATCGGGGGTATACTAGATTAAAATTTAAGGCAAAAATGCTATTGGCTCATTTTTGATTCTCACAATATTTTTAATTGTGAGTAATAAGCTAACGAAAATAAAAGTATTAATTTAAAAAATTCAATTAATTATTTGAAATAATAAAATACATACTTTTCATGTTGCTCAAGACAACCCTGATTAAAAATATTCATTGAAAAGGATTGAAAAAGATGAGAATTGAATCCTTTTGAATACTTTCTATACCCCAAGGTATTCATTTGGACATAAAATTAATACTTTTCAATCCCAAAATAATATAAGAATTTCTAAACTTCCGAGGAATTGGAAAAGATTCAAATGAATTGATATTTTTAATCTTTCTGAATACTTTTCAATACCTAAAAAAGTTTGGAAAATCCAAAAGTGCACGACTCATAATGCTTATTTGATCGTAAATATTAAAACATTGCGTAAGGGTAATGTCGCAGGCAAAATAAAATAAATAAAATTTGAAGTACAAATGTTATTTATTTATGTAAAAATAATAAAAAAAAAAAATTTTAATTAAAATAAAAAAAAAAATAAATAAATTTCAAACGTAAAAAATTCCGAAATTTTTCGCCGTACGATCTGTGAAAAATTTTACGTTTTTTTTTCTTTTTTTATTTTTTTTAACTTGTTTATTTATTATTTTTGTTTATTTATTTATTCGTCTAATGTCAATTTTTTATATTTTTATTTTCGAATTACCCGCGCCAAAAGAATTGGTTAGAAGTATGGCGCAGGCACACTGGGTGACAGTACGAAAAAAAAAAAAAAAAAAAATACCACGCATGCGCACTCGTTAAGCGAATGTCCACACATATTTAGGCTAAAATTAAAGAAAATGTGATTTAATCTTTTATTAATTATAATTGCATAACACAAAGTTAGATCGCCATTTTCGAAAGCAAATCCTTCTAGGGCAAGACGAGTCATTTAAAAAAAAATGGAGTTAAATTATGGATTCTTTTTCGAGATATTGTGTTTTCAAGCTACAAAATTTTTTGACTGCTTGACGGGAAAATTTTTTAGTTTATTTTAATGATTTTCTCGTTTCTATTGCACTGAATTTGTTTTTGAAAATTGCAGAAATAATCTTTATTACATTATCTGTAAAATGGTGCATCATTTGAGATGTTTCTGTTTACTAATAACACGATAATAACAGAAATAGTTGAAAAAAAGGAGGCGAAAAAAAATTTCGATCGTAAAGCACTCCCTAATGCTTCGCATTATGAGTCGTGCAATAATTTCATATTTCGGGTCACGTGTGGGATTGAAAAAGATTCAAATCAATTGAAATTTTTGAATCTTTCCGAATCCTTCTCAATACCAAAATAGTCCGATATTTCGGATCGAGTGTAAGATTAAAAAGAATTCAAATGAATTGACATTTTTGAATCTTTCTCAATACCAAAATAATTCCATATTGGAAGGTGTTGAAATGATGAAAGATTGAATTCTTTTCAATGCTTTTGAATTCCATTTTAAGAATTAGTAAGTATTCAAATGATCGAAATTTCAATTCCATTCAATACTTTCCAAAACCTCCGGGGGATTGAAACGAATTGAAATAATTTTCAATCCTTTTCAATGACTATTTTTAATCAGGGAACGTACTAAAATCGGTAAGATTCCACTTTCAATTAATGAATCGATTCGAGGATTACGATCAGACAATAATTATTTGACAGATTGCAGTCCTGCATACATTGATTTTATTGAACGTAATCATAAATACAAATTTTAAGCAAACATGATTATTATTTATTTTCGATGTCTTAAATTTTCCAAGTTTAATATAAAACATTCTCGTTTTTAAGTTTGAAAAAACTAATGCAATACAAAGTAATGTCAAGTTAAAAATATTTAAAATAACGTTTTTGAGCTCTTTGAGCTCGACAACAATATGAAGTTCTGGGGCTGGCCTGCAGGGTCAACCGATTTCTAAATTTTTTTTTTTTAGATTTATTTAAATTTCTCAGAAACGAATCCATGAATCGATTCCAAAATCTAATCAGCTAGAACTTTATAGTACGCGTTGATTGCCGCAAGAACCATCTCAATCGGTTAATTCGTTCGAGAGAACACTATAAGCTGCATCGAATGCTGCATCAACCATTGAAATCGGATTAATCGTTCAAAAGAAATCAGATCGTTGTCGAATGAATTTCGAAAAAGTTTTTTTTTCTATACAGTAAACTCAAAAATTGCAAAACTGATTGATTCTAAAAATTTTTTATCGTTAGAGGCTGAAAACCTGTGTCTAATGATGCCTCAAAGATATCGGCAGTGAAAAATCTGAAAAATAACAATTTACTTCGTTTTTTTTTGGATAGCGCACAATGTAATGCGCTATTCAAATTTTTCTCAATTTATCTATAAATTGTCTTATTGAGAAGGTTATTTGCATGTTTGCATGTTTAGGTTTCCACTATATTTAAATGGTGGAAAAAATAACTTAACCCAAAAAATTAAAAAATTTAGAACACAAAAAAAAAGTTTCAATTTTTTTTTTTCTTCGATTTTTTTTTGACATTTTTTGGAAATTTGTTATTTTTTTTGTCATTTCCTTGCATTTGCTGAGTCACCAACGCAAAAATTTGAGAAAAGTCGAAAAAAAAATTTTTTTCATTTTGATTATGATTACACAATTAAAGGAACAAAACTTGCTCCTTTAATTGTTTAGCTAAACTTTGATCGATGATTTCCTAAAAACGGTTCGATAGATCAATTTAAAAATTAACAGGGGTCTTGGGGGTACATTAAGCTAAAAAAGTCCCTGGCAACATTATTTTTTTTATCGATATTTGCAGAGTAGCGGTTGATTTACTAAAAAACCAAAAAAAGTCATTTTTTTGTACTTACTTCTAATGGATGTTAAAAATGAAAAAAATTTTTTTTTTCAAAAAATGATGACAGGGTCTTGTCGGGAATTTATTCAAGTTTTCACCGCCGCCCTTCAACTTTCTGTGCGATCATTGGTACCTGAAATATCGATGATCAAAGCCAAAAGGATTATTTTCTGTTTGAAGGCTGATATCTCTGCGACAAATCGTCCTACGAGGTTAAAAAAAAAACAAATTGAAGCTGAATGACTTTGCTAACCGAACTATGCATTCGTTTAGTTGAAAGAATTTTTTTGCGGTCCGTGGGCTCTTCGGAAAAAAAAAAAAATTTAGAAATTTTTTGTCTTGCGGTATTTCTCATGTTTGCGCAATAACCGGAGCTTTTCAAATATTTTGAAAAAATGCACCAAAACTAGAGATTTCAAGCTGTAAAATGCTTTTTTTAAAATCTCGATACGATCATTTTTCACCAAGTGACAGCCTTCTAAAAATCACTAAAAAATTTATAAAATTTTCCTGCTCCTTTAATTTTTTGCATTAGTGTATTAACGCTTTGGTTTGATTCAACCCAGAGAGGAAAGTACCACGGGCCCAGGCTTGGCCCAGACTTGGCCCAACTTTGTAGAACCTTGGGCCAGGCTTGTAAGCCAGTCTTGGCCCAGCCTTGGTAGAAGCCTGGAATGATAATCTCGGGCCAAGCCTGGTTGCCAGACCTGGCCCATGCTTGGTTACCAGACCTGGCCCATGCTTGGTTGCCAGACCTTGCCCAGGCTTCCAGGAAACAAATAAATTTAATTAAAAAAAATTTATTATTATTAACCTCGTAGAATTCATGATCATTAACGTTTTAATTATCTAAGGGAGGTAAATGATGTGAAAAAAACTCGGTGGAAATTCTGCTGGACTCTGGGCGCGAACTGCCGTCCTGCTGATTACTGGGTCCGAACGGTAGCTACTGGACGAACCTACTAACGTTGAACTGGTACATTTATATGATCTACTTATATAAACCATAGGTATATCCAAACTTAGGTAATCCTACCTTGGCCCAAGCCTGGCTTGCCATTGGATGGCCAAGGCTAGGTTACCCAGTCTTGGCCCAAGTCCGGGTAATCATTGTAACGGCCAAGGCTAGGTTACCCAGTCCTGGCCCAAGCCTGGCTTGCCATTAGATGGCCAAGGCTAGGTTACCCAGTCTTGGCCCAAGTCTGGCTTGCCATTGGATAGCCAAGGCTAGGTTACCCAGTCTTGGCCCAAGTCCGGGTAATCATTGTAACGGCCAAGGCTAGGTTACCCAGTCCTGGCCCAAGTCTGGCTTGCCATTGGATAGCCAAGGCTAGGTTACCCAGTCCTGGCCCAAGCCTGGGCCAATATAGGTGTGCCAAAGCTAGGTTCCCCAGTGCTGGGCCAAGTAGGGGCCCGTTGTTCAACTCTGGCAGCTCCTGTATGGGAAAGCTCATGTTACTCTTCATCTTAATCATTTCTATTAATTTTTGTCTAAAAACCTTGAATTCATAAAGCATAATCGTGAGGAAAACTTTAAAAAGTCATCCTTATTGATTATTTTAAACTTCTTGAATTGTTGGAGAAACGTCACTTTTTTCGAGCTCAAAGATAAATAATTCATGATTATGCATTTAAAAAAATCCATAAGTTTTAGGGTGGATGAGAATATTTATCAATTTAAGCTTTAATGATAATAATATTAAAAATCTCATTGAGTTGATGATTTTATAAGCAATTAAATTCAAAATAAATTTTATCAATGACTTTGTATTACTTGGGTAGTCTTATAGTGACTACAGGTTGCTAGTTATTATATAAGAATATAAAATTTGATACTTTAATATTCTATGATAAAGTTTTATATTTTAATAAGATTTTAAAATCGAGTATTAAATTATCACGAATATAAAATTACGTCCTTCAATGTTTCCATTCGATAATAATAAGAGCTGTTATTTAGATGTTAATTTAAAAAAAAAAAAAAAAATTAAATCAAGTAACACAATACTGAATTTGTAACTATAGTAATCCGAATATACAACAGTGTTATTAATATATACATATATACGTGGTGTCCTTGGCAACCGCTTGTTATACTAGTAATGTCTCGTGTATCAGATTTCTTTTGACAGTTATATATACAATTATTAGTTATTAAATTAAATCATGTTCACTAAGCAACATTCATTAGCGTTAAACGAGCAAATAGTTCCGCCTCCAACGCAAAAATTTACAATCGAACAGTGGCATCTTAATAATCAAGCTCGGTAAATTGTCTTATACATTTCCTCATTCAAAATATTATCGTACATTACATGTTTAAGGCCATTCTCAGACAGTGCCCCCCACTTTTTTAAAATATTTAATGACTTTCAATTGTAATGACAGTATTAAAATTTTGATAATTAATTTAAAAAAAGTTTAAGCATTAATTGAAAAAAGGACAGCGCAGTTACAATTTCGCCGAGACACAGATTTTTAAAAAAATTATTTACAGTTGATATCAATTAGGAGTTAAACGAAATTTGGACAATAAGTTTCAGTAAAATCTTAATGTCAGTTTTATAATTTGAATTTTCAAATTTTTTAGGCTAAAATTTATTTTCCAAATTTCGTTTAACTCCTAATTGATATCAACTGTAAATAATTTTTTTTTAAATCTGTGTCTGGGCGAAATTTTAACTGCGTTGTCCTTTTTTCAACTAAAGCTTTAATTTTTTTTTAATTTATTAATAAAATTTTAATACTGTTATAACAGTTCAAGGTCATTGATTATTTTTGGAAAGTGGGGGGCTATCTGAGAATGCCCTTAATAAAATTCAAATCATTATTCAAATTGAAGAATGTAAATAATTGATGTTAATATTTATAATTACAGATTTCGCAAATGCAACATTCATTGTCAATTAGTTGAAAGTTTAATTGCTGAATCAGAGCGTATTTGCGATTCGGCATTAGAATTAACGAAAACAAACAAAATAGCAACCGATCATGAATTAAAAGAAAAATTATCAGATGTTAAATTTGTTAAAGATGAAATTTTACGTCATCGCAAAGATGTTATTTTAGAAATTGATGCATTTAAAACTTATAAAACAAGATTAATTGATGGTTTATCATCAATACAAGAAAATGCAGCTGATATTTGTAAAAAATGTCTTATTGCAAGGTATGAAAAATTAGTAATTTTAACATTTGCAATAAGAAAAACCGGGGTGAGACGGTCAACCTAAGCTAGTAATTGTTTTCTGTGACTTTTAAACACTGGATATAAATTCTTTCGATTCTGTTACATTCTGGGAATTCTCCAGTTTAATTTAATTATTTAAAAATTATTTGTATTGTCTATAAACAATGGTCGTTGATCCTGGTCACAGCACCACTATTACATTAGGGTGTATCATTTCAGAGCAAGATTTTTTTTCTTAAGGGCATGGGAAAAATATCATAGTTCAACACAAAAAGAAAATTTTCGCGCAAGAAAAAAAATTCTATGTCGATTAAAGACCTAGCTCATTGAAAAAATCGATTTCTTATTTAAATAACACGGGAAAATTTTATTTTTAACTTTAAGTGTTTTCAACATGTTAACCAATCAATAGATCGAATATACTAATACATATTTTTGTAGGAAATTGAATGCGCTACAAAAAAGGTCTCTTATCATTTTTTGATAAATCCATCTGTTCAAAAGTTATTGGAGCTCGAAGTGAAGTTATAGTAAATTTCGAGATATTTTTACTTTTCCGGCGAAACTATCAGACTTATCACAAAATGTCATAGATTTTTTTTTGTTGACAATTTTATTTTCTACAAATTATTATCAGTAAAATTTTTTCAAATTCCGCATTGCTTTCTAGTTATTTTCATTTCAATGTCGAGCTCTTTAAATCGATCGGAACACTACTTTTTTAAGAGTTTGAAATTAAAATGAAAATAACTAGAAAACAATGCGGAATTTGAAAAAAACCTAATGACATTTTGTGATAAGTCTGATAGTTTCGCCGGAAAAGTAAAAAGATCTCGAAATTTACTATAACTTGACTTCAAGCTCCAATTACTTTTGAACAGACGAATTTATCGAAAAATGTTAAGAGACCTTTTTTGTAGAGCGTTCAATTTCCTACAAAAATATGTATCAGTCTATTCGATCTACTGATTGGTTAACGAGTTAAAAACATTCAGTTAAAAATAAAATTTTCCTGTGTTATTTAAATAAGAAATCGATTTTTTCAATGAGCTAGGTCTTTAATCGACAAAGAATTTTTTTTCTTGCGCGAAAATTTTTTTTTTGTGTTGAACTATGATTTTTTTCCCATGCACTTAAAAAAAAAAATCTTGCTCTGAAATGATACACCCTACTGCTACATACTGGAAAATTTCCAATATTAATTTTAATTATTTAACGCCCAGGTTTTGCCTCGTTAGAGTGTCTATAGACCCTCGGTGGGCCCTGGTCGTCGATTATTTTATAAATTATTAATTCATTTATTTATCGCGATTTATTTTATTTTCGTCGCCGGTTCCAACTCCATACTTTTATTATAGCAGGTAAATGGTAGGAAAATCGGCAGGAAACCCGAACTGCTATTGAGCGGTCAGGGTTATAGGACAAGGTGGAACTGCTGATAAGCGCTCGCCCCCGGGTGATAATAGTGTTATGGACAGGCCATGGTGCAGGTGAAAATATCGGGGGTGCCAATCGGCACCCCACAATAAGGTTGAATTAATTTAGAATTAATTGTGATTTATTAATTACTAATGGAGAGCAGAGGTTCGAGCTCCATGAGCTCTCTCGGAGAACTGACTGTATAGTCGTTATAAAAATATAATAAAGCAACAGAGTTGACAAAATGTTGACGCTGCATCTCAGGTTCTCTGTGAGAGAATCGTCGTGGCCCGGGTCTCATGCATCGTCATCTGTTTTGACTACCCAGGAGCCACGCCGACTCTCTTATCATAACTGATTTCCGTTACATCGGATAAAAATAATTAATTACAAATAATTAATTTAATTTAATCGATAAAATATTACGGGAACGTAACAATTCGTTTCAAATAAGTTTGATATTATTTGCAATCATTTTTATAAAATTCAATGTTTTTATTATAATTTTTTTTTAATTACCGTACATACGTAAATTAAATGAATCTCCAATTATGTATCAATCATTTTTATAAAAAAAAAAATATTTTTTTACAGAGCATGATGATCTCTCCCCCCAAATAAAATAACAATTTTTGTCTTAAAAAAAATAATTTTATTTATTTAGATTTTCTAAGTGTCTTATTTTGCCCCAAATACTTTGCATTGATTCTAAATCCTTCATAAATTCTAAATCACAAAAGAACTTTCAACAAACAAATTTTTTTTTCTTCACCAAATTTTAGGGATGGGCTTCTTTGCCCCAGTCTCCTTTACTTTAATTTAATTAATATATTATTATAATTTTTAGAGAGCATCGTTTGGGTATCGACTTAACAGTTGATGATGTGGAAAAAGAATTGAGAAAAGAATTAGAAATAATAAATCGAGCAGATAGTATTTTTACACGAACACTAGAGCATACAAATGAACAAATTCGTATTTTGAAATCTCTTTTGTATTATCTCGATGGAGACTTAGAGAATAAGGATCGTAGTATTCAATTGGATGAAAGAAATCTCAATTTAAAGGAGACTAGTTTAAATCTCAGTATTTATCATGGAACTGCTTCACTAGATCCTTCGTAACTAAATTTAATACATCGTTTATTTTTTTTTATTTTTATTGTTGCTATAGGTAGTGATATTTTAGTATTTTTATTTTTTTTATTTTAGGACTATTACTGTTCAAGAATGGGATTTACATACCGATGAAGTTATCATGTCTACAATGAAGCAAATGAATAGTACCAAAGTATTACGTTATTATATTGATAATATTTTAAAAGAAATAGTTAATGATTTGAATGAACAAAAGAATAAAACTAATGAAGCATTTAGACTCAGAATTTTGGAAACAAAACAAGTAAAAGCTCGTCTTGAGTCACAACATTCTGAAGTAACTATGTTATTTAATTTATTACTCTCCGTAGCGGATCTGAATTACGGTAAATTACCGTACATTGCCTCAAAATACCGTAATTTACCGTAAATTACCGCATTTTACCGCGAAATGTCGTAGTTTACGGTACAATCCCGCAACGTTATCGCAAATTTTCGGTAATATACCGCACTGGTACCTAATATACGGCAATATTGCCGCAAATTTCAGGTCGAATGTCGCATTTTTACCGTAAATTTTCCGCAAAGTACGATGAATTACCGTAAACTACCGTGATTGGCCTCAATTGACGGCAAAATGTCGTATTTTTCGGAAATATACCGCACTTTTACCGCATAATACTGCGGTATTACCGCAAATTTTATCGTAAATTTTCCGCAAAGTACGATAAATTACCGTAATTGGCCGCAAATTACGGTAATTTACGGTAGTAAGGATCTGTAAGAGCTTCAAATATTAAAGATCTTATAAATTTATTGATTTATTAAATAATTAGATAATAAAACAAGCGAATGCAATGACGCAGAATATAACACGCTTAGAAAAAAATATTGCTGAAAAAGAAGGATTTCTTGCGCTGGCACACACACGTTTAGGAAATCGTTGCCATCGACCCAATTTGGAATTAACTCGCGATAAAGTTGAAAATAAACTTGTACAAGAAGTATATGATCTTCGTCAAACAGTTGGAAAACTTCAACGAACATTGAACGAGGTAGAAAACTTCATTAATTAAAAATATATGGATATTTGGTTGTTTATTTATTTACTTTATAAAAGACAAAAAAAAATTACATCGTTTTAGGCTCAAGCAACTTTACGTTATTTACTAAGAACGCAAATACAATTAGAAGAAGATATTAATATAAAAACTAATACTTTGAAAATAGATGAAGTTGAATGTATGACACTGCGTCAAAGTTTGAATTATCGTGCTTATTGAAAATTTATTCAAGTAGTTTAAATCATATAAATCAACCGAGTACTACATCAATTATGAATCACTGATTGTATTAATTTTCAAAAAATTTTAATGCATAACTTTATGCCTACGATTTAAATAAAAAGGTAATTAATATACTTTTGATTATTATTAAACTGAGCAAATGAATATTTAGTCATAAGAAAAATAAAAAATAAAATAAAATGACATAATAATTGAATTAACTGATAAGACATTCATCAGACTTTGTTTGAGACAAATCATCGCCATTCTGTACTGAAGCACTTTCGAGATCAATATCTTCAATTTGTGTTGAATTTACTTGCTGGATCTGTCGACTAGCTACAATTGAATCTTCAGGCTTACTTGAATCATCAGAAATACAGAGAGCTGCGATTAGTGAAGTATCGAAAAGTGCAGCAGACGACTGAGTTGAAACAGCAGAAGCTTGACTATTTATTTTACTTGACTGTTGATCATTGATAGTATTCTTCGGCTTAATTTGTTGATTAATCTGCTCATCTTTGATTACTTGTGGGCGCGATTGTGAAGAAGATGGTCGCATATTCATGCTTGAATTATTATTTACCATCGACTGATGCTGAGGAACTTGAGGAGTTTGTTGAGTGTTTATTTTCTGAACATTAGCTCTCATTGCATCAATTAAAGCTTGCATGAGTTGAGCTTGTGATAGGGTTGATGATTGATTTGCAGCAGGTTTAACCTGAGTTAATGATGGACTAGTGAGTTCAAGATCTAGCAATTCCGGAATGTTTGATTTATGTTTTAAATTATTTCCATTTTTTCGCACTGGTTTGAAACTTTTTCTGTTTAATGATTTGGGCTTTTGGTAATCATTTTTTTTTTGCTGTTGTTTGTTTAGTACAGCAGTGTCTGTACTTTGACCACTTCCATCGTCAAAAGACGTTTTTTTAGACGTATTAATCTCGACTATACACTTATAATTCATTCTCAATTTTATTGTATTGTGTAACAATGAATTTTCATTGATGAACAATCCTTTCGACCGATCATTAAGCATTCTTCGTGGTATACGGCTACTGTCAACCTTAAATAAATATTTTATTAAATTATTAAACCATGGTGACCACAGATTTTTGAAACAGAAATTCCTGACTTCCAGGTATTTCAGTAAAATAATAAAAAATTTCCCTGACTATATGTATTAATAATAAACGAGCAACCTGCAGTCACTACGTGACTGCCCAAATATCACTACTAAATTTATAAAATACGCAGAAAAAAAGAATTTCTTGCCGCAACAAAATTTTAATTTGCACCAAGAAATTTTACGCATTATCAATTAAATACAAAAATTGTCTTAGGGCGAGAAAAGATTTTTTTGGTCAAGAAATAATTCCTTGCACCAACTAATTTTTTCTAGTTCTAAATATGTTTTTGTTTTCAATTCATAATGCTAAAAATTTCTTGGGGTAAGTAAAAATTTTCTTTAGGCGAATAAAGATTTTTTGTGTCAATGAATCCTTTTTTTTCTATGCACACTTTTTTGGCTATGAAAAGCTTCCAAAAACCAAAAGGGAGTATAAAAATCTGTCATTTTGGAATAAGTTACGCGATATAAATAATATAGCTATATATTCAGTGACATTCAGCCATATTTAGTGACAGAATAATTACAGTATTAATTTATTTAAAGAAAATAAATACGATCGTCTTTTTTCTCGTGAAATTTGAATGTAATTCGAATGATATAGATAAAGCTATTTATCTCAATACATGGGAATTAAAAAGAGTTTAAACTATGAAAAGGCACAAATTCAAGTCAAGACCTATCTAATGATACCCATTTCAATAACATTTCTCACCTCCGGGCGGAAAGTGCAACTTTCGTCCCGCTGTGCAAAACGAAGTTGCCGCTTTCCGCCTCCGTCGAGGAGAAAAATAGTATACACTCCTCGGGAAGTAAATAAGAAAGCCACAGATCACATGTTTGTTGACCTCGGCTTCGCCTCGGCCAACAATTACATGCGATCTGAGACATTTCTTACTTTACTTCCCTAGGTGTGTAATATACTAAAAGATCCTCACGATTGGTTTCTACTAAGACTTTTTTTTTCTAACAGCTTTTTTAATTCAAACTGCTTTGTTTTTTCGATTTTTAATAATTTTTTTTTAAGACAGTATTAGAATCGCATTCGCGCGCCGTGACACTTTTTGAACAGTTTTGACAGTAAAAAAAGTTTATCGGATTTTTTCAGTCAAAAAGAAAGAAAGTAAGAAATTTTTCCAGACTTGTGACGAAATTCCCTGACTTTCCCCTGATTTTTCCAGTATATTTATAATTCCCTGACATTTCTAGAAATGTTGCCACCATGTAAATCCCAATATTTAAAAAAAAAACAATGATTTACTAATTCTTGTACTTACCTCGGCACTGAACGATTTTTTTTTATCATCACATTTCATTTCTATGTCATATCGATATTGAGCTGCCGTTCTTCCACTATCAAACATTAAAATATGAGCTTTTAAATGTTCTTCATTGGTAACATTTACATGTAGAATAAATAGTCCAATGCCTTGGATCTCGAAAGCATAATCTTCACGGATATTAGCTCCATGATATTTTAAATCCCAAGTCATCACATGAGGCCATCCTTTAAATAAATGCTATAAAAAACAAATAATATAAATAATTGTACGAGCAATGAAATAATGACCATTTAATAATATTCAACACTTACTGTAGTAAATACTTCAGAATGACTACTTTTCATGTGCTTTAGAATATCCGAATAAGTTCCTCTAAAGTGGCAACTGGCCCCTATCCAACATGAATAAAGAGTCGATGAATTTATTGGACTTCCATTTGGTTTAATTTTATCGTCAGGTTTTGTAGCATTAACAGATTGTTGCCCAGTTACTAAGCAAGCGTCAATAGTCTCAGTAGCTTTATTTACTTTGTTAGAATTATTACCAACATTTTTTTGTTTTATTGTGGAGACATCAAATGATTCAGCATAGCTCTGTAATAGAAAATTCAGTTATTTAAAAATGATCCTGAAGTTTACTGACAATCAGCAATTTTCGGATCTTTTTTTTCAACAAGTCGATTACAAAACAAAAAAAAAATCTGTCTATCGGTTGACCCTGCGGGCCAGCCCTAAAACTTCCCGCTGTTTTCGAGCTCTTTGAGCTCGAAAACTTTGTCGTGAATACATTTTCGAGCTCTTCGAGCTCGAAAGTCGGTTTGTATGCCGTTCTTTTCGAAAAAAATAGTTTTTTACTATTTTTTCTCCAACGATATCTCTCAAACGAATAAACCGATTGAGACGGTTGAGGTAGCAATCGATGCGTTTTATCAAGTTCTAAAGCTGATCAAATTTTTAATTCGATTTATCGAGTCGTTTTTGAGATATTTCAAAAAAAATAAAAAATAAATTTTTTTTTAATTCTTTCGACAACGGTTTCTCTCGAACGAATGAACCGATTTTGATGGTTGAGGTGGCATTCGACGCGGCTTATAAAGCTCTAGAGCCCAGTCCATTTTGAAATTAATCCATCGAGCACATTAAAAGTTATCCAAAAAAAACACTTTTGGAAAAATTTTATTTTTGGAATATCTCTGAACGAGCCCTACCGATCAAGCTCAATTTTTCACAGCTTCAAGATATTGACAAGCCGCGTCGAATGACACCTTAAAATTCAAAATCGGTTCATCCGTTCAAAAGATACAGGTATTTACATACGTACGTACGTACGTACATACATACATACATACATACACTCGGACATCATCTTGAAATTAGTCAGAATAGCTTCCTAGGACCTCAAAACGTCGACATCTGATGGAAATTCGATTTTAGTAAATCGGACCGAAACCAATAACTTCCCGAATTTTTGAAAATTTACAATTTTCTTAGCGGGAAGTTAAAAATATGCAGAAGTAGAAAATTTAAAAAACTAAAAGTGCAATTTTTTTAAATAATTTTGTTTTATGATTTACCGATTTAAAAAAAATCTAAAAATTATCAGACGTCGGCTAACTTCAGTATCGTTATTTAAATAAGTTAAATATTTTTTCTCACCTCCGGGCGGAAAGCGTCAACTTTCGTCCCGCTGTGCAAAACGAAGTTGCCGTTTTCCGCCTCCGTCGAGGAAAAAAATAGTATACACTCCTCGGGAAGTAAATAAGAAAGCCTCAGATCACATGTTTGTTGACCTCGGCTTCGCCTCGGCCAACAATTACATGTGATCTGAGACATTTCTTACTTTACTTCCCTCGATGTGTAATATACTATTATTTTATAAAAATGATTTTAAAAATGTGAAAGTATAATTAGCAAACATTTAATAATTTCTTTTGTTTTATAAACAAATTAATTTTTTTTAAAATACACGCGCTCAGAGTTTGTAAATTTAGCTGACAATCAGCAATTTTTAAAAATTGTGGAATAAATAAATAAAATTTAAGAATAAAAACTAAAAAATGTATATTTAGATAATTGAAAAATCAGTACGCGCATTTTTTTAAATTTTATTATTTTAATTAATAAATTTATTTATTTAAAATTTAAAAATTGCCTCATTCTGCAACATTTACACTTATGCACAAAGATTTTAAAAACTTCTTACTATACGATTTTCAAAATTCGTTTTTAATAATCATGGGTTCATATGCGATTAATAATAAATCTCAATTGTCTGGTGAATTAACTGTCATTAAGTAATACAAACATCATATAAATTTTCTTATTAATTAATTAATAAATCTTATAATTGATTAGTGTTACAAACCTTCATGTTAGTGAATTGCGATACCAAAAGTTCAGCGACATGATTCCGAAAAAATGAAGTTACTTTTGGACACATAGTACATGATTCTGTTTTACATAAATGGCAACAGTTATGCCCAGCATCACATGAAAAAATTTTGTCTAACAATTTCTTACCACAAGATCGGCACAAAATTTTTCTTTCTACATTATTGTGCCATTGCAGAAACTAGAATAGAATTAAATTTTTAAAAAATTGATTATAAATATATTAAACTCATTAATCAGTATTTTATAAAAATATTTCAATAAAATTACTTGTTTTTTAATAAGATCCATTGTAGTGACTCGCGCTGTGACGCACTACAGAAAGAACAATCGAATGGTCTGATTTTTTTATCAGCAAATCTAATCTCAAAAATGCTTTTGTTCTGTAAGTTAATTTATGGGATAATTTTTCATATTAATTCGATAGTACAAACTTACAAATTATTTTTCAATATTTATTTAAATAACTAGATTTATTAAAAATAATGAATATATTCATTACCTTATTTACTGTGCCTTACTATGCGTACTGTGCTCTTGTATCTGCTGACTAAAAAGAATTGAAAACGATCTTACAAACTAAAATGCTACACAATAAAGCCTATGAAACAAAACAATAAATATCAAATTTCATCAACAAATATGTATTGCTTTTAAAAGACTTTATTTAAACTCCTTCATATTTTTAATATACTTACGATGTAAAATAATTTTAAAATCAAAATTAATAATTAATTTAACTATTTATCTTTATTGTTTTATTTTTATTATAAATTTTGATTTTATATTTTTTAAACTCTCTATCAAAGATCTACTATATCTTCTATGATAACATAAATCTGTATGACCAACAGATGGAAAAAATTATTTTAAATATTAAAATTATATTGACTAAAAAAATAATTAATTTTATAATTTAATCTAATTTCGTTTTTAATTAAATAAAAAATAATTACTAAATCAGGATGTTTATTAATAACTTATCAGTTAATAGAATTGTTGGCCGAAAAAGTTAAAAGTAAAATTTTCTTTATAAAGATTTATCAGAATTTTAATACATTGGGATGAACTACCCGTTTTTCAGCCTCTAAAAATTATTTATATACATTTTATCATAATTACACTAAATTTTTATGCTTATAATTGTTTATAAAATTTCCCATCAAAAAATAAATGATTCTACAGTAAAATAATAACTGGAGGCCTCTTAATTTTTATTAAAATAATCTAATGAAATTAAAATAGGACTGATTTCAAAATAAATTCATTTAATCAATGAGAACATAAATAAATATCTGCAAAAAAATTATTTAATTACTGTAATATATATGAGGGGGTAAGCTGAGTACTGGTAGGAGTCAGTTATAATTTTGAATTTACAAATATTAAGTATATGATACTAAAATTTTATGAACAAAAAGAATATTTATTGAAATTTTTTTCATCTTCCGACATTACAAAACTAATATGTACTTTTACTATTAATAAATTTAAATGTATGACACAAAATTTATTTAACTAAAAATAAATCTCTAAACTACTGATTAAACTTTTAATTAAATAGGAGAATACATAGTTATTTTATTTATTTTTCGTAAACAAAATATATATATATATATATATATATATATATATTTATTTATTAAGATGCATTTATATTAATTACTAGAAGAATAAAAAAAGTAAAGTAATTAATTAACACACAACACAATCGCCGTTAGACTTTTTCTGACGGAAATCAGAGCTATCTTTTCTAGACTTGCCATTATGCCTTTTCTTGTCCTCATCATAATTAATATCGAATGCCTCAGCACCTGATTCTATTAAACGAATTTTTTCACGTTCTTCAATTTTCTGTTGGATTGATTTTTGTCTCTCTAAATCAGCTGCAGTAAAATTTCCAGGTTTATTTGAACTTCGGGAAATGTGAAGGGATTCTATGTCAATAGAAGGAGCCGATGGTTGAGTAGGAACACCAAAAGATTGATTACCCATGTTATGTGGGTGATGATTAACGAACGGAGATGCACTTCGTTGATAAGCCTGTTCATCTTTAATTACTTGCGGATGGGGATAAAGAGAAGGCGGTGGCATATTCGTACCGAAATGATTATTTACCATTTGTGGATACTGCGGAGTCTGATGCATTTGTTGATAATTAAATTCTTGTTTTAGATTAGGGTAGAGTTGTTGAGGTTGCAGTGGATGTACTCCTGCTGCCCTTGGTGGATAATTGTGAGTAGATTGCACCTGATTAACTGATGGCTTTGTTGTCTTAAGGTCTAGCAGTTCTGGAATATTTGATTTATCTTTAAAATTGTTCGCATTTTTTCGTGTTGGTTTGAATTGTTTTCTGTTCGATGGTTTGAGTTTTTGATAATCTTTCCTCTGATTATGTTCTAGCTGCTTTATCGGTGTTGCCTTATCTCCTACATCAGCATTGACATTTCTTTTATCATCAGAAGTTTCATCGAGTTTTTTAATCTGAACCGAGCATTTGTACCTTAAGTTTTGTTTTATTTCATCGTGCAAGAGTGATTGGCTACTAATAAATAATCCTTTGCTTCGATCATGAAGTGAATTACGTGGAATACGGCTACTGTCAACCTTAAACATATATTTAATTAAATTATTTAACCCCATTTTTTTTTTTTTTAAAGTTAATAAATTAAATTACCTCTGCACCAAACGATTTCTTTTTATCCTCACACTGAATTTCTATTTCATAACCATATTTAACTGCAGTTTTACCGCTTTCATACATAAATATACGAGCCTTTATGTGTTGATCATGATTAATAAATATGTGAAGATTAAATAATCCAACGCCTTGAATTTCAAAAGCTCTATCCTCACGGCTATCAGCTCCACCATAATTCAAGCTCCAATTAATCATATGTGGCCATTTTTTAAATGGATGCTATAAAACGAAATTTATGGTAAAAAATTTTTTAATGTCATTATTTAAATTAATGTCACTTGATAATGAATTATCAGTTATTTGATACTTGCCACGGTGAACATTTGAGCATGATTGTCTTTTAAATGTTGAAGAATATGAGAATAAGCTGCTTTAAAATTGCAATCCCCAATCCAGCATGGATAAAATCCCCAATGATTTGCTGAATTATCATCTGACTTGACTTCAGTAACTTTTGTTTCATTATCTAACGGTTTATTTTCATGAACTTTTGTTTCATTTAGTGACGATTTATTTTCAATTGAATTTTTAATATCTTTTTCAGTAACCATACAGATTTTATGATTACGTACAATTTTAGTCTGTGTACATGTATTTAGTTTTTTAGCACTTTTTTCGGCTTTTTTGATTTCAAAAGCTGACTCGTCCAATGACTCAACATCATTCTATAATAATAAATTTTCATTACATTAATTGAAAAGACAAATTACTTTTATACTTTTTTAGAGTAAAAGAAAATTCAAATTAAAAGAAAACTATTAAAGGGGAAAGAGGTCTGAGATACAAAAAAAAGAGAATATTTTTGTGATTTTTTTTTCTCACAGTACCTTCGTTATTTAAATTCTTAAAATTTGTGAAATTATTAAGCATCATTCCAAGAATATTCGACTAAATTTTCATAAAGAAATATTGAAAAATAAACCAAAGGTAGTGGGGAGAGCCGAGTCACCTCAAAAAAATAAGTCTTCATGCCGTAGGCAGTAGGGTGTTTCAAAAAAAACAAATTTTTTTTTTGTATTCAAAAATTGAAAGTATAACTAAAAATAAAAACTTTGGTACCATTCCGAACTCTTAATAATGATATTAAGGTTTGCCTCAATCTATTCGTCTATTTTCCATTTAAATAACATGGGAAAAAAAATTTTGATTGCACTTTTACCAAAAATTCAAAAATGAATATTTTGCTTATTCCTTCATTCAAATCCAAGATAAACTAATGTACTAAAGAAATCTTTTTGGTTTTTTGATTTCAGATGAAACAGTCATGAGTTATCCTGCCTTCGGCATGGAGACTTTTTTGAAGTGACTCGTCTCTCCCCACTACCACTGGCTTATTTTTCAATATTTTTTTATGAAAATTTAGCAATAATGTCACAAATTTTAAGAATTTTAATAAAGAGGCACTCTGAGAAAAAAAAATCACAAAAGTATGCTCTTTTTTTTGTATCTCAGACCCCTTTCCCCCCTTAAGTGACTGCCAACAGTCGTATAAATTTTGAATGGAAATAACAATGAATAGATATAAAGAAAAATATTTTAAAAAACTCTATACACAGTAAAAAATATTGTGTATCTGTGTTAAAAACGGTCCGTGTTAAATTTTTTGTGTTGATTATTTTGTGTCAAATCAACACAATTCTGTGTTACTTTCAAATTTTTAATCGATCTACTATTCAACACTTTAAAAATGTTACCTAGTACAAAAATCAATATTATCAACATTTATTAAGTGTTACTTTAAAATCAACACAAAAAAGTGTTAAAGCGACAGTTGAATTGTGTTAAAAAAATGTCTTTCTTCTATTCACGCGGGAAGCGCCAGTAAGCATCAATTTTGCTTGGTTAGTTATTAATTTTGTGACATTGATTTTATTTATTTTCAATTAGACATAAAAAAATTAAGTTGACAAAGTTCATGATTCGTATAGTTAGAACAAAAAAAAAAAAATTTTTTTAAATTGCATCTATGGCTTTTTTACGTGCGCACATTTTTATTTTTTGTTTTTTTTTTTTTTTTTCGTAATTGATTTGTTGATAAAAAAATTCTAAAATTATTATCTGTCTGCTAACTTTAAGATCATGTTTACTATCTCAAAATAGTTCAATGTTAAATAATAATTGTTGACACTTTTGATAACCTAAAAATAATTCATGGTACAAAAATAAAATGTAAAAGTTAACATTTTTTTTGTGTCGCCTTAACATTTAAAAAGTGTTGAAGTTACTTCTCATATTAAATTACTCGAATTGTGTGTTGAAATTTTAACACAAATTTTGTGTGGACCGTTTCTAACATACAGATTGTGTTGATATTAATACAATATTTTATACTGTATAGATGCAGTACATACCTTCAACTTATTTAATTCTGCTATCAAAAATTCAGCGACATTATTTCGAAAAAATGAAGATGATATTTTACAAGCAATACATGAGTCAGTTTTACACCTTCTACAAACATCATGACCAAAATGACATGAATAAATTTCATCTGATAATTTAATGCTACAAAAGTGACATGGAATTTTTCTTTCTACATTTCCGTGCCACTCCAGAAACTAAAAAAAAAAAACAAATAATAATTTTAAAAAATAATTCATTAATATATTAAAATAACTACCAAATTTAATTTAATTATTAAATAAAATAAAATAAATTACTTTTTTCTTGATCAAATCCATTATTATTATTGTCGTGATAACACAAAGAACAATAAAAAGATAACCCGTGCTTAATCAGCAAATATAATCTTAATACTTTTGTTTTATATTTTTTATATTCACCAGAATTACAAAATAATTTATGTTTAAATAAATAATTAAAAATCACATTTATTTAATTAATTCAAACCACTTGTAATTTGTTTAGTAACTCTACGATCTACGACGCAATGAAACTGATGATACTGGTTCAGCATAACAAGAATTTGATAAAAGCTGTTTCTGGGAATCCCTACCAAAAGTATAAAACATCAAATATCCCGACATTACATCATCAATATTTAATTTTTTAACAATGAGTCAAAATATTTAACATTTTTAAAATAATTAATAATTTTCAAATTCTAAATAAATTTAAAAAATATATATTTTATTATCTTGTAATCGTAAAACATTCAAACTATAAATAAAAATATATATGAAACTGAAAATAAAAACAACTCATGGAAACAAATCCTAAGGATCTATTTTACCATTCGTGATAATAAATCCTACATGTCCAACAAATAAAAAAAGAATAAAACGTGAGACAGGATAGTAAATCTATGTAACTATAATGATTTATGACTGAAAGTATATACTTGATCATACCTTACATGAAAATACTGATTTTATTTTATTAATGATAATAATAATAAGAGTAATAACAAAAAGTACGATTGTTATAGAAGCAGAATCACGATCGATCGAACTTTGAACTAATTGTCATCAGTGCGCGAGTGTATGAATCGCGCCAAATTTTTTTGTTATTTTTTTTAGGCTAAGGCACATGTATATATATATATATATTGTACGTGTATCATGTAAAAAATATTATGAGTGTGAATGTAACTGACAAGTGTCAATTTTTTAAATTTTTGAATAAACAAATAAAGTGTAAGTAAAATAATAATTCAAAAATTCGTATTTAAATAAATGAAAAATCCGTACGCGCATTTTTTAAAATTTATAATTTGACGTCTGTTACATTTATACTAAAAAATTTTAAGTTGTTTATTTATTAAATAAACTTTTTTTTTCTTACATTTTATTATTTATTTAAAGTTATTTACTGGACTAAACAACAGGAGTGTTTACATGTTGATGAGTGTCGTGTTGTGCTAATAGTATATAGAGAATCGTTAGTGTGTAGATCAACATCAAAGTGTACACATTTTCGCAGTTGAGTCGGCATCGCGTGATAAAATACCCGGCCAAGTTTAATATAACGAATAACGAAACAGTGGCATTCAATTGACGTTCAAATTTTGCTTTTAATTTTACTTATAAATATATTAATTTATATTTAAAATCGTTATAGTTAAAACTTTTTTATAAATTATTTTATTTCAAGGATTAAAGGTAAAGTTCAATTACGTACTTGTGTTTTATTTTTATTTATTGCAGTAAATTACTTTTTTTACATCGTAAAAATTATAAATAATTACTTTTGTTGCCAATTATATATAAATATTATTGTTTTAATTGGAGTACGTATAATAATGTGGCGCCAAAGTTCAAACTGCAAATGTTTTTTTAAATATTTTTTACTAAACAATAGAAATAAAATAATAAATTTTTTATTTTCGATTACTGTCAAATTAAAATTTAATATTTATATACATATATATTTATTGTTATGCTTTTATACTTTTGACGAATTTTAATTACTACATAATTAATTTTACTAATAATTTAAAACTTACGTCTTGAGTTTGAATGTAACAGATATGAGACAAATTTAAAATTATTAATAAATAGAGTAAATAATTAATAAAATAAAATTTTTAAAAAATGCGCACTTAAAAAATTTTGAAATTAATAAGTGCATTTTTTGTAAATATCATTTTTTAAATTATTTACTCTACTGATTTATAATTTTAAATTTGTCCGATGTCTGCTACATTACACTCATACTTACGTCAAGTAAAAAACAAATTATAATTTTTTAATGATTAATGATTTCAATATAAATGAGTTATGAGATTCATTACTACATTGTATTTCATAGTATGATTCATAGATTTATTATTCTAGAATAATAATTGAATTATTAATACATCAGCTTTGATATAAATTAAAAAAAAAAATTATTCGATAAAATTTATAATAGATTTCAATACTTGATAACTAAAATTTGCAAAAAATACTGTGATTAATTATCATATCTTATCAATAAAAAATAATTAAAATTCTTGTGATAACTAATATTCAAAAAAACTTAAATTCTATGGATATTCGATGATTCATATTGTGAATTTTCATTAAGTTGCAATAAAAAGAATAAATCATTTAGTCTTTTTGAATAATTAAAATATTAAATGATCTATAAATAAATAAAATATGAATATTTTTATAAATAATATTTAATATTATGCTCAGTACTATAATTGCTGTTACGCGCAGCATCTAGGTCTGAACCTTGACATAGAGCCAAAGGTTAAACAAAAGTGTTCTAAAAAAATAATAAAAATAAAATAACTTTTTTTTTGCTGTAGTAAAAATCTCTAAAAATTAAATAAATATTTCATTTTTTATACGAATTTTTTTATAGCCCATAAAATTATTTATATGTAGAGAAAAAAATTCCTTTACGTAAATGGAATAAATTGAATTTAAAAAACAGGATAAATTTGATAAAATATTGTTTATTTTTTTACTGGATTGTTAAGTGAATAATTTAATTATATTCTTAAGTTTAAATTTTTATTTTTAAATTCTTTAATTAAATGAATGAAAAGTATACGTTTGTACCAAGACAATCAGTAACTGAATGTTAATTTTATTCACTCGAACCATGACAGGGGACGTATTTAATAATACGTTTAATCAAAGTTGAAGCTAATACAATGCATACATAATTACATAGGTCACGTGATGTCATTATTACCATATAAAAAGACGGCAATTCGATAAATATTTTACATAACTGTTAAAAAAAAATAATAACATTAAATAAATAAATAGACTATTGGAATTTCCGTAAAATAAAATTCATCAGCAAACGTTTTAAATTTAAAAAACTTTTTTTCTTCTTTTTCAAGTATCGAATATCATCTTTTTCTTGAATCTTTGAATTGTAAAATGAGATAAGAAAAAAAACAGACGATCTTATCGAATTCCAACGGTACCTATTGTAATTTAAATGTTGGCAAAGTTAAAATTTTTATAAAATTAATAATTATTTGAATAAATTCAAGATAATCAATTAATTTGAAATAATTTCGATTTTCTACATTAAGGAAAAATAAATAAGTAATAACATACGTACATGAAAAGTTGCGCAACATTTTACGGTAGACCTGTTTTTACTTACGGACCAGGTTGTTTTAAAAGTAATAATACTTTCACGATTTTTTTTCTTATCATGCTTACATGCTCATGAAATCGTGAAAAACAACAATACTCTATTTTTAGAATAATTCGTGAATTGAATTAAATTAGTATTTAGTATAAAGTTACTCTGTAATGTTTTTTTCTCTTTCCATTGATACTAAAAAAATAAAATATTAAATAATAATTATCAATAATAGTATTCAATCATACGATATTAATCTCCTTGACTCTACCAATCTTCATTGGCAATTGCCCAGTGAAATTAAATAATTGAAGATTACTGGCCGTGAGACCAATCATCTGTCAGTGTCTCCAGGGTATTTGCGATTGAATTTCACTTGACTTATTTATACTTTGATCAGAACATAGTTTTTAAAATAATATTAATATTTTATGATTCTGAAGTTAGCAGACAATTAAAAATTTTTGGATTTTTTTTTTAACAATTAAATTTGAAGAAAAAAAAACTAAAAATATGCACATGTAGAAAATTAAATAAATTATCGGTGCAATTTTTTAAAATATGTTTTTTTTTTATAATTTATCGTCTTTTCAAAAATTCAAAAATTATTAGACGTCGACTAACTTCAGTATCATAATATTTTAACTTTAAATTTATATTTCCTTATACATTTAATATTCAATGTCATATATGTTTATATTAATTTTTTTTAAAGGTACAAGGTATGAATCTGAAGTGGTGTTATATGATTTTAAGTACAATCATCTGCGCTAATGGATTTGGAGATGTATTGTCAGAAAATACAAATCTTGAAGATAAAAATATTTCATTACAATTTATTGGATTGGAGTATGAAGACGCATGTTTCAAATCTGCTGATTCGGAATGGAAATTTATTCAAAATCCAAACAATGAAACTCTTCAATTATGGGTAAATTTATTATCTATATTATTAAGAGAATAAGGAAAATTTTATTCCCGCCATATCTATATGATAGAATTAGTTGATGTTATTGAAATGGGTATCATTAGATAGATCTTGACTTGAATTTGTGCCTTTTCATAGTTTAAACTCTTTTTAATTCCCAAGTATTGAGATGAATAGCTTTATCTATATCATTCGAATTACATTCAAATTTCACGAGAAAAAAGACGATCGTATTTATTTTCTTTAAATAAATTAATACTTTAATTATTCTGTCACTAAATATGACTGAATGTCACTGAATATATAGCTATATTATTTATATCGCGTTACTTATTTCAAAATGACAGATTTTTATACTCCCTTTTGGTTTTAGGAAGCTTCTCAAAGCCAAAAAAGTGTGCACAGAAGAAAAAAGGATTCATTGAAACAAAAAATCTTTACTCGACTAAAGAAAATTTTTACTTACCCCAAGAAATTTTTTGCATTTTGAATTGAAAACAAAAATTTATTTAGAACTAGGAAAAATTAGTTGGTGCAAGGAATTATTCCTTAACCAAAAAAATCTTTTCTCGACCCTAGACAATTTTTGTATTTAATTGATAATGCATAAAAATTTCTTGGTGCAGATTAAAATTTTGTTGCGGCAAGAAATCCTTTTTTTCTGCGTATTTTATAAATTTAGTAGTGATATTTAGACAGTCACGTAGTGACTGCAGGTTGCTCGTTTATTTTATTTATTATTTATAATAAATATTAATTTCTATTTATTTGTTTGTTGCAGAAAGATTCATTAGATGCATATGCTTCAATAAAACGTAAATGTTTAAAAGACATTGATGATACTATAAATGAAACTCTGTCTTCAACGATTGAATACAAATCGAATCTTGTTAGTAAACCAGGCGATGCATTGCTTGAGCCCGAAGACTGGACAAGCTTTACTTCGTTCATCGGTCAAGCAGAATTAATAAGATTAACTGGAAATTACACATCAGGATCGAATAATTTATTGCGTAGAAGTAATTTTACTGATATCGATTTAAAGAATAAAATATTTTTTATTCATATTATTTATTGTTATTTTTATTTTATATAGATGCTGAGGATTTGTTGAGGCGGAATGGAAATAATGAAGATAAATTAAATGCATGGATATCTTGGTATCGAACATTACAACCGCTCACAACAAAGTTATCAAACAATTTACAATTTGTTCAGAAAGCTGCGGTTGCTAATGGTCAGTGTAATAAACATACTTATTAGTTATAATTCTATGAAATTGTTGAGTATTTTCTTTACGCAATTCTTCCTTGTTGTACTGCATATTAACGAGCTTAGCATAAATTTCCTTGAAAATTATTATTAATTTTTTTTCCACATTCGCATTAGAAAAACTATATATATATTAGACGTATTAAAAAAATCGACAATTTTTTTTCAAAAACTATACGGAAAATGACGTTTGAGATGATAAAAAAAAATACTGTTAAAGTTCGAGCTCTTAATATTAATATTAACAACCGCCTCATCGCAATTTCCGATTTCCTATTTAAATAACATGGGAAAAATTTTTTTTTAAACTTTGAAATTTCACCGCTTACCAGGCAATTAGTGTATCGGAAACATCAATAAGTATTTTGTTGAAAATTGAACGCCCTACAAAAAAAGTATCTTATCATTTTTCGATAAATTTAATTTTTCAAAAGTTATTCGAGGTTAAAGTTGGATTCTTAGTAAATTTTGGTATTATTTTACTTTTTTGGCGAAACTATCAGACTTATCATAAAATGTTACAAGACTTTTTTTGTAGATCATCTCATTTCCTACAAATTATCTCTTATCAAGTTTCCAAAATTTTCAAAAGTTCTTTAGTTATTTGTGTTTAAAAGTAAGTAAATAAAACCGAGCAGAATAAGATTTCTTAGAACGAATTAAAATTTTAATGCAAATAACTAAAGAACTTTTGAAAATTTTGGAAACTTGATAAGAGATAATTTGTAGGAAATGAGATGATCTACAAAAGAGGTCTTATAACATTTTATGATGTCTGATAGTTTCACCGAAAAAGTAAAATAATACTAAAATTTACTATGAATCCAACTTTGACCTCGAATAACTTTTGAAAAATTAAATTTATCGAAAAATGATAACATACTTTTTTTGTAGAGCGTTCAATTTTCAACAAAAGTACTTATTGATGTTTCCGATACACTAATTCCCTGGTAAGCGGTGAAATTCCAAAGTTTAAAAAAAAATTTTTCCCATGTTATTTAAGGTAAGGGGCCCAGTTTCTGACCTTTTTAGAGTGCCGGTTGGGGTTATACTATAATAATGAATGTAAGATTTAATTTAATGAGAAAAATAATAATTCTATCGACTAGTTTATGATTTGTCAAATAAAGTCATGCGCGTAAAATAATTATTTCAATTGAACTAATAATTTAAATTGACGTTTTAAAAATTGACATTCAGAGACTTAGTTCCTGACCCTCAGAATTTTTCATGTCGCAGTTTCTGACCCTCACAGTGGCCTAGTTTCTGATCCTCAAATTACACAAACCATGATTAGGTTATGAAGTACTTACCAAGTTTCAATAAACTAAAACTATTATTTAGATAAATAATTTAAATATTTATTACAAAAAAAACATAACTTTTCAATATTTAAAATATAAATAATGAAAGTCACTTGAGCTAGCGCCTGTTTTGATAATTTTTCATCGTAGCTCGTTGTCTTTTTTTTTAAACTCTTGAATAAAAAAACAATAAAAACATTAATTTGGTCATAACAACAATATCATTCAACTATAAGAGTCATAACAATTTAAATACTATCGAAATTGACATTATTTTTACAATAATTTCATCACTCCAAGAATATGTACTTTCAAGATCTAATTATGATCTTTTATTTTTAAAAATGAATATTAAATGTTAATTTATCACTGCATTATGAATAATAGTAGAAAATAATTTAAAAAAATTATGAATATTGCTATTTTTACATTTTATAGACAAGTAATTAAACAGATAACGTGGCTCGCGTAAGTTATAATTTTAGGGTCAACAACTCCGCCATACCTTTAAAATTGAGCCTAGTTATTGACCCTCAAATTTCAACAACAAAACTCATTTCAATATGTTTTATAAATGTATTAAAATAAATTTTAATTAAATATTGATCGATCTATCTATGTTTAGTTAAATTTTTTTACTTACATGATAATTAGTGCACAAATTCAATCGTCGTACCTCCTAACGTAAACTGTTTAAACTCTACTTAAAAAATGGCTTCCTCAGCCACTTATGGCTAAAATATTTGTTTTTATTCAGTTAATATTTTCTATGTTTTTTAAATTGCCATCAATTAGGCTCAAAATAAATTACAATAAATTAAGAAAAAATTTATTTTCTATTTAAAGTTATAGTTTTTTAAGTAAGTAAGAAAAAAGTTGAAAAGGTCAGAAACTGGGCCAGGGTCAATCACTGAGTTTTTTACCTTAAATGGGAAATCGAAAATTGTGATGAGGCGGTTTTTAATATTAATATCAAGAGCTCAAACTTTAACAGTAATTTTTTCTTTTCATATCTCGAACAATATTTTCCGTATAATTTTTGAAAAAAAAAAAAAAAAAAAAAAAAATTGTCGATTTTTTTGAATCAGTCTAATATAAAATATATATATAGTAGAGTGGTCCAAAAAAAACATTTTTTTTTTTTTCAAGGGCTATTATCTCAAAAGTTTTTCTTAAGTATAAAAAAAATTCCTTCCAAAGCCCAGCTTAATATCTCAATTCTTCAAGAAGCTCAATACATTTATATTTTCCCATTTAAATAACACGTAAAAAAATTTTTTTTACCTTTTCATCCAGTAAAACTACGAAAAAAATTTTTCTCTGAATTTTCCATCAATTATTCTTGTAGGAAATTTAATTCTCTACAAAAAAGTATTGAATTAGTTTTTTCGTAATCCTAACGGGTAAAAAGTTATTGAGCTTTAAATATTCGCAATTAAAGAAAATTTAATTAGATATGAAGAAAATTAAATTCAGTATCCATCCGCAAGTACTAGCTTTAATTGAAAAATATCCAAATTGTAATAAGAAAAATTATTCATTATTATATAAACGATTGTTAAATTATTTAATTATTATAAACAGTTTAGAGTTTGATTAACTTCGAAATAAATACATGCAATCACAAAAAAAGTTTCAAAAAAATTGAAAATTATTTCAAATCTATAAAAATTAAATAAATTATCTAGTAATGGTGTCAATTCCATTAAAGAGTTGCTCTAAAACTATCTTCCTTCAAATTTACTTAGTAACGAGTACTTAAAGCTCAATAACTTTTTAACCGTTAGGATTACGAAAAAACTATTTCAATACTTTTTTGTAGAGAATTAAATTTCCTACAAGAATGATTGATGGAAAATACAGAAAAAAATTTTTTTCGTAGTTTTACCAGATGAAAACGTAAAAAAAAATTTTTTACGTGTTATTTAAATAGGAAAATATAAATGTATTGAGCTTCTTGAAGAATTGAGATATCAAGTTGCGCTTTGGAGGGAATTTTTTTTATACCTTAGAGAAGCTTTTGGAATAATAGCCAAAAATCTTTTTTTTTGGATCACTCTAATATATAGTCTTTTTTATTTTTCTTAATAATAATTTATTTAATTTAATTTTCTTTCATGCAGGTGCTAAAGATGTAACAGAGTACTGGGAAATGCTAAGTGAATACAAAGATGGTTATAATGAAGCCAAAGATAAATGGAGTGAAATTTTATCTTTGTATGAGAAATTAGTAAAATTTGTACGAACTCGTTTAACTCAAAAGTACAAAGATCTCATGAAAGATGAAAAAGGAATACCTGCTTATTTACTTGGTATGTTTATTATCAATTAAATTTATTTACTATTTATGATCAGAATATTTTTATTAGTAATTTATTATTTAAGGTTCCCTCGAAAGCTATGATTGGACACCTCTTACGATGGATGTCATACCGTATCCCAATTATATTTATGACATAAGAAAAAATCTCTGGGAAAAGGTATTTTGATATTATTTTACCCATTGAATAAATGTTTTTTTATTTTTATAATTTAAAATAAAGTAATTTAATTATTATTTTTTTTAGAATTTAATAGGAAAAAATTTGTATAAATCAGCGTCACGAATAGGAAGCATAACATTAAAACACGTGCCAGAAGTACAATTTTTTGATAAAAGTTATTTTCAAGGACAGTGTCCACCACGTTTAGTTAATTTTTGTCGTCAAGGTACAATGAGTGTTAATACATGTTCTGAATCATCTCTTTCTAATTACTTGTCAGCTCATAAAAATATTGCTAAGGTTTTAATTCATCAAATGTCTGAAGAAAGTATGCCAATAATTAATAATGCAAATCGTTACTCTGGTAAGTAATTTTAATTTTTTTAATTTTTAATAAATTTATTGTTTATTTTAAGATACACGCAGAGGATTTTATAGTATTTTTTACATCAAAAATTTATATAAAAATTACTATATATGTCATAGTAACATGAGGACAGTATGGAATTATTGTACAAATTACCGATACTGTAGAAATTTTAAAAATACATCAAACAAAATTTACAAAGTGCATTGTAAGGCGACCGTCTCTTTATTCTCATGCAATAATTTCTTGCGACAAAATTTCTCAGCAATAATTTCTCACCACAAATATGGTGAAAAAAGAAATTTTTGTGTTGGATCAATTTTTGTTTGAGTAATTATTGCTGAGAAATTTTTGGATGAGAAATTTTTCCAGATTTATAAAGGCAGGGAGCCGCATTGTAATTTTGACAAAACAACAGATGAGGAAATTTGAATTTCTTGGATAAAATTTAATCTGTTGCTTTGTCAAAATTACACTGCACCTTGTAAATTCTGTTCGATGTATTTTAAAAATTTCTACGTTATCGGTAATTTGTTCAATAATTCCATACTGTCCTCATGTTACTATGACATATATAGTAATTTTTCTATAAATTTTTGATGTAATAAATACCGTAAAATTATCTGCGTGTAACTGGCAGACTTTCAATCTCTTTCAAAGGTTTTTATTTTGTAGTAATATTTCGTGAGTCCATTACTCACATTCCGAAGCCATAAATTTATTGATTATAGAAAGAAAATGATTGTTAAATTTCATGTTTTGTCATTATAATTAAAAAATTTTAACAGTTTATGTATTCGTTTTCGTTTTAAACATCAATTTAATAATTTTTTACTATTATTTATCTGATTTTTAACAATTTTTTTGTATACATATATATTAGGGTGGTCGTTAAAAATTCAAATTTCTTAGACGCTCCATAAAAAGCTTCTTTTTAGTGAAAAAACAAGTGGGGAATTTAATTTTTTTTTTTCAAGTAAAAAGAACACGTGCCTCAGGACGATCAAAGTTCATTTTTCGATACAGTTGAAGTTTTTTTTAAATATCTCATGAAATATGCAGATTAAAGAAAAAAATCATGGGAACAATTTTTTAGGAAATTAAATTCTTGACAAAAAAGGTCATGTCTATTTTTTTTACAGAATGTGTATTTACGAAGATATTTGAAAAAAACTTTTTTAGATCTTATCAATTGAGCATTTAAAGGAATACGAATGTTAAAAATAACGTTTTTTCTTAAATACAGACAACTTCGTAACTCGTAGTACATCAATCATTAATACTTGTCATAGTTTCTGTATACTTAGAAAAATGTTATTTTTAACATTTGTAATCCTTCAAATTTTCAATTGATAAGATCTAAAAAAGTATTTTTAAAATATCTTCGTAATTACACATTTTATAAAAAAAATGAATATGACCTTTTTTGTCAAGAATTTAATTTCCTACAAAAATTGTTCTCATGATTTTTTTTTTAATCTGCATATTTCATGAGATATAAAAAAAAACCTCAACTGTATCGAAAAATGAACTTTGATCGTCCTGAGGCACGTGTTCTTTTTACTTAAAAAAAAAAAAAGTAAAATTTCTCACGTATTTTTTCACTAAAAAGAAGCTTTTTATGGAGCGCCCAAGAAAATTTGATTTTTAACGACTGCCCTAATATAACTGTATATAAAAAAATTGTTAAAAATCAGATGAATAATAGTAAAAAATTATCAAATAGATGTTTAAAACATAAAAGTATACATAAACTATTAAAATTTTTCAATTATAATGACAAAAAATAAAATTTAACAAAAATTTTTTTACTATAATCAATAAATTTATGGTCTGAGGATGTGAGTAATGGACTCACGCAATATCACCACAAAATAAATACCTTTGAAAGAAATCGGAAGTCTGACAATTATTTTACAATAAACAACAATTAAAACCGATCAAAAAAATATATCTATATATATTGTAGTATTTCAACTCATAAATTATATTACTTTTATACCACAATGATAACACACTTAAATTATGAATAACAACACCACAATTAAGAGCAGTAAAAGAAAGCAAGAGCAATATATAGTTAATTGAATACAGATATGTGCTGTTTAGTTGTCAATTATGACTGACTGACTCTAATCGCGCATCAATAAAACAAGAGAAAAAGGCATTTGTTTTCTAGCTATTCAAATATTTTAAAGATCAATTTCACATTCGTTACAATGTATATGGGGCATTCCACGCCAAATCGACCACTTTTGACCCCGACCCCTCTATATTTACCTGAAAATTTTTTTTCCTTTTCTACCCTATTAAAATCATTTTACAGGAAATTAACAAATTTTTTTACTCAACCCAAAACTAGTTATGGGTTTTTCAAAAATAAGGCTTTTATTTTTCCAAATAGCTATAACTTCTTCAAAAATTGACTAATTGGGACGTTTTTTTTTTCAAAATTTTTCTCTTCAAATTTATTTTTCAGAAAAAAATACAAAAAAATTAAAAAATATTAAACTCTATAAAATTTTCGGCTTTTTTGAGAGAAACCATAATTTTTTTAAAGTTCGCCATTTTTTATTTTATTTTTTATTTCCTCAAAAAAAAGTTCAATTTACTCTGCGATTTTTTCCGCCAATTCCAGAGTGGGCGGACTTTTTCTTCTATTTTTTTTTTATCAATTGAAAAAAAAAAATTTTGCCCAGTTGGGCTTATTTTACAAAATATCACTCTGGAAATATTTGAGGATTTATAGACGACTTCAGTGTTTGACAAATTGAAATGAAGAAATTAATTGGAAGTGGTAATCCTCAAAAAAATTTGGATTTTTTTCAAAAAATTGAAAAATAAAATAGAAGATACATATAAATAATTTTACTGTAATTTTTTTCAAAAATTTCACCTGAAATTGAAGAGAAAAACAAAATTGCCATTTGGTTTATTTTTGACCATTTGGTTGATTTGGAAAGTCACAGACTTTCGAAAAATAAATCTAACGCACATCGCTATTTCAAAAGCCTGTAATTGGTCAAAAATACACCAAATGGCAATTTTATTTTTCATTCTCTTTAATTGCAGGTGTAGTTTTTGAAAAAAATTACAGTAAAATTATTGATAGGTATCTTCTATTTTTTTTTTTAATTTTTTGAAAAAAATCTAAATTTTTTTGAGGATTACCACTTCCAATTAATTTCTTCATTTCAATTTGTCAAACACTGAAGTCGTCTATAAATCCTCAAAAATTTCCAGAGTGATATTTTGTAAAATAAGCCCAACTGGGCAAAATTTTTTTTTTTCAATTGATAAAAAAAAATAGAAGAAAAAGTCCGCCCACTCTGGAATTGGCGGAAAAAATCGCAGAGTAAATTGAACTTTTTTTTGAGGAAATAAAAAATAAAATAAAAAATGGCGAACTTTAAAAAAATTATGGTTTCTCTCAAAAAAACCGAAAATTTTATAGAGTTTAATATTTTTTAATTTTTTTGTATTTTTTTCTGAAAAATACGTTTGAAGAGAAAAATTTTGAAAAAAAAAACGTCCCAATTAGTCAATTTTTGAAGAAGTTATAGCTATTTGGAAAAATAAAAGCCTTATTTTTGAAAAATCCACAACTTGTTTTGGGTTGAGTAAAAAAATTTGTTAATTTCCTGTAAAATGATTTTAATAGAGTAGAAGAGGAAAAAAAATTTTCAGGCAAATCTAGAGGGGTCGAGGTCAAAAGTGGTCGATTTGGCGTGGAATGCCCCATATATTGAAATTTTCTTAAACAATAAATAAATTTATTGAAATTTTCTTTTATTATTAAATTGTTCAATAGCGTTAGAAGAAGGAGTATCAGAATTATTTGGTATTTTGGCTTCAAGTCAAGCATGGCTTACAACATTAAATTTAATTAACGAGACTGATAACACTGAAGAAGCTCATATTGTCTCTATCATGATAACAGCTCTAGATGTACTCCCACGAATGGCGTACTATCTATCTGCTGATCAATGGAGACTAGATATCATTAAAAATAATACATTTGATCCAGACCATTTAACAAATTCCTGGTGGGAATACAGGTAATAAATAATGCAAATAATTATTAATCATAATCATAAATACAAGTATTTATTTTACAAACAGATCAGAGTATGAAAATGTAGTACCTGGTTCTTCCGAAAAACTTCCAACCTTTTTAGATGATAGTTTTATTATTAGTAATCGTCCATATCTTTCGTAAGTATTAATTTGTAATATAAAATAATAAAATTACAATAAATAATTTAATTATCATATTTATTATAACAGAAAATTTATTGGAACAATAATTGGTTTTCAAATTTATGACCATTTAATGGAATCAACAGAAGTAAGAACAGAAAAATTAGAAAAAATTCCTACAAATCATAATTTTATGTAAGTTATTTTAATTTATATATTAATTAATTATTCGCAGGGTTGCAAATAACGCATTAATTTTATAATTGCATTAGTGTTTCAATTAATTTTTTTTATATTTCATAATTTAAAAACAACAAATTAAAAATGATTTTTTAATTTTTAATCTAATATCTTTGAATTAAAAATAATTTTTTAATTTTTAATCCAACAGTTTTTAATTAAAAATTCAATTTCAAATTTTCAATTCGTAAAGTAGCGTTAAAATGTAATAGGTTGGTTTTTAATTCTACGTTTTCAAATAAAACATTAAATAAAAAATTTCAATTCGGAAAACCAGATTAAAAAATTACTTTCTAATCTCTAATTCCATATTTAATAATTGAAAAGTCAATCAAAAATTTTAATTAGCCATAGCTAAAGGGGATTAAAAAATTACATTCTGTTTTTTAATTTTCTATTTATTATTTTTCCTTAACTGTACAACTTATTAGTTTTTTACAGAATATATCGTTATAATTTTCCTTGCTTCTTAATTTCCTCAGCTCATTATTCCTTTATACCCAAATTTGTGTGGCTGTGGCCCGACTTGTGCTTATATTGTACTACATCATTACGGTGATGATCCGCTACCTCCCTTGCAATGGAGATGCAGTGGCGTAGGGAAACCACAGAGAAAACCTAGCCCAGTACAGTTCGGTTTGGGTGAGGCTCCAGTGGTCGATAAAATTCACACTTTTACCGATCACTGGATCTTCATCCCGCGCCTAACGGTCAGAGACCTTCGTTCGAGCCCGACGCGTGGCTAAGCGGTCACCCAGCCAAATAGTAACCATGCTCGATGCTACTTAACTTCGGTGATCGCCCGAGCCACGCGTGTGCCGAACGGCTGCCTCAGCCGCTTTGTTTTTTAATTTTCTATTTTCGAATCAAAAATTAAATAAAAAATTTTTAATTCCGAACATCGGATTAGTGTTGTTTTAATTTTAAATTCTCTGATTACACTGAAAATTATTCAAAAAATTTAATTCTTAAATGTCTCAACTATGAATGATCTTTTTATTTCGAATTCTATTATATCTGACGACCAAGAGTAAGTTTAAAAATATTTAAACTTGAAGATCAAGTAAAACAGTATTCTTTCCTGTTACAAGTGCTGTCAAATTTTTTGTCTTGATTACTTATTTGATTGCGTACCGTATCTGAATTAAAAAGTAATTTCCAATTTTTGATCCCATGTGTTTGAATTAACAAGTAATTTTTTAATTTTGAATCCCACGTCTCTGGATTAAAATTAATTTTTCAATTTTTCAATTCAAGTTGTTGAATTAAAAATTAATTTCGTAATTTTGATTGATATAATTTTAATTACGGATTAAAAATTTAATTTAAAATTGCAAATATTCTCATTAAAGAATTCGCAACCCTGATTATTTGTATATAAATTTATGGATAATTCGGTTAATGAATAATTTATTAATATAATTAACAGTAAAATGATACAGCATGGAAGCGTCGAACATTGGAATGAAGCAATAAAAAAATATTTACAAATATATGATGTTTCTGTGGATTCTTTGCTGAGCTACTTTTCACCATTAGAAGAGTATTTAGATGAGCTGAATGATGAGGAGCTCGTTAATTTCCCACTAGAGCTTGAAAATAAATTAGAAACCCTTGAGAATCTATACCAAAAAGATTTAAATAATCCTACAACTACAACTGAAGCCTTTAATTCTACAACTGCTGTGCCAAAAAAACAAACGACTGATTTTCATAAACAAATTGAACTTCCGTCAAATACAAAATCAACTGAACCACAAACAAAAAATAATTCTTCATCATCTGAAATTATTAAACCGACAAAAATTCCGGTTAAAGTTACCGCAGAACCCGAGACAATACCAGTTAAGGTTAAAAAGGACAGTAATGATGGTGGGAAAAAAGAAGATAAAGGAACTGAAGAAACAGTAAATGAAGAAAATAATGAGGCTGGAAAATTAATAAAAAGTGGAATGAGTAAAGCCGTATGGGCAGTTGGTTCTGTATTGATTGCAACTATTGCAATTGTTATTATAGCAATTTTCGGGCGACGAAGGTGCCGAAAAACGCCAAAGAATAGACGTTATGTTTAAGTATAATAGTGCTCTTAACAATAATTATTTATAACTACGATAGACGATCTATGTCCTGTATTCTCCATGTTCACGACCGGTTTCCACTCAGGACTCACTCGTGCATGTGAATAGTACACATAGATTTCTAGCCATTAGTTTTCGTTAGACCCCACACATTCCCTCGAGTAACATAGATGACATCTGCACTCAGACCTTCCGCTCTCTGTTTTTGGTATATAGATTAATTATATATACCAAAGGATCTGTGAGTTGGTCTGTTAGACCCAGCCAGCCCTGATGCTTGTAAATGTGTAAAGGCATTTAGAGACGTAAGGACTGGTAATATTGATGACAGTTATCAATTATAAGATAAAAGTATTAGTTTATATGGCACAATTCGTATATGCTGATAAACAAAATAATATAGCTGGAGAACAAGTGATATAGCATCTTATGTTTGTGATAACAACTACTCGGGAAGAAGAGCTAGTGATACACCATCTGGTACCACTATTGAACCATCATTTAAGTCAGGTGCTATTACATCAATTTATAAATAATAAAACATAATTTTTTAAATTATTATTATTATTTTTTTAAATCTTCAATGGCATACCAATCTTATTTATTGTAATATTTGGCTAGCCTCTCTGTGCTAGCACGACAATTACTTTTTATTTCAAAAACGGTTTCGCCCCGAATATACTTGCTGGGCTCATCAGTAAAGTTGATGCAAGTATATTCTACTTTAGACCGTTTAATTGATGTTAAATTTTATACCCAATTCCATTTTTTTCCAAATTTGGAAAAAAATGGAATTGGGTATAAAATTTAACATCAATTAAACGGTCTAAAGTAGAATATACTTGCATCAACTTTACTGATGAGCCCAGCAAGTATATTCGGGGCGAAACCGTTTTTGAAATAAAAAGTAATTGTCGTGCTAGCACAGAGAGGCTAGCCAAATATTACAATAAATAAGATTGGTATGCCATTGAAGATTTAAAAAAATATTAAAACACCAATCAAAGAATATATGAATGCATTAGCATTCATATATATTAAATAACTAACAGCAAATTATTATTATTATTATTAAGAATAGGAATGGTTAAAAAAAATTACTCACAAGTTAAGATATTTCATGGTTCAACGAAATTTTTACACCCGAGTAGCACACTTGACTTTGTGACATATATACGATATCAGTTTTTTAGGCTGTTTTTTGACATATTGATAAGGCATCAAAATGTTGACAAAATGATTAGAAATTTATGTCACCGAAAATATATCTGCCTAAGAGGGGAAAGGGGTCTGAGATACGAAAAAAAAGAGTATGTTTTTGTGTTTTTTTTTTTTTAGAGTACTTTCTTTATTAATCCTTTAACGGCGAAGTCGGACAAAATCGTACCTGCGGTGCCAAAGTGGGGATAGTCTACAGCGTCGCTCACAGTCCCCACTACTTCACTTCACGAGACTCAGTCTCGGTCATTACCGAAATTCACTCATGTGATGGGTTCCTTTAGTGCCCTTTCATATGTTATTCTAATGTTTTCAATGATTTTATTTTTAACTTCTCGTTACGAAAATTGGAAATTTTCGAAAATTTGGGAAGTTATTAGTTTCTGTCCGATTTACGAAAATCGAATTTCGAAGAGATCTTGACGTTTTGAGGTCCTAGGAAGCTATTCTGACTATTTTCAGAATGATGTCCGAGTATCTGTATGTATGTATGTACGTACGTATGTAAATACCTGTATCTGTTGAACGGATGAACCGATTTTGAACTTTAAGGTGTCATTCGACGCGGCTTGTTAATATCTTGAAGCCGTGAAAAATTGAGCTTGATCGGTAGGGCTCGTTCAGAGATATTCCAAAAGTAAAATTTTTTCAAAAACGTTTTTTTTTATAACTTCTAATGTGCTTGATGGATTGATTCCAAAATCAACTGGGCTCTAAAACTTTATGAGCCACGTCGAATGCCACCTCAACCATCAAAATCGGTTCGTTCGTTCAAAAGAAACCGTTGTCAGAAGAATTAAAAAAAAAATTTTTTTTAGTTTTTTTTTAAATTTCTCAAAAACTACTCGATAAATCAATTTCAAAATTTGATCAGCTTTAGAACTTGGTAAAACTCGTCGATTGCCACCTCAACCGTCTCATTCGGTCAATTCGTTTGAGAGATATCGTCGGAGAAAAAATGGTAAAAAAGTTTTTTTCGAAAAGAACGGCATAGAAAAGTATTTTCGAGTTCGAAAATGTATCCACAACAATTTTTTCGAGCTCAAGGAGCTCGAAAACAGCGGGAAGTTTCGAGGCTGGCTCGCAGGGTCAACTGATAGACCGATTTTTTTCTACCGAAATCGTGAGAAAATTAATTAAATTGTCAATTATACGAATAATCCAATGACTACAGAAGATGTTACATCGATTTTTGAGTGAATTATACCAGCAGAATTGATCAAATCATCCGCTCACCAAACTTCCATATTTTACTCAGATGGCATCTTACCCTTCAAGAGTCATTCCTTTCTTGGGCGTTTTCTGAGCCTGGTAGTTTGCTCAATACGTTTGCTTTCTTCGACAGTTATATCCATCGTTCTTTGCCGCTTCGTAGATTTTAAAGTCCGTTCAACTCGTTCTTCTCGTACTGATGTTCTTGGCATTGCTCCTTGCGGTGCTTCTTCGAAATCGTCGACATTGATGGAGGCGTAATGGACCAATCGCTTACGAAATGCCAAAAAAAATTACTTGGAATCAAAAATTTATGACAAATAATAGTTAGATATAGATAAGATTGCACTTACTATCACTCGGACCTTAATTGCAGCGTAATTTTTCCTAATTGTGGTGTTGATATGATCTATACGTTTATCGCAGACATTGATAGCTTCATAATAGTCCTGAGCAATTTTTTTTGCCTCGGATCGGTTGAAATTTTCAAAATCAATCGCATCACCTTTTTTAGCAATTATGTATGCAATGTCGGTTAATTTTGTTTCAATTTTGCTTTGAACGTCCAATAAACAGGTATTCGAATCTAAGTCGTGAATTATTTCAGCCCTGTTTGACCTCACATAAATTGGTCCCAGCAAGAGAATACACCTCGGAAATTGTCCCCACCACCGAACATTTATGAACTACGCGTGCGCACAGAAAAGTGGGAGAACATTTAACACATAAAACATCCAGAGTGGGAGTAAAAACCGACGACACCCGAGGTGCATTCTCTTATTGGGATGACAATATAATCTTACTTTTTCACTTAGTTCCTTAGTTTTTTTTTTTTTTTTTTTTTTTGTGGAAGTGAGCGAGGGAAAAATGCATTTACGCACCGTAGGAGGTAAAATTTGGCTTTGAAAATACTGATGATCTGTATGTGTTTTGTAGAGCCTCCCGTGTGCCGGACTCTTTCTCTAAGGATTTATTACTTAAAGATGTTGGTATAAGTACATTGGATGCATCCTTAGGGGCCCTACCTGCTAAAAACCTCACTCACTTCCTCTCCAAGACCTATGGCGCGGGACCGCGTTAGCGTTACTTCGCTAACCATAGTCTTCCTCTTCATCTCGTCGTCGCCGTTGTTTTCATCTCACTCGATCTCTTCCATCTTCTTTTTCTTTAAAACTTCACTCACGTACTCAGTCATGCTCGTCCAATTGTCCTGCGTCGCCAACATCCAAGATATAACCAAGTCAGCCTCAGAGGGCACTTCCTTCTCATTCTGAAAGCGTAGTCGTATTTCAGACCATTGCTGACAGAAAAAGAAGATGTGCTCGGCAGAGTCGACAACTTGCGGACAATATTGACAATAAGGATCGGTTCGGATCCCCATGCGATGCAAGTACTCATTAAACTGGCCATGACCGGACAGAAATTCCGGAGATTCCCATTGCTCTTGCCAGAGTGTATCTCTGTGCGCTTAATATGCGCTTTTTTTTATCTCAGACCAGCTTCCCCCCTTATGAGTCATCTTTACCCCACCTTAAAGTTGTCTCTGCTACTTGGACACCTATAATAAATGATAATTTTGTCAAACTTTGGGTAGGAAAGTTTCGATATAGTCTAATCTTGCAACTAACATCAGACATTTTGGCGCATACAGAATACTATGAGGTGTATGCTGAAATTACTGACCACAAAATTATTAGCCAACCGATACATCTCGGTGTATTCTGAAGGCTGCGGGGACCAGACGGTAATTATCTCTCTGTAACTAAAAAAAAATTATTATTATTATTATTATACAAATTAAAATATATAGATATGGAATGTCTCAATTTTAATGTAAAAAAAAAAATCAATTTATAAGATTAAATTCCTACTGTTTCATGTTTTCTACGAACACTATAAAAATTTGTTTAGCCAAACGAAAGACGCTATTCTTTGTAAACTGATCGAATTTAATACTGATGAGAAAAAAAAACGTCAATATTTTCCACGTATGAAAAAAAAAAAAAAAAAAAAAAAAAAATGTCGCGATTGAAGTAGTTTAATAAATGTTATTTATTTAATTATTAAGTAGATTTTTAAGTAAAGAAAAATTAGTAGCGGTACACAAACAGCGTAAAAAAAATGTATTATTTTTTATACTTAATTATAAATTAATATAATAAATAAATTTATTAATAAAATGATAAAATGACGTGTAACTGACGCGCTGGTAATTAATAAAAATAAAAAAATAATTGAAGAAATCATTTGTTTCAAATTAAGATTAATCAATTACCTTCTACATTTTGCGACAATTACAAATAAAATAGATTTAATGGAATTAATCCGGGGTTGCAAATAGCGCATTGAATTTATAATTGCATTAGTGCTTCAATTAAATTTTTTTTTATATTTCATAATTAAAAAAGCACAAATTAAAAACGGTTTTTAAATTTTTAATCTAATAACTTTGAGTTAAAAATAATTTTTTAATTTTTAATCCAACATTTTTTAATTAAAAATTAAATGTCAAATTTTCAATTCGTAAAGTAGCGTTAAAATATAATGGCTTAGTTTTTAAATCTACGTTTTCAAATAAAACATTAAATAAAAAATTTAAATTCGGAAAACCAGATTAAAAAATTTCTTTCTAATTTCTAATTCCATATTTAATAATTGAAAAGTAAATCATAAATTTTAATTAGCCATAGCTAAAGGGGATTAAAAAATTACATTCTGTTTTTTAATTTTCTATTTTCGAATCAATAATTAAATAAAAAATTTTTAATTCCGAACATCGGATTAATGTTGTTTTAATTTTAAATTCTCTGTTTACACTAAAAATTATTAAAAAAATCGGTCTGTCAGTTGACCCTGCGGGCCAGCCCCAAAACTTCCCGCTGTTTTCGAGCTCGCTGAGCTCGAAAACATTATTGTGAATATATTTTCGAGCTCTTCGAGCTCGCAAATACTTTTGTATGCCATTGTTTTGTAAAAAACCATTTTTTAGCATTTCTTTCTTCCACGATATCTCGCGAACGAATTAACCGATTTTGATGGTTGAGGTGGCAATCGACGCGTTTTATCAAGTTCTAAAGCTGGTCGAATTTTGAAATTGATTTATTCAGCCGTTTTTGAGAAATTTCAAAAAAACCAAGGAAAAAATTTTTTTTGAATTCTTTCGTCAACGGTTTCTCTTCAACGAATAAACCGATTTTGATGGTTGAGGTGGCATTCGACGCGGCTTATAGAGTTTTAGAGCTGATTAGATTTTGGAATCAATCCATCGAGCAAATTGGAAGTTATCCAAATAAAACATTTTTAAAAAAATTTTATTTTTGAAATATCTCTGAACGCACCCTACCGATTAAGTTCAAATTTCTACGGCCTCAAGACATTAACAAGCCGCGTCGAATGACACCTCAACGATCAAAATCGGTTCATCCGTTCAAGAGTTATGAATATTTACATACATACATACGTACGTACGTACGTACGTACGTACGTACGTACACACATACATACACTCGGACATCATCGTGAAATTAGTCAGGATAGCTTCCTAGGACCTCGAAACGTCGACATCTGATGGAAATTCGATTTTCGTAAATCGGACCGAAACCAATAACTTCCCGAATTTTTGAAAATTTACAATTTTCTTAGCGGGAAGTTAAAATAGTATTTTACACACCTAGGGAAGTAAAGTAAGAAATGTCTCAGATCACATGTAATTGTTGGCCGAGGCGAAGCCGAGGTCAACAAACATGTGATCTGAGGCTTTCTTATTTACTTCCCGAGGAGTGTATACTATTTTTCTCCTCGACGGAGGCGGAAAGCGGCAACTTCGTTTTGCACAGCGGGACGAAAGTTGACGCTTTCCGCCCGGAGGTGAGAAAATGTAATTCTTAAATGTCTCAACTATGAATGATCTTTTTATTCCAAATTCTATTATATCTGACAATCAAGAGTAAGTTTAAAAATATTGAAATGTCCTAGCGGATCGCTATCTACTAAGTATACACCAAATATACGCGGCGTATTGGCCGGGTGCGCGACGAAAACGACATCTGTCGACCGCATTAAATCATCCTCAAAAAGCACAGAGAGAATACGGAAAGTTTTTATAAACAAATAATTAAAATTTTTAAAGATTGCGAAATATATGTGTGATACCACATTTGAAAGGTGGAAAAATATAGAGTAGATTGTACTGAAAAAAATAAGTATAAAAAATTTTAATAAATACAAAATAAATATTATTTTGAACGACATAACCCGACTAGAAATTGTCCCAATACATATATTGGGCCCCAATTGGGAATCGCTGTGGCATGCCCAGTCGGGCTATCCCAGTCAGAACCCGATCGGGAACTTGTTGGGATATCCCAATGCAAAAATCACCTACCCAGCATCAGTTTTTCCTAAGTGGGACCCAATTGGGAACTCGTTGGGATAGCCCAATGCAAAAATAAATAACTTTGACTGGTTTTGCCACATCGGGACCCAATTGGGAACTTACTGGGATATCCCAACGCAAGAATAAATAACTTTTATTGGTTTTGCCACATCGGGACCCAATTGGGAACTCGTTGGGATAGCCCAATGGAAAAATAAATAACTTTGACTGGTTTTGCCACGTCGGGACCCAATTGGGAACTCGTTGGGATAGCCCAATGCAAAAATAAATAACTTACATTGGTTTTGCCACATCGGGACCCAGTTGGGAACTTATTGGGATATCCCAATGCAAAAATTATTATTATTTCAATAACTTTTATGATTCATATACAATTTGAAATGCTCAAAATTTGTTGTTGAAAATTTTTTTTTTTTTCAAAAATTTAATAATAAAAAAAAATTGTTTTTTTACGCTTGTACACAATATTTATGTTAAAATTACTTTTTTATTTATCTAAATTGTTTATAAACAATTTCATTTTATCAAATTTATTTAATTTTCAAATCAAATTATTTTTCGCTTCTTCTGAATAGGATATTCTGTTTTGTGTCCCTCCCTCTTCTCTTTTCAATTTTTTCTAGTATAATTTTGATCGACTAAAATTTTTATTAACTAATTTTTTCTTGATTTACTTGAAGTACCCTGAGTTTTAATTTGGTAATCCATTTGATCGTAAAATTTTTTAATTTTTTTTTAATATTTTGTTTACTGGCTAAAGATTAAACAAAGTACAAAACAATAATATATTTATACAAAGAGTACGTCGATTATTGCATCACGGATTTTTTATTTCTTCAAGTTATTCTTTAGTAATATGATAAATATACTATTTACACTCACGCGATTGGATACGTGGGTCAGCGCAGTGGATAGCATCAAAGCTTCTAATACAATAGACTAAAATTCGGATCTAATTAAAATTATTTTATTTTTTTTTTGCAATTTAATTTTTCTTTTAATAGGGATCGCACGTTTGGGATTACGTAGGTCTTACCCAATTGGGAACCTATTGGGATTGCCCGATCGGGGCCCAAGTACGTTTCTGCGTTACATCCCAATGTAGGGTCCCCATTGGGCAACCCAATTGGTTCCCAAGTGGTTGCACCTAAAAATTTCTAGTCGGGAAGGTTAGCTTGTAATAATAATAATAACAACAATAATAGTCATAATAACAAATAAGTTAAAATAATTATAATTATAATTTTTTCAAAGCTAAAATTATTAATTTGCATTAAGTAAAGAAATTAAAGTGATTTCAATTATTCGTAATTTTAAATTTAAAAACTCAATAATTAAAAATACTTTGTGTTAAAAATTTGTAATTTAAAAAATTCCCCGTAATAATTTTTAGCCAAAGATGAGCATCATGGATAGAAATGTATAAAACTTGCAATTACTATTTCTGTCAGTATTTTTGCAATTAACAACACAACAACTACTTGTTCTTATTTTTTAACACTGCTTTCATTTAACTATTCACAAGACAAGTGCGATTTAACGCGTATTTCGTCCACTGCAGGCGCTACAATCGATTCGATTGTCCCCACCCTATACTCCACACCCTGCCAATATACACCGAGTATACACGAAGTTTACACCAAAAGTCCCATGTTCATAAAAATTTCTAAGTACTGTAAGCAGTCAAAAATTTTGCACACCTCAAGCGCGAAAGCGCTAGGGGTGCTTTACTGACGGTTCTTCCTCGTTGACAATTTTAAGTGTGACTGGAAAAAAATTTTTTATAACAAATGCATAGTTTTTTTTCGATATTTAAAATATAAATAATTAGTCATGCTATAAAATAATAAATAAAAAAATTAAAATCATTTGTTAAAACTTCTCTGGTTTATTTTTTTTTCGTCCATTTTATCACTCCAAAAATATACTTTGAAGATCTAAATATGATCTTTTATTTATAAAAATACATATTTAATGTCAATTTATACCTGTATTATAAAAAATAATTTAATAACACTATAAATATTGTTATTTTTACATTTTATAGACATGTAATAAAAAAGATAACCTCGTTCGTAGTAGGTTAGAATTTGAGGGTCAACAACTTCATCACACCTTTAAGGCCATTCTTCGAGGGTGCCCCCCACTTTTTTCCAAAAAATGTGGCGCCGCCTGGTGGCCGCCAGCCGCTCTAAAAAAAGTACTAGAGCTGCAAAACTTTAAAATTAAATTAAAATTATTTAAAGTAATAAAATGCAACATATGTTAATTTTTAAATGCATGAAAAAATTTATATATTTTTTTAAAATCATTAGCTAATACTACAAAAATCTAAAACCCGAGATTGAAAAATAATATTTTCATTGACCTTGACCTGTCAATATCACATTTATTTTCTATAAGTAATTAAAAAAAAATTATAATATTTATCGAAAAAAGGGCTTCGTACAAGCAATTTTATAAACTCGTAGAATATTAAAAGAATTACTTACAGTAATTATAAATACCCAGTTGAGCGTAGTTTCTTTAATAAATTTCAACACAATATTCGCCATTTAGTAACTTTTTATTTTAACAGATGTAAACATCAGGTCTGTATAATTTTTTGGGTGCACGCGAAGGTGCTTGAATATAGTAGCGGGAAAAAATTATTTTAATAAATTTATTCCTTTCAATCAGAGCAATAATAGAGTTCTATATATCATTACTTTATTTAATTTTACTAATAAATAAAAATTTTTTTGATTCAAAGTATTAAATAAAAAAAAAGGTATATATATGTAATTGAATGTGATTACACCTGACTAATTGTCAGACCAGTGACCATACACTGTAAAATATTACGGTGTAAAAATTAGACCCGGAGGACTAATAGGACATTGAGGCAAAATGGGACATTGAGGCAAAAAGGGCCACTGAGGTAAAATGGGCCCCACAAAATTTTGAAGATGAAATGTGTTTGGGTGGAAGAATGGGTAAAAATGGACATTGGGGCAAAATGGTCCCCCAAAAATTTTAGCATGAAAAGTTTTGGGTGAAGGGGGGTAAAATGAGCAGACGGGCTTTAAAAACTGCATGCGCAATTTATTTGAAACATTATATGTTTTGGCGCGAAACATAAAACAAGCGAGAAACATACATTGAGTTTTGTTGGGGGGCCGTTTTACCCAACTTTTCAGGATTTTTTAATTTTGATAGACACAGCAAATTAACACCAAAAACTCAGCCGAAAGAAAAAAAAGTGAAATAAGCTGAAAAACTCACATTATCAAAACTTTTTGAGGGGGGCCCATTTGCCCCACATTTTACGATTTTTTATTTTTAATAGACAGAATGAATTAAGGTCAAATACTTGGCAAGGGAGTAAAAAAAAGTAAAACGAGTAAAAAAAAACTGAGGATTTGAAAATTTTTTTCCTAAGGAGCCCATTTTGCCACTCGTCTTCCCCTATATATATATTTCAAAGTCTTCCAGCCCATTTTACCGCCGCCTCTAAAATTTTCATGCTAAAACATTTTGGGGGACCATTTTGCCTCAGTGACCCATTTTGCCCCTCCCCACGCCCCGAATACTTCTTATGTTAATAATTTTTTGGGGACCAATTTGCCTCAGTGGCCCTCTTTGTCTCAATGTCCCATTTTGCCTCAATGTCCCATTAGTCCTCCGGGTCTAATTTTTACACCGTAATATTTTACAGTGTATGGTCACTGGTCTGACAATTAGTCAGGTGTAATCACATTCAATTACATATATATACCTTTTTTTTTATTTAATACTTTGAATCAAAAAAATTTTTATTTATTAGTAAAATTAAATAAAGTAATGATATATAGAACTCTATTATTGCTCTGATTGAAAGGAATAAATTTATTAAATTAATTTTTTCCCGCTACTATATTCAAGCACCTTCGCGTGCACCCAAAAAATTATACAGACCTGATGTTTACATCTGTCAAAATAAAAAGTTACTAAATGGCGAATATTGTGTTGAAATTTATTAAAGAAACTACGCTCAACTGGGTATTTATAATTACTGTAAGTAATTCTTTTAATATTCTACGAGTTTATAAAATTGCTTGTACGAAGCCCTTTTTTCGATAAATATTATAATTTTTTTTTAATTACTTATAGAAAATAAATGTGATATTGACAGGTCAAGGTCAATGAAAATATTATTTTTCAATCTCGGGTTTTAGATTTTTGTAGTATTAGCTAATGATTTTAAAAAAATATATAAATTTTTTCATGCATTTAAAAATTAACATATGTTGCATTTTATTACTTTAAATAATTTTAATTTAATTTTAAAGTTTTGCAGCTCTAGTACTTTTTTTAGAGCGGCTGGCGGCCACCAGGCGGCGCCACATTTTTTGGAAAAAAGTGGGGGGCACCCTCGAAGAATGGCCTTAAAATTGAGCCTAGTAATTAACCCTCAAATTTTAGCAACAAAACTCATTTTAATATGTTTTATAAGTACACTAATGCAAAAAATTAAGGGAGCAGAAAAATTTTATAAATTTTTTAGTGATTTTTGGAAGGCTGTAACTTGGTGAAAAATGATCTTATCGAGATTTTAAAAAAAGCATTTTACAGCTTGAAATCTCTAGTTTTGGTGCATTTTTTCCAAAATTTTCTAAAAGCTCCAGTTATTGCGCAAACATGAGAAATGCCGCGAGACAAAAAATTTCTAAATTTTTTTATTTTTTCCAAAGAGCCCACGGACCGCGAAATAATTCTTTCAACTAAACGAATGCATAGTTCGTTTAGCAAATTTATTCAGCTTCAATTTGGTTTTGTTTTTCAACCTAGTAGGACGATTTGTCGCAGAGATATCAGCCTTCAAACAGAAAATGATCTTTTTGGCTTTCATCGTCGATATTTCAGGTACCAATGATCGCACAGAAAGTTGAAGGGCGGCGGTGAAAACTTGAATCTTTGAAAGAATACTGTTTTACTTGAACTTCAAGTTTAAATATTTTTAAATTTACTCTTGATCGTCAGATATAATAGAATTCGAAATAAAAAGATCATTCATAGTTGAGACATTTAAAAATTAAATTTTTTTTAATAATTTTCAGTGTAAGCAGAGAATTTGAAATTAAAACAACACTAATCCGATGTTCGGAATTTAAAATTTTTTATTTAATTTTTGATTCGAAAATAGAAATTAAAAGCAGAATGTAATTTGTTGATCCCCTTTCGCTATGGCTAATTAAAATTTTTGATTTACTTTTCAATTATTAAATCGACTTATAATAAATACAAATATTGGCAATAACAACTTTGGTGAATAAGTTCCATTGTGCAAGTTATTCGATGACAAAAGGCGATAATAAAACTAAAATGACAAATGACCATTAGAGCTAAGATTTTTTGGTGACGTAAGCATTTAAAAAACCTAAGTATTTCGGTAGCGTTGAACAGGAGGTGACATAGTGGCCTGATGATTATACTACAGTAAAATCTCTATATTTGACTCATCCGTCCAGGATCACTCTCTGTATTTGACTCGTCCTTTTGTTCCTACTACAGCAACACCATTGTCTCTAATGCGCAGGTCTGCGCGGCTAAATACTCAGAAAATTTTAAGGTAACTTTAAATATTATATATCTTTAAAGTAAGTGATTAAAATTTATTAGATTAATAGAACTAAATGTTTGTATTCATAGCCCAAGTTAATGAGTCAAGTTTACTCAGAACATTCAAATCTACCCGCCACTAAGTTTGTTTTTGATTGGCCGAACGAAAAGTCGTAGTGGGAGACAGGATTGGAAAATATAGAGAGAGAATTTGGTCAAATAGTTTGGGTACACTCATTGTCATTAATGCCTGGTCCCCTGCATGGCTAAGATTCTGTAGTCTGGGGGACCAGGCATTAATGACAACGAGTGTATGTATACGACAGAAATTTCGTTAGAAAAAACATTAAGCATCAAAACAGCCAACCATTCATTTTTTATTGGTTGATATAAAAAACAATTTATAAAATGTCTCTCAAATTTTTATTGATTTTTTTCTTCTTGATCGGGATCACCGAAATGAGGGTAAGTACGATAATTATTATAATTGATAATACTTTGAAAAAAATTATTATTAGTGAATAATTAAATTCAATTATATGTATAGTAATCTATGGGGCACCCCACGCCAATCGACCACTTTTGAACCCGACCCCTTTAGATTTGGATGAAAATTTTTTCTCTTTTTCTTCCCCATCAAAAACGTTTTTCATAATTTTTTCACCCAACCAAAAAAAGTTATAAATTTTTGAAAAAAATGGCTTTTTTGATTTTAAATAGCTACAACTTTTTCAAAATTTGACTGATTGTTACGTTTTTTTTTTTTAAATTTATGCTTTTAAATGTCCTTTTCGAAAAAAAAAAAAAAAAAAATGATGGCAACCTATCTTAATTTTTTTTTCTTAGATTTTTAGAAAAAATCAAAAATTTTTCGATGTTTACCATTTTTTTGATTTTTTTTTTTTTTTTTTATATAAAACTGACATTATCTGCAAATTCTCAAATTTTTTCGGAGTGATGTTTTTTCGACATGATTTTTTTTCCAATTGAAAAAAATGTCTTTTTTTTTACCAAGCCTGATATCTCACAACACCAAGCTAAAAATTTTTGCGTGCTCAGAGAACTTTTAAATTTGAAAAAAAAAAAATAAATAAATGAAAATAATAAATTTAAATGGAAATAATCGAAAAAATTTGATTTTTTTCCGAAAAATTAAGTTAAAAAATAGAAGGACGTTCTGAATGATTTTTTTGTATTCTTTTCTAAAAACTGCATTCAGAAACGATGAACATAAAAAAAAATTCGGTCTATCGGTTTATCCTGCGGGCCAGCTCTAAAACTTCCCGCTATTTTCGAGCTCCTTGAGCTCGAAAACATTGTTGTGAATACATTTTCGAGCTCTTCAAGCTCAAAAGTACTTTTGCATGCCGTTGTTTTCGAAAAAAACGTTTTTTACTATTTCTTCCTCCAACGATATCTCTTAATCGAATTGACCGATTGAGACGGTTGAGGTAACAATCGACGCGTTTTATTGAGTTCTAAAACTGATCAGATTTTGGAATTGATTTATCTGGTCGTTTCTGAGATATTTTTAAAAAACTAAAAGAAAATTTTTTTTTTATTTCTTTCGATAACGGTTTCCCTTGAACGAATCAACCAATTTTAATTTTTGATGGTTGAGATGGCATTCGACGCGGCTTATGAAGTTTATAGAGCCCAGTCGATTTTGGAATCGATCCATCGAGCACATTACAAGTTATCCACAACAAACATTTTTGAAAAAATTTTATTTTTGGAATATCTCCGAACGCACCCTGCTGATCAAGCTCAATTTTTTACAGCTTTTAGATATTGACAAGTCACGTCGAATGACACTTTGATGATCAAAATCGGTTCATCCATTCAAAAGTTACAGATATTTACATACGTACGTACATTCATCCATACTTTGTGAAGAATTCCCAACAAATTTTACTATGGGTGCGTAGTAACACCGAACTATAAGAAAATTGGTACAAAATTCACAAGTGTCCCATAGTAAACGTATGCGCAGCCTACACGATTGTGGCCTATACGTATACGTTTACTATGGGACACTTGTAAATTTCGTACCAGTTTTCTTATAGTTCGGTGTTACTATACACCCATAGTAAAATTTATTGGGAATTCTTCACAATTTACATACATACACTCAGACATCATCTTGAAATTAGCCAGAATAAATTCCTAGAATCTCTAAACGTCAAGATTTGATAGAAATTCAATTTTCGAAAATCGGACCGAAACCAATAACTTCCCGAATTTTTGAAAATTTTCAATTTTCTTAGCGGGAAGTTAAAAAAGTTTTTAACTTCCAAAAATGTCCTAGGTCCAAGAATGGACTAAGTGAAATTTTTTTTTTTCATTTTCATCGTTTTCATCATTTTGAATACAGTTTTCAAAAAAGATTATTTTGAACGTTCTCCTATTTTTTAACTTGATTTTTCGAAAAAAATCAAATTTTTTCGATGATTACCATTTAAATTTATTGTTTTTCTTTTTTTGCACGCCTCGGACGCGATAGCGGGAGAGGTTGTGCTCTATAATCGACTTGTCATGAAAACGGGATTTTCCTACCTTTTAATCATTTCTGCTAATTTCATAAATCACCTCTGTGGAAAAAAAAGTACACCGATGTCTAGAGAAAATTCTAAAGAATAATTTGGATTTAATTAAAAATTTCATTTAGCTACACTATAATGAGAAAAAAATTATGTAACATGAGACTAGTTGGACGTCAATTGCGATGTCCGTGTGTGAGCAAGATATCTCTCGAAAAACTCAACTAATCAGTCTAATTTTTTTTTCAATAGCTTCAGATTTTAGTAGAATAGAAGCCGTTTAAATATTACTACTGTAGTCCTTCTCGTTCATTTATTATCAATTAAAAACTGAAAACTGATTATGTTTACTAATGCTTTATCCGCCATTTTTCCCCCACAAATATAAGTAGGCATGATTATTATGTAACTTTGCTGATATTGTAAGGCTCCACTTTACCATCAGATAATTTTTTTTATTATATCGTGTGACAAATCGACTTGCCAACTGTTATCCAATTAACTAAATTAAAAAAAAAAAAATAAGGAATGTCTAGATGTTTATTAAAAAATTTTGTAATAAAGAAAAAAAATTAATAATTAATTTTATTATAATATGAGCGTTTGAGGGGTGCACTTTTGAATTTTCCAAATTTTACTATATATATTTTATAATTCAACTAATCTAATTTTTTTATACATAGTGATACCTAAGCTTACAATTAATCTTCTTAATAAGCTAATTTATAGATAAATTGAGAAAAATATAGATAGCCTGAACTGGGATTTGAACTCAGACCATGTTAGAATCGTGCCGAGTGTTCTTTCAGTTAAGCTATCTGGCCCTATACTTGATTCCGTTCAATTCGATCTATAAGTTATTGAGCCACACCGTCCATCATTTATTTTATTTTTATTTAAATACTACTACTATGGAAATAATTTTATTGACTTGCACGTACCTCATTTTTTTTTAAACGAAACTTTCGTTAATATTGAGTTCTAAATGACGTTAATTTATCTTCCTTATAATTAAATATTCATTAAGGGGGGGGGGGGTTAAAGGCGAAAAAAAAGCATATTTATGTGATTTTTTCCCGGCGAGATGAGTAATATAATTTCATTGAACTTAATCACATATTATTCTACAACTTTTGAAGAATATCAGAAAAAATTTTCAACGAAAAATAATGATTAATAAGCTGTTGACGTTGAATCTCCGGAGGTGCCTCGAAAAAAAGTCGTTTTGCGGTGAACATCATAACTCGTTACCGGATCATCGGAAAAAAAAAATTGATATGCATTTTAAAGTTGATGTATTTCTCGAGGTAATGACGAAGAGTTTTTTTTTTCTTTTTTTTTTCGATTTTTTGCAGCACTTGGAAGTGAAAAACGCGATTTCAGCTCGAAAAATCGCGGTTAATTTGTTATTAAAAAATAGAAAAAAATGAAAAACAAAAAAAAACTCTTTGTAGTTACCTGTTGATTTATGTGAAGAAGTAATGTTCAAATTTTCAAAGGGATCGGTTCAGTACATTTTGAGTTATGATGTTCACGGACTTTAAAAATAACGTTTAGGAGAAAATCCATTTAAAGTTTTTTATTCGTGAAAATTTGAAATAAACTATCAATCAAAGAATATGAATTTTTATACTTATATTGAGTCATCAGTTTACATCCTTTGAAAGGCACACTGCCGGAGAAAGGGATTCAAAAGAACAAAGAAAATTGCAGCTGATTTTTACTAGGGGTATGTAGGGACAGGTCGGGCAGGTATAAAAATCAGATATACCGGCCGGTCATTTGAAACGCCGTAACTCCGTTAGTTTTACTCGGATTGATTTAAAATTTGTACACAATATTCTCGACATATTGTTCATTCAGAAAAAAAATTTAAAAAAAAATTTTTTTTTAATAATTTTGAAACCCTACCCCCCCCCCCTTAATACGAAGTATCAGAAGTAAAGTATATACTTTATATGAAAAAAAAAATCTGATAAAATTATAGAATATTTTTTTTTAAGATATTCTGATATTTTATGCAAATTAATTATTATAAATTTTTAAATAATAATTTTACCTTAGACGAAATAATAAACTATCTATTAATTTTTCGTTCAGAAAAAAAACGTTAGGAAAATTTTTGTTTTTCTTAAAAAAAAAATGATCACCCAAATAGTCGAGGTGCGGGGAACTACCACCATATCCCGGAGGATGGCAGATGCCATCATCGTCCGTGACCCGGAGATTCGAAACTCAGTCCGAGAGTCTCGCTCTCTTCCCTGTTCGAATATGGGGACTGCCACAAGAACACGGAGAACGACATGCGTCATTAACGTCCGTGCCAGACGCTTAAGACCTATTCATTGGACTCTCACGGTGGCGACATTAACACAGCATTGAAAATCTTATATATTCAAACTACTGTTATGACGAGTACATGTGAGAAGCGCTACAATCAGCGCCATCTACGACAGAGTCGCGAAGTAACTTCTGGAAATTTATATATATATATATATATATATATATATATATATATATATATATATATATATATATATATATATATATATATATATATATATATATATATATATATATATATATATATATATATATATATATATATATATATATATATATATATATATGTATATATATGTATATATATATATATACATATATATATTTTATAATTCAACTAATCTAATTTTTTTATATATAGTGATACCTAAGCTTACAATTAACCTTCTTATTAAGATAATTTATAGATAAATTAAAAAAAATATAGATAGCCTGAACGGGGATTCGAACTCAGACCATGTTGGAATCGTGCCGAGTGTTTTATAATTTTTGTAGAATTTTCATAAAATTTGTAGAAATTGATATTATAAAAGAATAAAGTTATGTATTTTATAAGTTATTCTCCAAATCAATAAACTTGTTATCATAGTTCAATTGATATTGTCCTTGAGCGATAACATTTAGTGAGCAACCATGGGTTAACTCAACGTCCTTAAAAACTTAATAATAATTAATTACCAACATAATTCTTCAAATAAAATCTATTCTAATATTTACAACTATAAAAAATAATTTTTCATTTCATTCACTATCTTATATTAGGTGGTTTAATCTCACTTCAATGAACAGTGAGCAGGAAATGGGTCTTTTACCTTATAGTTAATTAATATCGATTGTATTAGTATAATGATTCGGTGAATTTTAAGGAAACTAATATTTTTAAAGACATTACTTATGTATTCACTTTTTATGATAACACTTTCAAAGTTGATGAAAATTACGCAGTAATTACTATTAACAGTTTCAGCTCGAGTTACATATCTTATCACAAAATTAATTTTTAATCGATATTCTGTCTTGGAAAAACAGTATATATAATAGACTGATTCAAAAAAATCGACTAATTTTTTTTTTCTTCATTATATCGAAAATATTGTTGGAAATGACGAAAAAAAAATACTGTGAAAGTTTGAGCTCTTAATATTAATATTAACAACTGCCGCATCGCAATTTTCTATTTCCCGTTTAAATAACATGGGAAAATTTATTTTTTAAGGTTTGGAATTTTGTAGCTCACGGTGGGACCAATAATTTTGAATGTTCAAGACATATTCTTATGGGAAATTTGACGCTCTACAAAAAAGGTCTCTTATAATTTTTCGATATTTTCATTTCTTCAAAAGTAATTCGAAGTTAAAGTTAGATTGACGATAAATTTTTACATTTTTTTAATTTTTTGATGCAACCATCAACTTTATCCGAAAATTTTAGAGGACATTTTTTGTAGAGCATTTTATTTCCTACAACATCTCAGAGACAATTTTCGATATTTCTCATAGGTCGTAAGTAATGCGCAATTAACTGAAAATTTAATATAATTAATTTTAATCAACAAAATTTAGATTATTTAAGAAAATTTTCAGATAATTGCAAATAACATACGACTTATGAGAAATATCGAAAATTGTCTCCGAGATAAGTTGTAGGAAATAAAATGCTCTACAAAAAATGTCCTCTAAAATTTTCGGATAAAGTTGATGGTTGAGTCAAAAAATTAAAAAAATGTAAAAATTTATCGTCAATCTAACTTTAACTTCGAATTACTTTTGAAGGAATGAAAATATCGAAAAATTATAAGAGACCTTTTTTGTAGAGCGTCAAATTTCCCATAAGAATATGTCTTGAACATTCAAAATTATTGGTCCCACCGTGAGCTACAAAATTCCAAACCTTAAAAAAAAAATTTTCCCATGTTATTTAAACGGGAAATAGAAAATTGCGATGCGGCAGTTGTTAATATTAATATTAAGAGCTCAAACTTTCACAGTATTTTTTTTTCGTCATTTCGAACAATATTTTCGATATAATGAAGAAAAAAAAAATTAGTCGATTTTTTTGAATCAGTCTAATATATAAAACTAGTTAATATGCAATAAACATAATATAGATCATTTTTATCTATAGTTTCAATGTCACTATTTAGTAAACATAAAACTTGAGTAGAATACAATCATTCTTTTCATACCATGACAACCTCAAGAGTAGATGAAAAAGTTGTTCAAGCCGCTTCAAATGAAACAGGCAAACACTAATTCTTAAATTAATTATTGTTAATTAACTTTTTCATAATAATTATTATTAATATGTTTGAAAGTAAGTTTTCGGCAAATTTAACTACGAAGTATTAATTATTGTTACTTTAATAGCAATAAATACTGGTATCAGTTTTGAGAATGTCAGTTTTGCTATCCCCGCAGCTACATATGATTATAAAATGTCAACAATTGCCCAGAATAACATAGCAATTAGTTCACTGATAGGTAAATATTGTGAAAGTTATTATTTTGTATGAAAAGAATTTTAATATAATTGTTTATTGATGTGTGATATCGGAATATTCGCTATTGGAATTTGACATCTTGGAAAAAATTATTTAAAAAAATTAATTCTGCATTAAATTTAAAATTTTCTAAGGATACCCGAGTCAGAAACAAAACTTGATTAATGCTCGCTTTACCATATTCCCGGGAAAAAATCACCATGCATGATCATGTATGATCATGCAGGATTCATGCATGATTCGTGCCTGATCGTGCATGATTCATGCATAATTCAGGCTTGATCCTGCATGACTCATTCATGGCCAGGCATGACTCATTCTTGATCAAGCATGATCATGCATGACTCATTCTAGATCAAGCTTGCGCATGCATTAAGTTTGAAATAATTGTATCCAGAGATATTATCCATCAGGAAAGGTCATGTTTGAGCATGCTCTATTATGCATGACCATGCATGGTTCATACTTGATCATGCATAACTCATTCATGGCCAGACATGATTCATTGGTGATCAAGCATGATCATGCATGGCTCATTCTAGATTAGACTTGCTCATAACTTACGTTATGAATAATTGTCTACAGAGATATTATTTATCAGGAAAGGTCATGATTGAGCATGCTCTGTCATGCATGACCATGCATGGTTCATACTTGATCATGAATAACTCATTCATGGCCAGACATGACTCATTGGTGATCAAGCATGATCATGCATGACTCATTCTAGATTAGACTTGCTCATAACTTACGTTATGAATAATTGTCTATAGAGATATTATTTATCAGGAAAGGTCATGATTGAGCATGCTCTGTTATGCATGACCATACATGGTTCATACTTGATCATGTATAACTCATTTGTGATCAAGCATGATCATGCATGATTCATTTTAGATCAGGCTTGCTAATGACTTACGTTAGAAATCATTGTATCTCGAGTTTTTTATATATAGTGGAAACCCATTTGAATATAGTGAAAACCTAAACATGCAAACCTCTCAATAAGACAATTTATAGATAAATTGAGAATAATATAGATAGCCCGAACTGGGAATCGAACCCAGACCAATTCGGTATCGCGCCGAGTGCTCTACCAGTTGAGCTATCCGGCACTATACTATATTCCATTCAATTTGATCTATAACTTATTGAGCCACACCGTCCATCGTACGGTAATACACCATTTAAATATAGTGGAAAACTAAACATATTAATGGTTAAATAAATAAAAAAACAATTTGTATTCATAAATTTTAATTGTTTAATGCATTAAGTGAATAATATGTTAAAAACAGTTTTTAATGAAAGTTCAAAATAAAAGAACCAATGAAAATTGATAAATTACTCTCTATCATTTGTATAGTACGATTAATTATATACCTTAGTTTCTAATACTTACAGCAACATCTTTCAAATAAATAAGCTATGGGAATGCATGTGCATGCATAATAACGCGTGCTCATGTATGGGAATGCCTGATCGTATTTTTCATAAGCAGCCAATATTTAAATACGACCAAACGTGCTCGAGAGCAATCACAGATTATAAAATCATATGCCTGCTCAGGGAAGATCATGCATGATAATGTATGGTTATGCATGATAATGTATGGTCATGCATGATCATGCCTGGCCAAAATTCAGGTCTGATCATGTATGACTGGGCACGATCATGACTTCTCAGGCAGAATCATGCATGATCATGACTGCTCAGGCAAAATCATGCCTGTTCATGTCTGGCCAAAATTCAGGCCTGATCATGCATGAGATTTAAGCCTGCTCAGACATGATCATGCATGCTGATTTTTTCCCGGGCAGTGCCATTCCTATTCATTTTTTATATATACATAAGAATACACTTAATAATTTCCCTTGAAATTTAAAGCAAATTATTTTAAGTTACTAACAAAGTAATGTACGAGCAGGGTACCAGAGTTTCTGGATTCAAATAATTTTGTTACTTCAATCAACTAAGAAATTTTGCTTGAGATTTTTTTAGTAAGAATCACCCATAAAGTTTGATTCTGGAAGAACATCCTAGCGGAAACTAAATTTTAACTTAAGATTTTTTATTTTGTTTATCTTTTTTGTTAATAAAAAACCGAAATTTTGATGAGTAAAAAAACAAACACATCTTGCTCAAAATTTGATTCCGCATCGAATGTGCTATCACTCATAATTTTGCCACAATTCCAAAGATTTTTTCCAGCTAATTCAAACAGGATTTTCACAAAAATCTTCGTTACTATGTAGCATAGTAATAGTTACCATTCTAGCATAGGAATCAGAACTATTCTTCAAACTAAGATCGAAAACTACAAATAAGTTGAAACTAAAATGAAAAAATCTCTAAAAGTTGACAAAAATTTAATTTTAGTTGAAAAAGTCAAGATCTTATCGGAAAACCGTCGGCAAAACGATAACTTCAAAAGAAAATATGGTGAAGCAAGTGTTAATCAAGTTTTGTTTCTGACCCGGGTATCCGTAGAAAATTTTAAATTTAATGCAGAATTAATTTTTTAAAATAATTTTTTCCAAGATTTCAAATTCCAATAGCGAATATTCCGATATCACACATCAATAAACAATTATATTAAAATTCTTTTCATACAAAATAATAACTTTCACAATATTTACCTATCAGTAAACTAATTGCTATGCCACTCTGCGCAATTGTTGACATTTTATAATCACATGTAGCTGCGGGATAAAAAAACTGACATTCTCAAAACTGATACCAGTATTTATTGCTATTAAAGTAACAATAATTAATACTTTGTAGTTAAATTTGCCGAAACCTTATTTTCAAACATATTAATAATTATTATTATGAAAAAGTTAATTAACAATAATTAATTTAATAATTAGTTTTTACCTGTTTCATTTAAAGCGGCTTGAACAACTTTTTCATCTACTCTTGAGGTTGTCATAGTATGAAAAGAATGATTGTATTCTACTCAAGTTTTACGTTTATTAAATAGTGACATTGAAACTATAGATAAAAATTATCTATATTATGTTTATTGCATATTAACTAGTTTTATATATACTGTTTTTCCAAGACAGAATATCGATTCAAAATTAATTTTGTGATTAGATATGTAACTCGAGCTGAAACTGTTAATAGTAATTACTGCGTAATTTTCATCAACTTTGAAAGTGTTATCATAAAAAGTAAATACATAAGTAATGTCTTTAAAAATAGTAGTTTTCTTAAAATTCACTGAATCATTATACTAATACAATCGATATTAATTAAATATAAGGTAAAAGACCCATTTCCTGCTCACTGTTCATTGGAGTGAGATTAAACCACCCAATATAAATTAGTGAATGAAATAAAAAATTATTTTTTATAGTTGTAAATATGAGAATAGATTTTATTTGAAGAATTATGTTGATAATTAATTATTATTAAGTTTTTAAGGACGTTGAGTTAACCCATGGTTGCTCACTAAATGTTATCGCTCAAGGACAATATCAATTGAACTATGATAACAAGTTTATTGATTTGGAGAATAACTTATAAAATACATAACTTTATTCTTTTATAATATCAATTTCTACAAATTTTATGAAAATTCTACAAAAATTGTAAAACACTCGGCACGATTCCAACATGGTCTGAGTTCGAATCCCAGTTCAGGCTATCTATATTTTTCTCAATTTATCTATAAATTATCTTATTAAGAAGATTAATTGTAAGTTTAGATATCACTATATATAAAAAAATTAGATTAGTTGAATTATAAAATATATATATATTATATATATATATATATATATAAATTTCCAGAAGTTACTTCGCGACTCTGTCGTAGATTGCGCTGATTGTAGCGCTTCTCACATGTACTCGTCATAACAGTAGTTTGAATATATAAGATTTTCAATGCTGTGTTAATGTCACCACTGTGAGAGTCCAATGAATAGGTCTTAAGCGTCGGGCACGGACGTTAGTGACGCATGTCGTTCTCCGTGTTCTTGTGGCAGTCCCCATATTCGAACCGGGAAGAGAGCGAGACTCTCGGACTGAGTTTCGAATCTCCGGGTCACGGACGATGATGGCATCTGCCATCCTCCGGGATATGGTGGTAGTTCCCCGCACCTCGACTATCTGGGTGATCATTTTTTTTTTAAGAAAAACAAAAATTTTCCTAACGTTTTTTTTCTGAACGAAAAATTAATAGATAGTTTATTATTTCATCTAAGGTAAAATTATTATTTAAAAATTTATAATAATTAATTTGCATAAATTATCAGAATATCTTTAAAAAAAATATTCTATAATTTTATCAGATTTTTTTTTCATATAAAGTATATACTTTACTTCTGATACTTCGTATTAAGGGGGGGGGGGTAGGGTTTCAAAATTATTAAAAAAAAATTTTTTTTTAAATTTTTTTTCTGAATGAACAATATGTCGAGAATATTGTGTACAAATTCTAAATCAATCCGAGTAAAACTAACGGAGTTACGGCGTTTCAAATGACCGGCCGGTATACCTGATTTTTATACCTGCCCGACCTGTCCCTACATACCCCTAGTAAAAATCAGCTGCAATTTTCTTTGTTCTTTCGAATCCCTTTCTCCGGCAGTGTGTCTTTCAAAGGATGTAAACTGATGACTCAATATAAGTATAAAAATTCATATTTTTTGATTGATAGTTTATTTAAAATTTTCACGAATAAAAAACTTTAAATGGATTTTCCCGAAAGCATTATTTTTAAAGTCCGTGAACATCATAACTCAAAATGTACTGAACCGATCCCTTTGAAAATTTGAACATTACTTCTTTACATAAATCAACAGGTAACTACGAAGAGTTTTTTTTTGTTTTTCATTTTTTTATATTTTTTAATAACAAATTAACCGCGATTTTTTGAGCTAAAATCGCGTTTTTCACTTCCAAGTGCTGCAAAAAATCGAAAAAAAAAAAAAAAAACTCTTCGTGGTTACCTCGAGAAATACATCAATTTTGAAATGCATATCAATTTTTTTTTTTTCCGATGATCCGGTAACGAGTTATGGTGTTTACCGCAAAACGACTTTTTTTCGAGGCGCCTCCAGAGATTCAACGTCACTGGCTTATCAATCATTATTTTTCGTTGAAAATTTTTTCTGATATTCTTTAAAAGTTGTAGAATAATATGTGATTAAGTTTAATGAAATTATATTACTCATCTAGCCCGGAAAGAATCACAAAAATATGCTTTTCTTTCGCCTTTAAAACCCTACCCCCCCCCCCCCCTTAATGAATATTTAATTATAAGGAAGATAAGTTAACGTCATTTAGAACTCAATATTAATGAAAGTTTCGTTTAAAAAAAAATGAGGAACGTGCAAGTCAATGAAATTATTTCCATTGTAGTAGTATTTAAATAAAAATAAAATAAATGATGGACGGTGTGGCTCAATAACTTATAAATCAAATTGAACGGAATCAAGTATACACAGAAAAAAAGGTTGACTTGGCCCAAGATAATTTTTGCCTTCATTTTTTTATTCTTGGGCTGAGTAATTGGGTTTTTTTAATCCGAGAAAATTTTCTTCGACTAATACTATTGTTGCGTAAATATCAAATGTTCGCGCCAGAACACTTGATAACTCGATGCTCTATTATACCAGAGGTGCTGCTATCGACGCGCCCTCTGATACTCGGAATTTCAACTCGATAGCCAGCTACGCGGCAACTAGCATTATTCTACAACACTTGTGATAGAACACCACGTGCTACCAGTTTTTATTATAATTCAATTACATCGTGTTAATTACTCTACGTTATCAGTACATCATTCTAATTGTAACTCGCTGATTCATCATGTATTTGTTATCATCTATATTCTTCAATTATATCTTTATTTCATATATAAACTCTGTGCTCATTGCTGTGGTGACCGCGCGTTAAACTAACCTGCGGGCTGTCTATTCACATACTCGCCATCACGTGACTTTGCAGCCACAAATAATTTACTTTAAATTTACAATTACTTTCATTACTCATCGCTTAATCATTTGCTCGTACTCGATGTCAACTGGGTGACTGATGTCATCATTCAATCATCCAGTAATCTTTAATCCCAAAAATCAATATTAAAATCTATTTGTGACTGCAAAGTAATTATTATACGTTCAGACTCGGCTCGCTACGTCTCTACTCTTTTACACTCGACTCTTACTCGTACTCTATGTCGCGTATTAAAAATTATTTTGTGACTTAAATTTCTGCTCGAATTATTTGTGATATTTGGAAATTATTAATTGTCAATAACTTATTCATTACTGCGCTCTATATAATTTATTAATTCACGTGTATGGTGCCGTGTAAAATTATAAAACTCATACTCCTTTAAACTCGAAAACTCAATCGTCAATTTAACTGCGCTCTATATATAATGTATATAATATTTCATGCCCTAGCGGTTGTGACGACACCGTAGAAACGTGGTGAAAACACGGAGTTTCTACGGTGTTTACTCCTTTACAGTGTTTCCACAGTGTATCGACGGAGTTACGACGGTGTTTTGATGGTAGAAGGGCGGCGTTTCTTGTGCAGTTACGAGACAAGGTTTCTCTCGTGTTTTCTTCGAGTTTAGTCGGTGTTTACCTGGAGTTTTCACGGTTTTTTTTTGGACTTTCGTCGGTGTTTTGCCGGTGTATTCTTGGAGTTTTGTCGGTGTTTCTCCGGAGTTTTGTTAGGGTTTTCGCGGAGTTTCGTCGGTGTATCGTCGGAGTTTTAGCGGCTTTGACACTCGGAGTTTTGTCGGTGTTTCTCCGGATTTTTGTTAGGGTTTTCGCGGAGTTTCATCGGTGTATCGTCGGCGTTTTAACGGCTTTGACACGGGGTTTTGTTGGAGTTTTTGCGGAGTTTTGAGGGTGTACTGTCGATATATTCTGGGAATTTTTTTGATAGATTCACGGCTTTCCAACGGTATTAAGTATATATATTATATTGTATACTAGAATTTGATCATAAAAAACGTTGTTTCAAAGTAAATGATATTTTGTTTTTCAATTGAAAAATTTATTTCAAATAAGAATAAAGTACTAATTATAAAATGCATGTCTCTGTAATTACAAGTAAATCTATTTTTTAATTAAATTATTGATCATATTGGTTTATGTTAAATAATTCATTTGATTAAAGAATAATCGATGACTTAGAAGTGATACCCTGATTAAACATTACATCCACCTATGTACTGTCTTCGTCAAGATATATTTACATTTACATAATATACTAAATAACCTCAAATTCATGATAAAAATTTGCTAAGTAAAGTGTTGTGTAATTAAACATAATAATAACTATATAATACAAATAATTTTATATGAATTCGTTTATATATAATTTATTACATGCTAAATTAGTGGTGTAATAAATAGTTTATTATCGTGATTAAAAAGTAGTACGATAAATAACAATTCTGTGAAAATTAATATTTAAAATGTATAAAAGACTCCATACTATCGTGGAAATTCGATTGTGGGCGATCAAAACAAATATTACATTTATTTTAAATTGTTTATTTTATAATGTGAATGAATTAATTATGATAATTAATAAGTGATAATATTAAATTGTAACTATAAGTGAATAGTACCTGTCATTAAAATTTTAAACTATTCAAATGGTTTAAAGTATTTCATTACTTTTATTAAAAATTGTTAATTTTATAATAAAAGTAATTAATTGAATTTAAACTTGTAATTTGATTATATTAATTTATTAAATATTATTTCTTAAATAAATTTATATGAATTTTTTTAATTAAATGTTATTGATTTATTTAATTTATTTATATTAATCTCTTCTATGTATTTATATTAATTTAGTAAATTTATCAACGTATTAGATTGATTTTATAATCATAATTATCATTTTTATATTCTAAATGTATAACCTAAAACTTTGAAATTGTTAAGGACATCCAAACAATGTAAAAAATTTGAAGTCCACGGTGTGGTTTTTTTTTCTATTTAATTTTCTATTTAATTCTCTGAAGACGATTAAAAAGTGTTGAAAATTGCTAAATTTGAATTCTTTTTAATTTTATTTTATTCTCTGCGGAGAATTAAAAAGGATTCAATTAATTTTTAATCTTCTTTAATTCTCTTTTTTAACTAGGACACCACCGATAGTGTAAATGTTCAAGTTTTTTATTTCAAAATGTCATAAATATGCCACACAAACTCTAAGTTACCACTACCAAAACGACGAAAGAACCCTCAACATACTCCGCAAAAACCATAAAAAACCACCATAGAAATTCCGAGCAAGCCCAAAGACGACTCCGCGAAAACACCTATGAAACTCCAAAAGAATACCCAAGAAACTCAGCAAGAACACCGACAAAACTCCGTGTCGTAACTCTATACAAAAATACTGCGTATCTACCATGAAAATGCCGTCAAAACTCCTTTAGTGCACCCAGTTTCAATCGAGTTTTTTCCGAATTCTTACGGTGGCGCTAAAAGCGTGAGAATCCGTAAAAACTCTGACTAAACTACAAAGAAACACATTAAAAACTCCTACAAAACACCAAGAAAACTGCGTGATAATACCGACGAAACTCCAAGAGAACACCAATAAAACTCTGAGAGAAAACCAACGAAAGTCAGTAAAAACACCAACAAAACTCCGCAAAAACTCCGTGTCGTAACTGTATACAAGAATACCGCGTTTCTGCCATGAAAACACCGTCAAAACTCCCTCGAAACACCGAGTTTCGCTGGAGTTTTTTTCGAATTTCTACGGTGGCGCTAAAAGCGCTAGAATCTGTGAAAACTCTGACTAAACTACAAGGAAACACCCAAAGAACTCCGATAAAACACTAACAAAAGTCCGTGATAACACCGACGAAACTCGAAGAAAACACCAACTAAACTCCAAGAGAAAACTGGCAAAACTCTTCAAAAACACGGTGAAAACTCCGTAAAAACTCCGTGTCGTAATTGCACACGAAACGCCACGTTCCTACCGCGAAAACACCCTCGAAACACCGAGTTTCTGTCGAGTTTTTTCCGAGTTCTCACGGTGGCACCAAAACCGCTAGGGTGTGTACGGTGCCATGCAATTTATATTAACTCAATTAAACTCAACTGCAATCAAATAATGTTTAATAAGTGCTCTAATAAAACTCGTGATCGACTCTTGTACTCTACGCTATTATCTGCGATTTATTTTTATTAAATATGGACAATACACCAAATCAGTGACTTATTATTTCTTTCACCATCCCGATCCAGCAAATAAATATTTAATGTAGTTTTTAAGTTAATATTTTACAACTATAGAAATATTGTGTCAAGAATAATTAAATTTTAATTCAAGTTAAATAATCTTAATTCAAGAATAATTATTTTAAATCAAATTTATTTTGTTTCCAACTAAGTAAAAAAAACTATCGAAACAAGATACTTTTCTGTCTTGGTTGGTGAGTATAGTAAATTGTCACAATATATCAACATCTCAAACCAAGAACTTTTTTTGCGTGGCAGAAGAACATTTACTCTCAGTTTGAGAAAACTACATTATCGACTCAAGACAACGGTCTATTGTAATGAGAAAATTTTAATTTTGATTTAAATAAATTATAATCTTAACTTAATAAAATAACTTTTCTTGAATCATGCAAATATTTACTTCACGGAAAACATAAAATTCTTCCATTGATGATTTTTTTTCTTGACTTAAAAAAAATGTAGTCTCGATTCAAGAAAATAAATGACTCTACTTGAAAAAATATATCGTCCTATATTTTTGAGTGAATTTAACCTAGTATAAATATTAAATGTTTTGAAGCAGGAAATTATTGGCAGGGAGCGCGACGAAAACGACATCTGATGGCTACAAAAAATCATGCTCGAGAATTATAAAAGATATATAAAATCAGTGTAAAAAATAAAAATTCGTTATAAAATCAAAATATAAAAATTTATAATCATATAAATAAAAAAGTGTAATTGTATTTTTGATAGAGAAAATTAAATTGAATATATTTCGATAAAAAAATTAAGTACAAAAAATTTTAATAAATAATAAACACTATTATTTTAGAATAGAATAAGGTTAACCGATAAAATCAAATCAAATAATATATGACAACTACAATTATAATGGTTTAAAAAATAGTAAAACAGTCAATTGAGTTTTTTAACAAAATTGAAGAAAATAATTTTATTTTAATTCATGATAATTTGCTTGTAAATCGTAACTAAAAAAATATAATGTTTTTTTAACCTTCCGTTACACGCGCTTTCTCTGGTGTCTCACTCATATTCACGCCAACTCTATTAGCTTAAGTAGTGTTGTACAGGGAATCACCGTATATCGCGAGTAACGAAGGGTTAAAAATAATTTTTAGGCAATGATAAAAATCATTATCCAAACCGGATTTGAATCAATAAATTATAAAATATTGTTTTAATCTCAAACGATGAGCAAAGGCAAACATTAACGACACAATAACTATTATGAACTATTTTTAAACTTAATTTTCACGTGTTTATATTCAAAGAGAGCATGATTTAACGAAATTCTATCCACAGCGAGCGCTGCGATCGTTTCAGTTGTCCCCACCATATACTAGGCTCCCTGCCAATATGTGTATATTCAGAATATCACGATACGGCAGTAGAGGGGGATAAGAAATAAACATCCTCCGATTAATGGTTTATGAACAACTTAAGAAAAAATAAATAGTTTACTCATGGTAGGAATCGAACCCAGACCAATTCGGCATCACGCGAGAGCTTTACTTTTTTTTTTTTTTCTAAAGAAGTTTATTTGCGATTAGGGAAATACAAAATTTTAATATATTACAGGCAGCAAAATTTACTTAAAAACTAGCCATACATGTTTTTATTAATAAGAATTTATAATATATTTTGGCCACTTCGTCTCCTTGATTGGAGCAGCTTAGGGCCAATACTGATTTCTTTTGAGGTTTATAATTATGTGCTTCTTTGAGTTTTATTTATTTTAATTCTTATAGTCAAACACACATTGTTTCGTTTTATTTTTAAATAAATAAGTGGAAAAGACGATCCCCTTAAAAAAAACCACTTTAACTTACTAGTTTCGTTTTTTTTTTTTTTTTCCTTAATATTAATGATAATAATAGTCTATGTACACTATATACACTATATACAAAACACTACCAATTAGGCAGTTACACGACGTAGACGTCTTCTCAGCTCCTTGCGGTGCCTTGACTCCTCGGTTAACCACCAATAGTTGTCGCTCAGACGGTGAGCGTCCAGACTGTCGACCAAGGGGAGTGCCCTTGAGTAATTAAAATCAAACCATCTTTTCTTAATGTCATCAGCGGAGAACTCAATTTTCTTTCGAGCTTTATGGCGCTTCCAGTGATATATAACTGGTACGTTATTTTCATCCTGGATTATGCCTTTATGATCAAGCAGAAGGAATGCTTGAGGAGGGAGAAGTCCAGTTTCATTATGTTTGTTTAAATCCTCTTCACTAAAGATGGCTAGATTATTGATGGCGGTGTTATTTATTTGCGGTAACTTACTGAAATAGTCTCTGATGAGTTTGATGATGTGATTGTCTATTCTGGGAATCATGGCAATATTGTAAATGTCCTTGTTGCTGATGTACTTGTTGAAATTTGATTCTGCTGATCTGTGGGCCCTGATGCAAGTTCTGATACACTTCCTTTCAAAAACGCGGAAGTTTTCCATGACTGCCGCACTGGTGTTCCACCAGATTGGAGCCGCATATGTCAGGATCGGCCTGACTAGAAGAAGGTAACAGATGATTTTTGCTCTCCTTGTTAAGTTCTTGTGAAAAATTCTGCTGTTCGCCTTGAATGCTGCCTTTGCCTTGGCCAGTTGAATGTCTGGGTGGTCTCTCAGTCTCAGCAGATGATCTATATGGACTCCTAGGTATTTGACAGTAGTTTTATGTGGAATAATTACTTCTTCGCCAGTATTTGGGGATGGTGTAGATATTTGAAAGCCTTTTATCTGTATCATTGCTTTTTTACTTAAATGATTGGATACGCGTCTGAAGACGATCGTTTCGTATTTATCCGGGTTCAGACGTAGATTCCAGGTTCTGTAGAAAGCATTTATTTTATCTACCAGGTTTTTTAGGTTGCTTTGTAAGGTTGCTGGGTTTTTACCTGCAATTCCAATTATTAGGTGCAGACGACCATACGCCACAGCAAATAATTTAGGGTCCTTATTTAGTCCAAATAGATTCAGAATTGCCATCGTGAAGATACAGAAGAGTACTGGTGAGTTCACCGTACCCTGTTGAAGACCTTCGAGGATTTTGTACGTTTTTTTGGAGCGGTTGACGCCGTCCCATATATGGAAGGTTCTTCCCAGGATCATATCGACAATCAGTAGAACTACCCAGAGAGGAAAGCCGAATTTTTTTAGCCTAAATATTAGGCCGTTGATCCAGACTGAATCAAAGGCCTTCTCAAGATCTATTAGGGCAGCTGCTACTCTGAGATTTTCACTTAGGTGATTCACCAGTAGATCCTGGATCTTATGGATGGCATGAGTTGTACTGTGTTTTGCCCTGAAGCCGAACTGATGATCATGCATTATTTTTTTGTCACGGCAGACTTTAACTACATTGTTGTTTATAACTATTTCAAACACTTTGCCCAGATTTGAGGTGAAGCTGATAGGTCTATAGCTAGTAGGCTTACCAGGATCTTTATCCTTTTTTAGAATTGGCAGAACCTTAGCACTTTTCCAAGCAGTAGGAAAGTAGGTAAAATTGGTTGCGTTATTGAAAATTATGACCAGGTCTCTGATAAGTCTTGGTGGTAGGTGCTTGAGGATGATAGATGGTATTTCATCTGGACCACTTGAGGTTTTATTTGGCAGCTTCCTGAGTATATTGTGCAGTTGGGCGTAATTCGTAAAGGGGAGCTCTTCTTCAGTTACTGTTGTTGGGTTCAGGGCACTGTTGTTACTCGAAAAAGTAGTAAGAGTGGTGTCATCAGCTCTTCTGCTGTCCAGTAGGGTTTTAATATTCTCAGCTTCTTTGTCAACGAGCTCTTTGTGTCTGGAGCCTTCATTGCGATATCTTGGAGCATTTATTGACTGGTAGAATTCACCGATCACATTTAATTTGTCTATTGGATCACCGATCAGAAATTCATCAATGACACGGGTAGCTTTGTTGATGTCAAAGGAATTACGCGAGAGCTTTACCAGTTATGCCATCCGATCATTCCCTGAACGTTCGTTTACTTTACCTATATCCAATAAGCACACTGTACAATGTAGAGTCTACACTACCGCCACTTTAGTATAGTAGTAGTTAGCTTTCCCAAGAGAATTTTTGCGTTGGGCCGTGAACGCAGTTGCTGTTGGTTCAAACGTCTACGCTTACTCGCTGCAACACAACAAAATACTTGAACCAAGATATTTCTTACCATTGAGTCGAGTACTTTTAATTCTTGACTCGAGTCACAAATTATCTCGATTCAAAATAAATTATTCTTAAACAAAGAATATTTTACTTTTCGGACAATTGATTATACATTGAGGCAAAATATTTATTTTTCTCACTTTAAGAAAATATTTCTTACTTCAAGAAACATATATTATATCGGTTGAATAAAAAAAAAATCTTATGCCAAGATGACTAAATTTGAGAAAATTTTTTTCTTGAACCAAGAAAATTTTCGTTTTCATTCAAAATTGCAAAACATATTCATGCGGCAAGAAAAAATTTCTTGCGCCAAGGTATCCTTTTTTTCTGTGTAGGGCCAGATAGCTCAACTGGAAGAGCACTCGGTACGATTCCAATATGGTCTGAGTTCGAATCCCAGTTCAGGCTATCTATGTTTTCACAATTTATCTATTGGGAAACTGAGCATTTAAATACGCTTTCTGGTGGTCAAATTTTGTACTAACGATTGTAGGATACTTAACCAAATGATAACTGTCATTTCTATGACAACAATCTTTTTTTTATTTAAAATTTAATATTTTCAAGGGACATAAGCTTTAAGTTAAATTTTAAATAAATAAATATTGAACTTGATTTAAAAAAAAAAGCTCTGCTGGCAGTTATACGATGTTCTCGTCCACTTAGCCATACAGAGTAAAACTCTGTACTTTTAGAACAAATCGTTATCGCATCTGCAGACAATCGATTAAAAACTGCGGAACAACAAGTGTTAATGGGATCAATTTTATGAAAATTTTTCACATCTGTAAGTAATTGTGATGTCTTCTGATTAATAATAATTGCTCCAATGTTTTCGGGGCGTAAAAGTAAATTATTATTGTCATCATGATTAATTTCTTGCAAAGTTGCATGTCTTCCAGACCTGCAAGTTAGTATTAAAAAAAAAACAAAGGGAAACAACATTTAATTAGTCAAATTCTCATTCACTAAAAGATAAACAACAAGTTCAATAGATCGAGTGAATAATGATAATCTCACTGTAACTTAATTCCAACATAAAATATTAAATTCATAGTGTAAACTATTTACAAAAAAAAATCAATAAAAAAATTTTTTCAAATTAATTAAGATGAAAAATTATTTACATATGTTTTGCTAACGCTGATAAAGGGTTATCTTCAACCATTATCTTACGAAAATTTTCTTCATAATCATCATCAGTTCCATCAAGTTGATTAGAAGTATTTAAAGCCAAAGACATATCATCAGCTTCTTTTGTAGGTGTCGTAGTTTCAGAGTTCTCTAATTGCAGTTTATTTTTTTTTAATTTTCCCTCAAAACTTTTTTTTTTTTTACATCAAAACAATTGAGCTCCAGTAAAGGCTTCATATCGTATTTTTCAAGGGCTGATTTATGTGGAGCACTCCAAACACATTTTTTATCTGCCCTCGCAGATTTGAATCACGGTGGAAACACGGTGGGTTTGTTCCATTTTACCACTGTGATTACGCGGTGTATCCACCGTGATTCCACGGTGGCTTGACCACTGTGTATACACGGTGTTTCCACTGTGATTACGCGGTGGATACACCGTGGAACCACGGTGGTGAAATAGCACAAAGCCTCCGTGGATTCACGGTGGATACACTGCGTAATCACAGTGGAAACACCGTGTATACACAGTGGTCAAGCCACCCTGGAATCACGGTGGATACACCGCGTAATCACAGTGGATACACTGTGTATACCCGGTGGTGAAATGGAACAAACCCACCGTGTAACCCCGGTGGATCCACGGTGTTTACACTTCTACGGTGTTTCCACCGTGATTCAAATTTGCGAGGGTGTGCAAGTGATATTTTTTAAACTCTCCAGATCATTTCTGAAAGAGCAAAAAGATAAAATTATTACATAAATAATGTATAAGGTCATTATTTTAATAATTATGAAAGAACTTATTTTAATACTTAAAAATCAAAAGTCATAATTACCGGTTACAGAACAAAAGCACTCCCACAATATGCTTGCAAGTACCTCCTAATCCAGCTTTACATGAACATTCCATACCAATTATTTTGCCATCTTTTGAAATTTGGCCATTAATTTCGTGAGGTTCATTTTTTAAACTTGTTGTTTGTAAACAAAATGCGAGAAGGTGGTAAACATCACTCTCACTATTATTATTTACGATACCACAATTTAATATATGACCACGATCAATTATATTTTCGCCACCAATAAAGTTTCTACTATTGGGGGTAGAAGAACCAAATTTACATATTTCTTGGATAGACACACGCATTTTTATTTCTCAATTAATTACTTTTTATTTACATCAACGTGTACTTTAACGGATCAGCTGATACTATAATCCTACAATCGCTAGTTAGGTTTTCTACCACCAGACGGTCAAATTTTAAGCCACGCCCCTCCCACGGATCCCAATAAATCGTCTTATTAAGAAGGTTAATTGTAAGCTTAGGTTTCACTATACGTAAAAAAATTAGATAAGTTGAATTATAAAATATATATAGTATATATATAAATTTTCAGAAGTTACTTCGCGAATCTGTGGTAGATGGCGCTGCTTGTAGCGCTTCTCACATGTACTCGTCATAACAGTAGTTAGAATATATAAGATTTCCAATGTCGTGTTAATGTCACCTCTGTGAGAGTCCAATGAATAGGTCTTAAGCGTCGGGCACGGACGTTAATGACGCATGTCGTTCTCCGTATTCTTGTGGCAGTCCCCATATTCGAACCGGGAAGAGAGCGAGACTCTCGGACTGAGTTTCGAATCTCCGGGTCACGGACGATGATGGCATCTGCCATCCTCCGGGATATGGTGGTAGTTCCCCGCACCTCGACTATCTGGGTGATCATTTTTTTTTTAAGAAAAACAAAAATTTTCCTAACGTTTTTTTTCTGAACGAAAAATTAATAGATAGTTTATTATTTCATCTAAGGTAAAATTATTATTTAAAAATTTATAATAATTAATTTGCATAAATTATCAGAATATCTTTAAAAAAAATATTCTATAATTTTATCAGATTTTTTTTTCATATAAAGTATATACTTTACTTCTGATACTTCGTATTAAGGGGGGGGGGGGTAGGGTTTCAAAATTATTAAAAAAAAATTTTTTTTTAAATTTTTTTTCTGAATGAACAATATGTCGAGAATATTGTGTACAAATTCTAAATCAATCCGAGTAAAACTAACGGAGTTACGGCGTTTCAAATGACCGGCCGGTATACCTGATTTTTATACCTGCCCGACCTGTCCCTACATACCCCTAGTAAAAATCAGCTGCAATTTTCTTTGTTCTTTCGAATCCCTTTCTCCGGCAGTGTGTCTTTCAAAGGATGTAAACTGATGACTCAATATAAGTATAAAAATTCATATTTTTTGATTGATAGTTTATTTAAAATTTTCACGAATAAAAAACTTTAAATGGATTTTCCCGAAAGCATTATTTTTAAAGTCCGTGAACATCATAACTCAAAATGTACTGAACCGATCCCTTTGAAAATTTGAACATTACTTCTTCACATAAATCAACAGGTAACTACGAAGAGTTTTTTTTTGTTTTTCATTTTTTTATATTTTTTAATAACAAATTAACCGCGATTTTTGAGCTAAAATCGCGTTTTTCACTTCTAAGTGCCGCAAATAATCAAAAAAAAAAAAAAAAAAAAAACTCTTCGTGGTTACCTCGAGAAATACATCAACTTTGAAATGCATATCAATTTTTTTTTTTTTCCGATGATCAGGTAACGAGTTATGATGTTCACCGCAAAACGACTTTTTTTCGAGGCGCCTCCGGAGATTCAACGTCACCAGCTTATTAATCAATATTTTTTGTTGAAAATTTTTTCTGATATTCTTAAAAGTTGTAGAATAATATGTGATTAAGTTCAATGAAATTATATTACTCATCTCGCCGGGAAAAAATCACAAAAATATGCTTTTTTTCGACTTTAAACCCCCCCCCCCCCATTAATGAATATTTAATTATAAGGAAGATAAGTTAACGTCATTTAGAACTCAATATTAATGAAAGTTTCGTTTAAAAAAAAATGAGGAACGTGCAAGTCAATAAAATTATTTCAATTGTAGTAGCATTTAAATAAAAATAAAATAAATGATGGACGGTGTGGCTCAATAACTTATAGATCAAATTGAACGGAATCAAGTATAGGGCCAGATAGCTTAACTGAAAGAACACTCGGCACGATTCCAACATGGTCTGAGTTCAAATCCCAGTTCAGGCTATCTATATTTTTCTCAATTTATCTATAAATTATCTTAATAAGAAGGTTAATTGTAAGCTTAGGTATCACTATATATAAAAAAATTAGATTAGTTGAATTATAAAATATATATAGTAAAATTTGGAAAATCCAAAAGTGCACCCCTCAAACGCTCATATTATAATAAAATTAATTATTAATGTTTTTTCTCTATTACAAAATTTTTTAATAAACATCTAGACATTTCTTATTTTTTTTTTTTTTAATTTAGTTAATTGGATAACAGTTGACAAGTCGATTTGTCACACGATATAATAAAAAAAAAAAAATTATCTGATGGTAAAGTGGAGCCTTACAATATCAGCAAAGTTTCATAATAATCATGCCTACTTATATTTTTGGGGGAAAAATGGCGGATTAAGCATTAGTAAACATAATCAGTTTTCAGTTTTTAATTGATAATAAATGAACGAGAAGGACTACAATAGGAATATTTAAAAGGCTTCTATTCTACTAAAATTTGAAGCTATTGAAAAAAAAATTAGACTGATTAATTGAGTTTTTCGAGAGATATCTTGCTCACACACGGACATCCCAATTGACGTCCAACTATTAGTCTCATGTTAAATAATTTTTTTCTTATTATAGTGTGGCTGAATGAAATTTTTAATTAAATCCAAATTATTCTTTAGAATTTTCTCTAGACATTGGTGTACTTTTATTTCCACAGAGGTGATTTATGCAATCACCAGAAATGATTAAAGATAGGAAAATCCCGTTTTCACGGCAAGTCGATTATAGAGCACAACCTCTCCCGCTATCGCGTCTGAGGCGTGCAAAATGTTGTAAGAAAAGTATGATTGTTATTTAATAAAATTCTCACTCTAACTACGGTCAACATAGGGAATGCATGTTAAACGTACGATTTTCAATTGTTAATATTTCGAAATTTACTACCGCAAGGACTATTTTAAAAAATTCCTGCGTATACAGGACACTTCAAAGTATTTGTATTTAAAAATTGAAAGATGTTGTAAGAAAAGTGATTATCCGATGAACCTCCTTAATTGTGCGGTTGAGGCGAAGCTCTAATGATCAATAAAATTCCGATTTTACCGATTTAGATTACAGCGACTATTGACATATCTTAATTTAAGTTTAACCTCGATATGCAAAATGTCAAATTATCGATTAGCTAGTACATTATATACAGAAGCGGTAAATAAGTGTCGCTAATAACCACTGTAGTTGATGCGACTTTAAATAAATAAAAAAAAAAAAAAAAAAAATTGGTGTACTTTTTTTTCCACAGAGGTGATTTATGAAATTAGCAGAAATGATTAAAGGTAGAAAAATCCCGTTTTCACGACAAGTCGATTATAGAGCACAACCTCTCCCGCTATCGCGTCCGAGGCGTGCAATAATAGATCTGTGTATTTTTTTTTTTCTTAACTTATGAGAAAATTAAATTAATAATAAATTTATTAAATAAATAAATTTAAATTAATTATAAATTTAACTGACAGCAAAAAAATGTAGCATCTCGTAAAATTTTTATTGAAAGCTGATGTATTGTTATTTTGAGAAAATTACCCGTTTAAAATTTATGAACATTTATAAATATATTCATTAAAATAACCACATCTAAATAAAAATTAAAAGACAGATTTTCATTTATATGGTTATTTGAATTAAAAAAGATACTTTTTATTGCACGACTCATAATGCGAAGCATTAGGGAGTGCTTTACGATCGAAATTTTTTAAAATTCATTTGTTTGCCACGTTTTCTTTCTCTTTTTAATATACGTTTACGGCTATTTCTGTCTTTTTTTTCAATATATATAGCACAAATGTCGATAATAAAATTATAAAATATGAAAAATACTTATATTTGGCGCATGAGACGTTGAGTTATTTATTTATATGATGTATCTAACGTCATTCTAGATCGAAATTCAACAGATTTTTTTAACTTCCCGCTGAGAAAATCGTCGATTTTCAAAAAATTCGGGAAGTTATTGGTTTCACCCCGATTTTCAAAAACCGGGTTTTCATCATATGTCGACATTTGAAGGTGCTAGGATGCTATTCTGACATTTTTAGAGCGATGTCTGTATGTATGTGTGTGTGTGTGTGTGTGTGTGTGTGTGTGTGTGTGTGTGTGTGTGTGTGTGTGTGTGTGTGTGGATGTAAACCTCTCATATCCTTCTGATGAATGAACCGATTTAGATGGTTCTTGCGGCATTCAGAAGATATCTTCTGAACTTGGATTTCCAAAAAAATTTTAGTCCATTTAGTCAAATAAACTCTGAGATATTGAAGAAATACGAAAAAAAAAAAAAATTTTTTTTTTTCGTTTTTTTTTGATATTGTGAAAACTGTTGGATCGATCAATACCAAAATCTAATCAGCTCTAGAACTCGATGAAAGCTTTCGATTGCCACCAAGAACGTATCAATCGGATAATCTGTTCAAAAGATATCGTCGACGAAAGAAACAGTAGAAAACGGTTTTTTGCAAATATCGTCGAAACGACTAAACCAATCATTCCCAAAATTCTATCAGCTCTAGACCTCAATAAAAGCTTTCGATTGCCACCTCAATTGTCTTAATCGGATAATCCGTTCGAGAGATATCGTCGACGAAAGAATAAAAAAAAATCGGTCTGTCAGTTGACCCTGCGGGCCAGCCCCAAAACTTCCCGCTGTTTTCGAGCTCGCTGAGCTCGAAAACATTATTGTGAATATATTTTCGAGCTCTTCGAGCTCGCAAATACTTTTGTATGCCATTGTTTTGTAAAAAACCATTTTTTAGCATTTCTTTCTTCCACGATATCTCGCGAACGAATCAACCGATTTTGATGGTTGAGGTGGCAATCGACGCGTTTTATCAAGTTCTAAAGCTGGTCGAATTTTGAAATTGATTTACTCAGCCGTTTTTGAGAAATTTCAAAAAAACCAAGGAAAAAATTTTTTTTGAATTCTTTCGTCAACGGTTTCTCTTGAACGAATGAACCGATTTTGATGGTTGAGGTGGCATTCGACGCGGCTTATAGAGTTTTAGAGCTGATTAGATTTTGGAATCAATCCATCGAGCAAATTGGAAGTTATCCAAATAAAACATTTTTGAAAAAATTTTATTTTTGAAATATCTCTGAACGCACCCTACCGATTAAGTTCAAATTTCTACGGCCTCAAGACATTAGCAAGCCGCGTCGAATGACACCTCAACGATCAAAATCGGTTCATCCGTTCAAGAGTTATGAATATTTACATACATACATACGTACGTACGTACGTACGTACGTACGTACGTACGTACGTACACACATACATACACTCGGACATCATCGTGAAATTAGTCAGGATAGCTTCCTAGGACCTCGAAACGTCGACATCTGATGGAAATTCGATTTTCGTAAATCGGACCGAAACCAATAACTTCCCGAATTTTTGAAAATTTACAATTTTCTTAGCGGGAAGTTAAAAAATCGTTTTTTTTCGTTTTTCGTTAATATTTCGGAAACTATCGAATTGATCAATTCAAAAATCTAATCAGCTCTAGAACTCGATAAAATCATTCGATTGCTGCCAAGAACGTCCCAATTAGGTAACCCGTTCGAGAGATATCGTCAACGGGGTAATAAATATAAAATCTATATCTGTTTTTTCATTGAATAACATCATAATTACTGAACAAAATTCTCAAAACTAATATGTTCTTCTTTATATAAGTCATTGGAAGTGACTGCCTAAAAATCGTCATGTTTGCTCGTATCACGATATACTTACACAATATAGATACAACATGTCACGTGAATAATCATTTTTGAGCTAATTATTGAACATAATTGCGAACAAATATAAAAACGCTCATTTATTAATTATTTCAGATTCTAAATGTTTAAACTTTCACATAAAACGTAACTTTTTTGAGCTTGAAAAGCTCATAAAAAGGGAAACGAAGGAATTTTTGAGCTCGGAAATGTATCTATACTAATGTTTTCGAGCTCTTAGAGCTCGAAAACAGCGGGAAGTTTGGGGGCTGGCCCGCAGGGTCAACCGACGCCCAGATTTTTTAATTTGATAATTAAATTTATATGTCAACAATTTAATAGTTGGTTCGGGTATAGATACACGGTCAAAATTTTCGCGTTTTTCCATTGTTCGATGCATATTTGGCGCGAAAATCGACCGCGTCTCTTGATTATCACTTGCTGCTCGCAGTTGAACTATAATTTTGATCTCCGTGCCCTCAAAGTACTATTGGACAGGTAAAACCATACTTTTAAAGTCATATCTTATGAAAATTGGTTGGTTTAAGATGTTTTAAGAAGCCTCTCCAAAAATCGGCTCGATAAACAATTTTCAAGAGGTAACTCACGAATTTTGAAAATATTAAAAATGATCAAAATTCGAATTTTTTTGTTCTAAATTTCTTTTCCCTCGTAACAACTATAGTTTTTGTATTTGTGACATTATGACTACACTGAAAATTTCAGCTCAAAATTTAAATATTTAAATGTCGCTTAAGAATTTTGAATCTTTCCGAGTATTTTCTTATGGAAATTTTCGAGCAACCCTTGAATATTAATAATAAAGCTTGATTTTTTCACTATCAATTTGTATCATAGCAAATAAAAATATAACCCGAGAAATAGAAATAATAAGTTATTTACATACTTCGTTATTTTTTAGTACAATTTTCGGGTTATTTGGCTTATTTAAAACTTACTCAATTTTATTGTTTAAGACTGTTCTATATATTTTCGGTTATGTAAAAGTTACATTTTAATAAAATGACAATTAGTGTGTTACAAAAAAACACAAAAACTAATTCGAAGCATTAGTTACATATCATCAGTTAATATTTGAAATTCTTGAGCGCCGTTTAAGCATTCAAATTTTGGGCTGTAATTTTCAGCATAGTCATGGTTTCACAAATATAAACTATTGCTGCCACGAGAAAAAAAAAATTTAGAAACAAAAATCGGTCTATCGGTCGACCCTGGGAGCCAGCCCCAAAACTTCTCGCTATTTTCGAGATCGAAAATCCTTTTGTATGCCGTTGTTTTCGAAAAAAAAAACAAAAAACGTTTTTTACCATTTTTTCTCCAACGATATCTCTTAATCGAATTGACCGATTGAGACGTTTGAGGTAACAATCGACGCGTTTTATTGAGTTCTAAAGCTAATCAGATTTTGGAATTGTTTTATCAGATCGTTTCTGAGATATTTCGAAAAAACTAAAAGAAAATTTTTTTTTATATCTTCCGACAACGGTTTCCCTTGAACGAATGAACCGATTTTGATGGTTGCCCATGCAGGAGCCGCCAGAGTTGAACGACAGGGCCCTACTTGGCCCAGCACTGGGTAACCTAGCTTTGGCACATCTATATTGGCCCATGATTGGCTCAAGATTGGGTACTCAGTCTTGGCCGTTACAATGATTACCCGGGCTTGAGCCAAGACTGGGTAACCTAGCCTTGGCCATTCAATGGCAACCCAGGCTTGGGCCAAGACTGGGTAATCTAGCCTTGGCCATCCAATGGCAAGCCGGACTTGGGCCAAGACCGGTTAACCGAACCTTGGCCATTCAATGGCAATCCATGCTTGGGCCAGGACTGGGTAACCTAGCCTTGACTGTTACAATGATTACCCAGGCTTGGGCCAAGACTGGGTAACCGAGCCTTGGCCATTCAATGGCAACCCAGGCTTGGGCCAGGACGGTGTAACCTAGCCTTGGCCGTAACAATGATTACCCGGGCTTGGGCCAAGACTGGGTGTCCCTGCCTTGACCGTCCAATGACAACCCAGACTTGGGCCAAGGTAGGATTACCCAAGTTTGGCTATACCTATGGTTTATATAAGTAGATCATACAAATGTATCAGTTCAACATTGGTAGGTTCGTCCAGTAGCTACCGTTCGGGCATAGCAATCAGAAGGACGGCAGTTCGCGCCCAGAGCCGAGCAGAATTTTCTCCGCGTTTTTTTCACATCATTTACCTCCCTTCGATAATTTAAACGTTAATGATCATGAACTCTACGAAGTTAATAATAATAAAATTTTTTTTAATTAAATTTATTCGTTTCCTCGAAGCCTGGGCCAAGTCTGGCAACTAAGCCTGGGCCAGGACTGGCAACCAAGCATGGGCCAGGTCTGGCAACCAGACATGGCCCAAAATTATCATCCCAGACTTTTACCAAAACTGGGTCAAGACTGGGCCAAGCCTGGGCCCGTGGTACTTTCCTCTCTGGGTACATGCATACACTCGAACATCATCTTGAAATTAGTCAGAATAGCTTCCTAGAACCTCAAAACGTCAAGATCTGGTAGAAATTCGATTTTCGAAAATCGGACCGAAACTAATAACTTCCCTAATTTTTGAAAATTTCCCATTTTCGTAGCGGGAAGTTAAAAATTTGACAGCACTTAGAACAGGAGAAAAATACTGTTTTACTTGATCTTCAAATTTAAATATTTTTTAACTTACTCTTGATTGTCAGATATAATAGAATTTGGAATAAAAAGATCATTCATAGTTGAGACATTTAAAAATTAAATTTTTTTAATAATTTTCAGTGTAAACAGAGAATTTGAAATTAAAACAACACTAATCCGATGTTCGGAATTTAAAATTTTTTACTTGATTTTTGATTCGAAAATAGAAAATTAAAAAACAGATTGTAATTTTTTAATCCCCTTTAGCTATGGCTAATTAAAATTTTTGATATACTTTTCAGTTATTAAATATGAAATTAGAGATTAGAAAGAAATTTTTTAATCTGATTTTCCGAATTGAAATTTTTTATTTAATGTTTTATTTGAAAACATAGATTTAAAAATTAAGCCATTACACTTTAACGCTACTCTACGAATTGAAAATTTGAAATTTAATGTTTGATTCAAAAATGTTGGATTAAAGATTAAAAAACCATTTTTAATTTGTTGTTTTTGGATTATGAAAAATAAAAAAACATTTAATTGAAGCACTAATGCAATTATAAATTTAATGCGCTATTTGCAATCCTGCTTGCATCGAAGATACAAACTGTCAATAACGAAAAATTAGCATTTGATTTTTCTCACCAAAAACTTAATTTCCTACAAAAAAATATCGATGCAATTTTATCGTATTCAATAGTTTACTCATAAAATTCCTTTTATCTATTCACAATAGCTGCAGAAGCCGCGGTAAAAAAACATCTATCGAAACCCAGCGAGGGTAACCCGGGAAAAAAAAATTTAGATCTGTTCTGATCAAATTAGATCAGCTCAGATCAAATTTGATCATAATTTATACTGAATCCAGATCAGAGTAGATCTGATTTGATCTGTTCAGATCAAATTAGATCTGATCAGATATGAAATTTTTCTTTGGGGAAAAATAGTCCAGATCTACCCTGATCAAATCTAATCAAGTCAGATCAACCTAGATCAAGAGATCAACCTAGATCAAGAGATCAACCTAGATCTAGTCAGATCAAAATAGATCAACGTTGATTAAACGATCAATTTATGAAGTAAATATAAATAGATCTAATTGGATTTGTACGGGTCAAGCCAGATCTGAGCTAATATAACTTTTTCTCGGAAAAAAAGTTCAGATCTGCTCTGATCAGATTAGATCTGTACAGATTATAAAGAAATATTTCTTAAGAAATTATTTTCATTGGGTAAATAAGTATGAAATACTTTAAGGAAAAATTCTTTATGTATCTTAGAAAGAGATTACTTTCATTATTGTTTATAAAAAAGTGATCCTTTATGGTTATGCAAAATGTTTCATATTGATTATAATCATTTTTATTTAACAAAAAATCAGTCTAATTTATGACAATATTTAATTACTTATACTCATTTTATATTACTGTCGATATCAATAACTATTGGATATTTTGTTTTATTTAAATTGGTATCTTCTTAATTATATGTTAATTTGTATTGTTTGAAAAAGAGTGATCTTGAATATGAATCTTTATTAAGTTAAATTTCAATTGTATCATTCAAAGGAGAAGATAAAGCTGATCTCATATGTAACATGAAACGTTTAATTTCAATTTTAATGGCTTCAATCCTATATATTTCATATTATTGTGATATATTTAATATATTTTTAATCATACATATCAATTTTTATTAGGATAGAAATAAAAAAACAGATCTATTTAGATCTAGCGAATTAGATCAAATTTGATCTGAGCAGATCTAAGAGTGTTTTTTATTTACCTTGATCTTTTTAGATCCAAGCAGATCTATTCTTATCAACGTAGATCTAATTTGATCTAAACAGATCTGGCCAAAATGCAGATCTGTTCAGATCTGAAACATCGGATCTAATTTGATCTAAATTTTTTTTCTCGGGTACAAACTTGCAAAATGGGTTCATTTTAATGTTCTCTGGGATTTGAACGGGAGGTTAAAAATTATTAAAATATTTTTAATAGAATTAGATTTTTTTTTTTTTCGAGAACATTCGTTTCACCTTTAAAAAATATATATTACTTATCACATCAATGTAATTATAGTGCAATTAGTGTAAAAAAAACCGAAGACTTATAATAAATACAAATGTTGGTAATAGTTTGAACAACTTTGGTGACTAAGTTCTATTGTAGAAGTTATTCAATGACAAAAAGCGATAATAAAACTCAAATAACAATGACCATTAGAGCTAACATTGTGTACTAATGTAAGCATTAAAAAACCCTAACTATTTCGGTGACGTTGAACAGGAAGTGACATAGTGGCCTAATAATTATAATATAGTAGAATCTCTCTATATTTGGCTCATCCGTCTTTGGTCAAATAGTTTGGGTATATATACGACAAAAATTTCGTTAGAAGAAACATTAAGCATCAAAACAGCCAACCATTAATTTTTTTTTTGGTTGATATAAAAAACAATTTATAAAATGTCTCTCAAATTTTTATTGATTTCTTTCTTCTTAATCGGGATCTCCGAAATGAAGGTAAGTACAATAATTATTATAATTGATAGTATTTTGAAAAAAATTATTATTTCTGAATAATTAAATTCAATTATACGTATAGTAATATGTGAGGCATCCCACGCCAATCGACCACTTTTGAACCGGACCCCTTCAGATTTGGCTGAAAATTTTTTCTCTTTTTCTACCCCATCAAAAACGTTTTTCATAATTTTTTCACCCAACCAAACAAAGTTATAAATTTTAGAAAAAAATGGCTTTTTTTATTCTAAATAGCTGTAACTTTTTCAAAACTCGACTGATTGGGACGTTTTTTTTTTTCAAAATCTTTGCTTTTAAATGTACTTTTCGAAAAAGATACAAAAAAATTATTGGAACCTATCTTCACTATTTTTTTTAGATTTTTGGAAAAAATTAACAATTTTTCGATGTTTACCATTTTTTATTTTTAATTTTTTTTTTTTTTTTTTTTTTTTTATATAAAACTGACATTTTCTGCAAATTCTCAAATTTTTTCGGAGTGATGTTTTTTCGACATGATTTTTTTTCTAATTGAAAAAAATGTTTTTTTTTTTAAAAGCCTGATATCTCATAGCACCAAGCTAAAAATTTTTGAGTGCACAGAAAACTTTTAAATTTGAAAAAAAATAAATAAATAAATGAGAATAATATATTTAAATGGAAATAATCGAAAAAATTTGATTTTTATTTTCGAAAAATTAAGTTAAATAATAGAAGAACGTACTGAATAATGTTTTTGTATTTTTTCCGGAAAACTGCATTTAAAAACGATGAAAATAGTATTAAAAACAGTTTTCATTTGGTCCATTTTTGTACAAATGCTGGGAATTCAAAAAAATATTCTTTTACACGTATTGTTTTATGATTAAAAAAAATTTTTTTTGAATACCCAGCATTTGTCCAAAAACGGACCAAGTGAAAACTTTATTTTTTTCATTTTCATCGTTTTTGAATTCAGTCTTAAGAAAAAAAATCATTTAGAACGTCGTATTTTTAACTTGATTTATCGAAAAATAATCAAATTTTTTCGATGATTACCATTTAAATTTATTGTTTTTCTTTTTTTTTTTTTTTTTTTTTTTTTTTCGAATTTAAAAGTTCTCTGAACACTCAACATTATTTAACTTGGTATTATGAGAAATAAGGCTGGTTGAAACAAATTTTTTTTTTTCTATTGGAAAAATAAAATATTAATCGAAAAAACATCACTGAAAAAATTCGAGGATTTGCAAGAATGGTAAACATCGAAAAATTTTTGATTTTTTCTAAAAATCTAAAAAAAAGTAATGAACATAGGTTAAAATAATTTTTTTGTATTCTTTTTTTGAAAAGAACATTTAAAAACAAAAATTTCAAAGAAAAAACGTCCCAATCAGTCGAATTTTGGAAAAGTTATAGCTATTTAAAATAAGGAAAGCCATTTTTTTCAAAAATTTTTAACGTTTTTTTGGTTGGGTGAAAAAATTTGAAAAAATTATGAAAAACGTTTTTGATAGTGTAGAATAAGAGAAAAAATTTTCAGTCAAATCTATAGGGGTCGGGTTCAAAAGTGGTCGATTGGCGTGAGATGCCCCATAGACAACTGAATAAAAATTTTTTTATGTATAAATATACGGTGTATATATACACTGGTCACAAAAATTAAGGAATAGAAAAAAAATTTGAAATTTTTGGGTGATTTTCAACATGCTGTAACTCGGTAAATCTCAGTCGTAGAAAAAAAAAAGCAAATTGTAGCCTTAAGTTCCTAGTTTTCAGATCTGGACCTTAAATTTTTTTATCATGCATGGTTTCGGAGTAGTCTTAAGAAAACCGACGAAAAAAAAAAATTTCAAAATTTTTGCTCGTCTTCCAACAAGTCTATCGGCTTCAATAAATTTTTTCCTTCTAATCATCTCTGAAATGATTTCGATGTTAAGAAAATCAATTGTGAGGATGATAAAGAAGGAAAATATAGAGAAAAAACTTTTTTAAAAATCAATTATCTTGAAAAAAAACAAAATTTTTGAAAAAAAATTTTTTTTTCCAATTTTTTTTCAAGAATTACGGTTTTTGATTAAAGAAATGAAGCTTGTCGCTAAAAAAAACTTTTTGACATTGAAGAAATGATTGAAAACCAAAGGAATCGCTAATTATGCGATTTTTAGCTAAATCGATAAATCTAAAGCTTCAGGACACTAAGAAAGAAAAAACGCAGCGCTTTGAAACTTTCAGGGTTTGTTCAGGACACTTCGAGGTTGGAAAAAAATCGACGATATTCTTTCTTCATCCGTTATATCCAGAGTTATAGCAAGATTTCCGAATATCCTTAAATATGAGAATTTTGACCTGTTTTTCAAAAAACATTATCGCTTCAAAAAAAATTTTTCTATCAAAAACCACTAAATTTGTCTTCTAGAGAATGTTTTTCAGTTTTCAAAACCCTACTTCTATTCTCTGTACGACCAATACGTCCGGAGTTATTGACTATCAAAGCCAAAATGGACTTTTTTGCTTTGATCAATGATAACTCGGCGCCAAATTATCGTAGAGACTTTTTGAGGCCACCATATAAAAGGGCATAAATATCCTAAAAGAGTCATAAGGTTATATCATCGAAAAAAATTTATTGAAGCCCATAGACTTGTGGGAAGACGAGCAAAAATTTTGAAAATTTTTTTTTCGTCGGTTATCTTAAGATTACTCTGAAATCGTGCATGATAAAAAAAATTGAGGTCCAGATCTGAAAACTAGAAACCTAAGGCTACAATTTGCTTTTGCCCGCCTCGGACGCGATAGCGGGAGAGGTTGTGCTCTATAATCGACTTGTCGTGAAAACGGGATTTTTCTACCTTTAATCATTTCTGCTAATTTCATAAATCACCTCTGTGGAAAAAAAAGTACACCAATGTCTAGAGAAAATTCTAAAGAATAATTTGGATTTAATTAAAAATTTCATCAAGCTACACTATAATAAGAAAAAAATTATTTAACATGAGACTAGTTGGACGTCAAGTGGGATGTCCGTGTGTGAGCAAGATATCTCTCGAAAAACTCAATTAATCAGTCCAATTTTTTTTAATAGCTTCAGATTTTAGTAGAATAGAAGCCTTTTAAATATTACTACTGTAGTCCTTCTCGTTCATTTATTATCAATTAAAAACTGAAAACTGATTATGTTTACTAATGCTTAATCCGCCATTTTCCCCCCACAAATATAAGTAGGCATGATTATCATGAAACTTTGCTGATATTGTAAGGCTCCACTTTACCATCAGATAATTTTTTTTTTTTTTTTATTATATCGTGTGACAAATCGACTTGCCAACTGTTATCCAATTAACTAAATTAAAAAAAAAAAAAAAATAAGGAATGTCTAGATGTTTATTAAAAAATTTTGTAATAAAGAAAAAACATTAATAATTAATTTTATTATAATATGAGCGTTTGAGGGGTGCACTTTTGGATTTTCCAAATTTTACTATATATATTTTATAATTCAACTAATCTAATTTTTTTATATATAGTGATACCTAAGCTTACAATTAACCATCTTATTAAGATAATTTATAGATAAATTGAGAAAAATATAGATAGCCTGAACTGGGATTTGAACTCAGACCATGTTGGAATCGTGCCGAGTGTTCTTTCAGTTAAGCTATCTGGCCCTATACTTGATTCCGTTCAATTTGATCTATAAGTTATTGAGCCACACCGTCCATCATTTATTTTATTTTTATTTAAATACTAATACAATGGAAATAATTTTATTGACTTGCACGTTCCTCATTTTTTTTTAAACGAAACTTTCATTAATACTGAGTTCTAAATGACGTTAACTTATCTTCCTTATAATTAAATATTCATTACGGGGGGGGGGGGGGGGGGTTTAAAGTCGAAAAAAAAAGCATATTTTTGTGATTTTTTCCCGGCGAGATGAGTAATATAATTTCATTAAACTTAATCACATATTATTCTACAACTTTTAAAGAATATCAGAAAAAATTTTCAACGAAAAATATTGATTAATAAGCTGGTGACGTTGAATCTCCGGAGGCGCCTCGAAAAAACGTCGTTTTGCGGTGAACATCATAACTCGTTACCAGATCATCGGAAAAAAAAAAAAATTGATATGCATTTCAAAATTGATGTATTTTTCGAGGTAGTCACGAAAAGTTTTTGTTTTTTTTTTTTTCGATTTTTTGCAGCACTTGGAAGTGAAAAACGCGATTTTAGCTAAAAAAATCGCGGTTAATTTGTTATTAAAAAATCTGGGCGTCGGTTGACCCTGCGGGCCCAGCCCCAAAACTTCCCGCTGATTTCGAGCTTCTCGAGCTCGAAAACATTGTTGTGGATACATTTTCGAGCGCTTCGAGCTCGAAAATACTTTAGTGTGCCATTGTTTAAAAAAAAAACCGATTTTAGCATTTCTTGCTCCCACGATATCTCAGGAATGAATTGACCGATTTTGATGGTTGCGGCGGCAATCGGCGTATTTTATTGAGTTCTAGAGCTGATAAAATTTTGAAATTGTTTGATTCAGTTGTTTCGAAGATATTCGCAAAAAACTGTTTTTTACCATTTCTTTCTCCCTCGATAACTCTCGAACGAAGTATCTGATTTTGATGATTGAGGCGGCAATCGACGTGTTTTATTGAGTTCTAGAGCTGATTAGATTTTGAAGTTGATCGTATAAGTCGTTTCTGAGAAATCAATAAAAAACTAAAATAAAAAAAAATTTTTAATTCTTATTCTTTGTATAACTTGTAAACTACATGACCGATTTACCCCAAAATCTAATCAAGACTAAGTTTTAGTGAGCTCTTTCGATCGCCACCAAGTACGATCAAATCGGTTCATCCGTTCCAAAGATATCGTCGAACAAACAAAAGTTCACACACACACACACACGCACACACACACACACACACACACACACACACACGGACGTCCACCCGGGAATAGTCAGAATAGTTTCCTAGGACCTCAAAACGTCGACATCTGATGAAAACTCGATTTTCGAAAATCGGACCGAAACCAATAACTTCCCTTTTTTAAAAATTTGCAATTTTCTTAGCGGGAAGTTAAAAATAGAAAAAAATGAAAAACAAAAAAAAACTCTTCGTAGTTACCTGTTGATTTATGTGAAAAAGTAATGTTCAAATTTTCAAAGGGATCGGTTCAGTACATTTTGAGTTATGATGTTCACGGACTTTAAAAATAATGCTTTCGGGAAAATCCATTTAAAGTTTTTTATTCGGGAAAATTTTAAATAAACTATCAATCAAAGAATATGAATTTTTATACTTATATTGAGTCATCAGTTTAGATCCTTTGAAAGACACACTGCCGGAGAAAGGGATTCGGAAAAACAAAGAAAATTGCAGCTGATTTCTACTAGGGGTATGTAGGGGCAGGTCGGGCAGGTATTAAAATCAGGTATACCGGCCGGTCATTTGAAACGACGTAACTCCGTTAGTTTCACTCGGATTGATTTAAAATTTGTACACAATATTCTTGACATATTGTTCATTCAGAAAAAAAATGAAAAAAAAATTTTTTAAAAATAATTTTAAAACCCTACCCCCCCTTAATACGAAGTATCAGAAGTAAAGTATATACTTTATATGAAAAAAAAATCTGATAAAATTATAGAATATTTTTTATAAACATATTCTGATAATTTATGCAAATTAATTATTATAAATTTTTAAATAATAATTATTACCTTAGATGAAATAATAAACTATCTATTAATTTTTCATTCAGAAAAAAAATGTTAGGAAAGTTTTTGTTTTTCTTAAAAAAAAAATGATCACCCAGATAGTCGAGGTGCGGGGAACTACCACCATATCCCGGAGGATGGCAGATGCCATCATCGTCCGTGACCCGGAGATTCGAAACTCAGTCCGAGAGTCTCGCTCTCTTCCCGGTTCGAATATGGGGACTGCCACAAGAACACGGAGAACGACATGCGTCATTAACGTCCGTGCCCGACGCTTAAGACCTATTCATTGGACTCTCACAGGGGTGACATTAACACAGCATTGGAAATCTTATATATTCTAACTACTGTTATGACGAGTACATGTGAGAAGCGCTCCAAGCAGTGCCATCTACCACAGAGTCGCGAAGTAACTTCTGAAAATTTATATATATACTATATATATTTTATAATTCAACTTATCTAATTTTTGTACGTATAGTGAAACCTAAGCTTACAATTAACCTTCTTAATAAGACAATTTATAAATAAATTGAGAACACATAGATAGCCTGAACTGGGATTCGAACTCAGACCATGTTGGAATCGTATCGAGTGCTCTTCCAGTTGAGCTATCCGGCCCTCTACTAGATTTCGTTCAATTTGATCTATAACTTATTGAGCCACACCGTCCATCATTTATTCTATTTTTATTTAAATACTACTACAATGGAAATAATTTTATTGACGAGCACGTTCCTCATTTTTTTTTAAACGAAACTTTCGTTAATATTGAGTTGTAAATGACGTTAACTTATCTTACTTATAATTAAATATTCATTTAGCTTCGAGTCCTCCCAAATTAAAAGTTCTGAGCAATAGTAACAAAAAATAATGTATTAGACTTTGCCACAAAGTGACCATTCAAAAATTTTTTTGAAAAAGAGTTGACTCATCTACACTTAAAAACGTGTCACAACATTGAACTGTTATTACGCTATTCGCGAACTTGTTAAAATACAAGGAAAGATGTGATGGTTGACTTACTGATATTACGAAGTGTTCGACTTAAGGCTACTAAAAAACACTTCTGTAAAACTATAAAAATGTTCGAAAGTAGATCAAAATTAGCTTTTCCTAACTTACTAGGTACGATAAAAAATTATAGAATTGAACATTTTTAATAAAGAGTCAAAAAAAAGTATACGAGAGTCAAATACAGTTTTTTTTATAGTGTTAAGTCCACGGCTTTGTTCATCGTGATTTCCGAAATTTGAAAATAGTTTTAGAAGAGATGGTCGTCATCACGTTTTGAAATTCAGTATTAAGCGAATATATCATTAATCGTTTTTAATCATTTCTTTCAATCGGAGGATATTGATTAGTGTAAATTTGCCATGGTTTAGAATTAACTGGTTTACTTAGTCGTGATTTAAGAAGACCAAATTTAAATCAATTTTAATTTTTGATCCGGGATGATGTCATAGTATAGCCGGACATTGCGTTCCATGTCTTCGTGGACTTCAACATTGGCGTGAATCGAAATAAAGACATACAAAAATTATCAACATGGTCCAGCTTTACTATGACACCACAGCATACACAAAAATGTATACATTTCGAAAAAAAAAAAACGACTTTAAAACCAACTATGACCAGCCTTTGACTCTTATCAGTATTATTGAAAAACGAGGTTAGGAATCGAAAATTTGCTTGTTATTAGATTTTTCTATATTTACAAAATTGATCACCTCAAAGTTCAGAATGGTCTTAAATTTGCAACTTCACTAATTATTTACTATCTTTCGGAAACCATAACAAATTTTAAAATTATTTTTTCCGAGGCGGAAATTCCAATAGCGTATAATCAACCACTTTTTAACCCTTTGATGCTTTGGGGTCTCGAGGGATCTTGGTGTGAGCTGTTTGGGGATAGCGCCAATCATAAAACAGATTTTACTTGTGTTAGTGTCACGATGAATTCCCTCTCTCTGTTCTTTAGTTCAGCGCTTGTGCTGCGACAGTGCCGTAGCTAAGATATACAGAATATACATACAAGTTTGTTTACATGATGCTAACCTAAGTATGTTCATCCGAAAAGTAAAGTCATTCAAATAATTGTACTTATATTGATTATTATTATGAACAATAATCAATTTGGGGGAGGGTGGAGCAGAGCGGCCCCCCCTCCAAAAAGTGATAAAAAAATTTTTTTTTTCGTTTTTTTTTTTTTTTTTTTAATTGTTTTTGTCATTAAGAATGTATTTGTTTCTCTTAACAACTATTTTTGGTTTTATATTACTCAAAAAAAATTTTTTAAAGTGTAATAAATCGTTCACTCTCGATTACCTTAATTACTAATTGTTATTTAATAAAAAAAAAAATCAATTCTATAGTTTTACTTTATTTCAACAATTTATCAACTAAAAAAAAAAATTTAATTTTTATAAATTTTTAGTGATCAAATTTGCCTCTTACATAGAGAAACGGCCGAAAAATATGAAAAAATAATTTTTAAGAAGTTTCGGTTGGTCCATTTTGCCCCAGGTGTTGTGCGTAGGGCTAGAAATGTGGGATTATACTAATTTTTTTTTAATTTGACGATAAAAATATGAAAAAATCACTTTTTCAAAATTTTGGGCTTGTTCATTTTGCCCCAAATGTCATGCGTAGGGGTAAAAATGCGCAAACATATCGGATTTATAGTAATTAGTTGAAAAAAAAAAATTTTTTTTTTTATCAAAATTCCAGGGTGGCCGCTCTGCCCCACCCTCTCCTATATTTAATTTCAATAATATATGATTAATAAATTAATAATTCTGTTACATTAATAATATATTCATTTGATAAAAGTTGATATGTGCTACTGAAAAAATTTTCAATTTTTTGATCACTTAAGTATGCCAATTGCACAGACTACGGTACTGTCTTCCATGCCCAGAGTTATGCCCGCTCTTACAGTTCTTCACTCAAATCCTTAGGGGGTTTCAAGGCCAAGCATTAAAGGGTTAATAGTCTCTAAAACTGAATTAGTGAATATTTACTATTTGCTACTAGATTTTGCTAATCTACTTTTAGAGAATATATAATATAATAAATTTGTTTTTCTCGTATGAAATAATTCTTAATTTAAATTTATACAGCAATGTTTGAAAACACTAAATGATCCAGACATTAATGATTTTTTATCAAAAATAAAATTATCAAACGAAACGATCGGAAATGAATCCACTTTTTCCAAGAAATTTATTAAATTTATCAAACAAGTCAAGGAAATTATGAAGCCACCTTATTTGAATAGAACGTTGATTATTTGTGTATCAACGTACGGTACTTCGTACTCACTTTCTCTCATAATGATATGGATTCCCGAAATTTTCGAAAGATTTGCAATGTTCGAAGAAAAATATCCTAACATGACTGCAAGTGTCTGCCTTGTTTCAGAAAAACTTTATTCAACAAATGCTACGCTAGTAATTCAAATAACTATATATACTATTGACCAATGTAATATGTGTAATTATTTCAAATTAATTAAGTGCATTTATAATTTTAACAGAAAAATGGTTTTGATAGCTATGCCTGTCCATATGAAATAGACCATACGGTCTACCTACGTACGATAATATTGTAGTGATCGGTATTTTAAATTAATATCACTTATACACTACAATGATAACACACTTATATTAGAAATAATAACACCACAATTAACAGCAGTAAAAGAAAGCAAAAGCAATATATAGTTTATTGAGATATAATGTTTGCTGTTTAACTGTCAATATAAGACTGACTGACTTTTGTCGCGTATCTATAAAACAAGAGAAGAAGGCATTTGTTTTCTAGCTATTCAAATATTTAAAAGATCAGTTTCATATTCGTTACACTACCCCTTTCTCAATAAATTATCGTCCCGATAAAAATTGTGTTGGAAGAATCGAACTTAATTGAAATTAAAACCATTTGCAATCTTGGTTCGATTTCGCTATGGTCCCAACACACCCTATCTATCATCCTACAGGGAAAAATACACCATAGCCCAAAAACAACCCTGTAGGCTAACGCAAAGATAATAAAAAAATAAAAAAAAATAGTCTATAGTTAAATTGAGCTAAGAATTGATAGTAAAAAAAAATAAAATATTCTGCTAAGAAGTTAATCGATACGTGTGATTCTATTTTCCTATTCGGCGAATCAAATAAATAAAATTAAAATGTAACCCTCCTCTTGATTGAATGGACCTTCAATGGGAATAGGATCAGGTACGGGATGGGAACAGGAACTCCTTCCTCTCCTCCTTGAAGGACTAGGAATGGACTCCTTCTCTCCTTCCCCAATGAAATTGGAAATATTATCTGCACATAATAGAAAAAACAAAACGAGTATCTCCAACATTTTATTAAATTTCATATTTAAACATATTTCATCATTACATTCTATTATTTATCAGTTATTCATTATAAACTTTTAGTGTGATCAATTTGTTACTTTTTCGATCTTAAATGCTCAATGTTCTACCGCTCGGCCCATTCAGCTCATATGCCGATATGTTATCTCGAGCTAACACATCAATGATTACTGAATAATACACGCAACGAATTTCAATTTTCCCCCTAAAAGTTCCTCGGAAACTCTCCAGGGCATCCACCTATCTCTCAGAAGTCGTGCACTACTTAAGAGAAATGTTGACTATGCCAACTCCGGATGGATCCCAAAGCTCCAGTCAGGATACTGTTGACCAATGATAAGTCCTAAGAATTCAAACTTTTGATTTGAGCTGAGCTCACTTAAACCAAAAGAAATATCCAGTCTCTCATCAAAGGCCCAAGAATCCCGGGAACCCCTTACAACGACTAATCGTTCAGGGTCCTCAGACGGACTTCCCTCAAGCTAATAACCGAACTTAGAACATTCCAGTCCTTATAGAATCCCGGGAATCCCTCGAACAACGTTACCACCGAAATCGTTCAGAGCCCTCAGCCAGACTTCTTTCAGAATCTCGGGAACTTTTCAACAACGTCTACAGTGTGGTTATTCAGGGTCCACTGTCAGACTTCTCCTAAGGACTATACCAGTCTTTAGCAGTCGTTCAGACATCTTCAATTCTATCAGTTTGCAAGATATCCTAGACTTACTAATTGACTACAGAATCCCGGGAACCCTTTACAACTTCTACACTGAGATCGTTCAGGGTCCCAGCCGGACTTCTCTTTTATTTTTCTTATTGATCACAGTACGGTGCAAGACGGTTTACATGCACGATTTTATATTTTCCTTTGGGGATTTTTCTGATTCTATAAGCTACGTTATTTAGCCTATTTTCAATTTCATAAGGACCCTCCCAATCGCATTGAAGTAAATAAATTTTTTTAATTATTTCCGTTAATATCGACTTTTCTTTTTTTTTTTTTTTAAATTTAACTCATGATAGTAATCTCAGCAGTTTCACAAAATTTTCCTATTTATCCGTATAAAACTTATTCATTGACTTGATAAAATACTTGAGGTATTATATAGCCCAGACAAAAATTTTCAAATATTACTATCTATTCAAAATCGTTTATCTATCGTTCTACATCATAGAATCATCCAATGTACCCGGTTTATTAATCATGTCAATCGATTACAAAACGAAAGAGCGGTTAGATGTCACGATATTTTTAGCTAATTTGTACTTTTTTTTTTTTTTTTAAATTTTATCTAACTATAATTATTATTAAATAATGATACATCACCAAATTTATCCTTTCTGAATTTCGAGTTGTCTATCAATTCAACTTCAACTCCTCAATTGATGCTAATAAAATATTCTTCCGGCTTCACTGTTTTGTTAAAAAAAAATAATAAGACTACCCGGAGTTTAATATTTTGATCACTATTATTTTATATTTTTATCACACACGTAATTACTCATACCCGCACTTTAACACAAATTAATAGAAATATTTTCACAACACTAATTCATTAATCCCGAACTTTTTTTTTTTTATATGTAGTACATCACACAAATAAATTCAAATACGCACTTTGACACCGATTAAGAAAAATATTTTCACAAAACTTAACTATTTAATCACTGAATTCGTTTAAATTATTACACGCACTTGAAATCTATATTATAAAATATATTTACAAATTTTAATTAATTCATCACCGTATTTATCTATATTACTACGCGAACTTTACCACTATAACACATATCCACAGAACTTTGTTTTTTTTTTTTTTTAATTCATCACCGAATTTACTTATTTTACTACACGCACTTTAATATAATAACACATATTCACAAAACTTATTTAATTCATCACTAAATTTATTTAAATTCACACGCGCACTTTATCACAAATTAAAAAAAAAAATATGTTTTCACTAAATCCGTTTAATTAATCACTGAATTCACATCTTTTTTTTTAATATCAAAAACACGATCGTTTCAAATCTTTGCCTTTCCCGTCGCGTCGCAATATTTTGACAGCTATTTTTATTTTATATTTGTAAATCCACACGAAGGTTACGCGCACTTCTGACACCAAATTTTAGTGATTGGTATTTTAAATTAATATCACTTATACACTACAATGATAACACACTTATATTAGAAATAATAACACCACAATTAACAGCAGTAAAAGAAAGCAAGAGCAATATATAGTTTATTGAGATATAATGTTTGCTGTTTAACTGTCAATATGAGACTGACTGACTTTTGTCGCGTATCTATAAAACAAGAGAAGAAGGCATTTGTTTTCTAGCTATTCAAATATTTAAAAGATCAGTTTCACGTTCGTTACAATATTATGCCTTGCAGCCGTACCCGCAGCAGTCTAGTTACCACTTTTTATCGATAAACTCGGATATAAGTTTTACCTCAGTAATTCAAAGATTTTAATTTAGAATTTTAAATAATATAAGGGAGAATGGGGTAAAATGAGACACCATATTTTATCGAGCATGATTGCTACTCGGCTGGGTGACCGCTTAGCCACGCGTCGGGCTCGAACGGAGGTCTCGATCTTCCGATCGGTAAAATCGGAATTTTATTGATCATTAGAGCTTCGCCTCAACCGCACAATTAAGGAGGTTCATCGGATAATCACTTTTCTTACAATATCTTTCAATTTTTAAATACAAATACTTTGAAGTGTCCTGTATACGCAGGAATTTTTTTAAATAGTCCTTGCGGTAGTAAATTTTGAAATATTAACAATTAAAAATCGTACGTTTAACATGCATTCCCTATGTTGACCGTAGTTAGAGTGAGAATTTTATTAAATAACAATCATACTTTTCTTACAACATTTTGCACGCCTCGGACGCGATAGCGGGAGAGGTTGTGCTCTATAATCGACTTGTCGTGAAAACGGGATTTTCCTACCTTTTAATCATTTCTGCTGATTTCATAAATCACCTCTGTGGAAAAAAAAGTACACCAATGTCTAGAGAAAATTCTAAAGAATAATTTGGATTTAATTAAAAATTTCATTTAGCTACACTATAATAAGAAAAAAATTATTTAACATGAGACTAGTTGGACGTCAATTGGGAAGTCCGTGTGTGAGCAAGATATCTCTCGAAAAACTCAATTAATCAGTCCAATTTTTTTTTCGATAGCTTCAGATTTTAGTAGAACAGAAGACTTTTAAATATTACTACTGTAGTCCTTCTTGTTCATTTATTATCAATTAAAAACTGAAAACTGATTATGTTTACTAATGCTTAATCCGCCATTTTTCCCCCACAAATATAAGTAGGCATGATTATCATGAAACTTTGCTGATATTATAAGGCTCCACTTTACCATCAGATAATTTTTTTTTTTTTTATTATATCGTGTGACAAATCGACTTTCCAACTGTTATCCAATTAACTAAATTAAAAAAAAAAAAATCTGTCTATCGGTTGACCCTGCGGGTCAGCCCCAAAACTTCCCGCTGTTTTCGAGCTCTTTGAGCTTGAAAGCATTGTTGTGAGTACATTTTCGAGCTCTCCGAGCTCGAAAATACTATTGTATCCCATTCTTTTCGAAAAAAACTGTTTTTAGCATTTCTATCTCCCACGATATCTCACGAACGAATCGAGCGATTTCAATGGTTGAGGCGGCAATCGACGCGTTTTAGTGAGTTCTAGAGCTGATTAGATTTTGAAGTCGATCGTTTGAGTCGCTTCTGAGAAATTAATAAAAAACTAAAAAAAAAAAAAATTTTTTTTCCGTAATTCGCCAATATTTTCGAATCTACTTGATCAAATGATCTGAAATTTTCAGAAAAGTTGATGGCCAACAAGCTCTTTCGATTACTGCCTTAACCTTCCAAATCGGTTCATTAGTTAAAAAGTTATAAGCCGGTCCCGACTAGAAATTTTTAGGTGCACCCACTTGGGAACCAATTGGGTTGCCCAATGGGGACCCTACGTTGGGATGTAACGCAGAAACGTACTTGGGCCCCGATCGGGCAATCCCAATAGGTTCCCAATTGGGTAAGACCTACGTAATCCCAAACGTGCGATCCCTATTAAAAAAATATTAAATTGCAAAAAAAAAATAAAATAATTTTAATTAGATCCGAAATGTAATGTATGTTTTAAATGCGTTACTCAGAGCAATTATATATGATTTTGACTGATGAAAAAATCCCGATGACTGCTGGGTGCGAACCTGCATCCTTCCGATCCAAAGTCTTTGATGCTATCCACTGCGCTGACCCACGTATGCGATCGCGTGAGTGTAAATAATATATTCATCATAATACCAAAGAATAACTTGAAGAAATAAACAATCCGTGATATAATAATCGACGTACTCTTTGTATAAATATATTATTATTCTGTACTTTGTTTAATTTTTAGCCAGTAAACAAAATATTAAAAAAAAATTAAAAAATTTTACGATCAAATGGATTACCAAATTAAAATCTCAAGGTACTTCAAGTAAATCAAGAAAAAATTAGTCGATTAAAATTATACTAGAAGAAATTGAAAAGAGAAGAGGGAGGGACACAAAACAGAATATCCTATTCAGAAGAACTGAAAATCAATTTGATTTGAAAATTAAATAAATTTGATAAAATGAAATTATTTATAAACAATTTAGATAAATAAAAAAGTAATTTTAACATAAATATTGTGTACGAGTGTAAAATACAAATTTCTTTTATTATCAAATTTTTGAAAAAAAAAAAATTTCAATAACAAATTTCAAGCCTTTTAGATTATATATGAATCATAAAAGTTATTAAAATAATAATAATTTTTGCATTAGGATATCCCAACGAGTTCCCAATTGGGTCCCAATGTGGCAAAACCAGTCAAAGTTATTTATGATTCCATTGGGATATCCCAACGAGTTCCCAATTGAGTCCCGATGTGGCAAAACCAATAAAAGTTATTTACTTTTGCATTGGGCTATCCCAACGAGTTCCCAATTGGGTCCCACTTAGGAAAAACTGATGGGTAGGTGATTTTTGCGTTGGGATATCCCAACAAGTTCCCGATCGGGTTCTGACTGGGATAGCCCGACTGGGCATGCCACAGCGATTCCCAATTGGGGCCCAATATATGTATTGGGACAATTTCTAGTCGGGGTCACACACACACACACACACACACACACACACACACACACACACACACACACACACACACACACACACACACACACACACACACACACACACACACACACACACACACACACACACACACACACACGCACACATACATACAGACACTCGGACATCATTCTAAAAATAGTCAGAATAGCTTCATAGGACCTCAGAACGTCGATATCTGATGAAATTTCGATTTTCGCGAATCGGCGTGAAAACAATAACTTCCCAATTTTTCGAAAATCGTCGATTTATAGCGGGAAGTTAAAAATAAGAAATGTCTATATGTTTATTTAAAAATTTTGTAATAAAGAAAAAACATTAATAATTAATTTTATTGTAGTATGAACGTTCGAGGCGTGCACTTTTGGATTTTCCAAATTTTTTTTTATTTTTTCTCTACGAATATGTTTTACCGAGTTACAGCATGTTGAAAATCACCCAAAAATTTCGAATTGTTTTTCTATCCCTTAATTTCTGTGACCAGTGTATTTATATATACATATATATTAGGATCCCTGAAGAGGTAAAAAATGTTATTTTCGTTTCGAGTTTCATTTTTGATCATAAACCTTTTTTTTTAATATAAATTGTATACGAAAATACTAAAGATATAAGCCGCATATATGCTATATGACTGGACTTTATGTTTTTGCGTGCGGGTCTTTCTATACGTATTGCACTAAATAAGAAAAAAAAGTAATATATACTTTGTTTATTATAGATAGTGAAATTTCACGAGGATGGATCAATAACGTCAGTGACAACATGTGATTGGAATCTTAATAATACATATACATGTATTCGGAAAAAATATGATGTTCCTGAGAATTCTTATTTAACTTTTGTCAACGATAAAGTTGTTTTTAAAAGTAAGGATTCTGCCAGTTATCATCGTAGGAAAATTGAATTTTTCAACAGCATTGGCCATGAAGAAGCATCATGTCCAACTGAAACCAGCGGAATCATCGCTATTAATAACGATAATCACAAAGTTCAAAATTGTACCTTCGATAGTATAAACGGTTCACTTACTATTAGAAATCTAGATAAGAACAAATGTACCATGACCATTAATCACGATAGCAATGAAATTATAATTGATAACAACAGTGAGAATATTAATAAAATAATAATTAATGGTAACAGTGAAAGAATAATTGTAAACAATCGTGATAGAAATATTGTTGAAATAATAATTACCGGTAATAGTGAATATATACAAGTTAATAATCGTAATAGTAATGTTTGCACAATTACTATCATTGGTAACAATGGACGAATTGATATTAACAATGTGATGAATAACGTGAATGAAGTAACTGTTAAAGGATTAAGAGGAGTTATTAATACAATTAATAAGGACGAATTGCCTAATGTTAACACAATTAACCCTTTAACAGATGACGAAATCGTACCCGCGGTGCCAATTGCTTCTCAATTTTTTTATGGATAAATTTTTATCTTTAATTGTGAGGACTTCATCACGCGTACGGTACTTGCTCGCCAAAGCTTACGGATAAACACTAACGCAGATACGCGCTGCCCGCTTGACAGGCCTCATAGTGGGGGCAATGCCCAAAAGCGTTAAAGTGTTAATACTCCTAATTAGTAAATTACTGACTGTCAAATTAATTAATTAATAACAATAATAATTCACAATAAATTAATCAGATAAGATGACATATAATCATTTAAGACCATGATCAGATTTTGTGATCACATATGATCGAATTGTTATATATATGATGATATGTGGTTGTATATAAATATATATATATATATATATCCCTATATACAATAGGGTGTTTAAAAAAAAAACGATTATTTTTTTTATGGTATCCAAAAATTGAAAGTATAACTAAAAATAAAAATTTTGGTACCATTCTGAGCTCTTAATAATGATATTAAGGTTTGCCTCAATCCATTTTTCTATTTTCCATTTAAATAACACGGGAAAAAAAATTTTTTTTTTTAGAATTTTCCAGCTCATAAACCAATCAACGGATTTTTATGCTCAACAAATGTTTTTGTAGGAAATTGAAAGCTCTACAAAAAAAGTCTCTTATCATTTTTTGATAAATCTCACTGTTCAAAAGTTATTTAAGTTTCAAGTCAAATTTATAATAAATTTTGAGATTTTTTTACTTTTCCGGCGAAACTATCAGTCTTATTAAAAAATATCACAGGAACTTTTTTGTAGATAATTTTATTCCTTACAAATTATTACAGATAAAGTTTTTCGAAATTCTGCGTTGTTTTCAAGTTATTTCCATTTCAATGCCAAGCTCTTAAAAAAATAGATTTCTGATTAATTTTAAGAGCTTGACATTGAAATGAAAATAGATTGAAAACAATGCGGAATTTCGAAAAATTTCATTCGTGATAACTTGTAAGGAATAAAATTACCTACGAAATAGTTTGTATGACATTTTGTAATAAAACTGATAGTGTCGCCAGGAAGTGAAAAGATCTCACAATTTACTATAAATTTGACTTGAAACTTGAATTACTTTTTAACAGTAGGATTAATAAAAAAATGATAAGAGACTTTTTTTGTAGAGCGTGCAATTTCCTACACAAAGTTTTATTGCGCATGAAAATCCGTTGAGTGGTCTGTAAGCTAGAAAATTCTAAAGAAAAAAAAAATTTTTCCTATGTTATTTAAATGCAAAATAGAAAAATGGATTGAGGCAAACCTTAATATTATTATTAAGAGCTCGGATTAGCACCAAAATTTTTATTTTCAGGTATACTTTCAATTTTCGAACACCAAAAAAAAATTTTCTTTTTTCTGAAACACCCTAATATACAACCACATATCATCACATACCATATATATCTTTTTAGAGTCATATCACCACATACCATAGGATATATATATATATATATATATATATATATATAGAGCAGTACATGGTCATATGTGGTCATAAATGATGATATTTAATCTCATATATATTAATATATAATCATATCTTATAATTATTCTCTGGAAATGTTTATGGTAAAATAATTACAATGCGATTGTACATTTTATATTGATTATAAATTTAATAAACATTCTATAATAATAATAATAAAGAAAATAATATTTTATTGTACTAATTATTAATATAATTCATATATGATTGTATGTTGAAATATAATTTGATTAATAAGTAATTACATAAAAAAAAAACTGAGAATATTCATTTATAGTTTTATTCCGAAATTTCATAGAAAACTTTGAAAAAGAGACATGATAATTAATTGAAAACTTGAATAATTTCTAAATCGTTATTTAAATAAAATTATAAAAACTATAAAGCACACCTGCGCTTTCGCGCTTGAGGTGTGCAATTGTTTAGAGTTCATTATTTTCAATAATTCATAAGATTGTAAAAATGTACTTACTAGAGATCGTACATAAGTTGTAAATTCATGACGTTTAGTTGTTTTTTCAGGAAAAAATATTTTTTTGCGATAAAAACAATTGAAATAAGTTACTGGTACTTAAGAGTATAATCCCTGATTAAAAGAAACGATTCGAAACAATTTGCAATGTTAAACTCCCATAAGAAGGGCGGGCGATTCAAAAGTATTCAACGTATTCAAAAGCATTAAAAAGTATTTAAAAATTTTTTTTTTAAATCGTTTCAAATCTTTTCTTTTAATAAGGGATATCAAATATTTATTATAAACTTAATTTGTAACATTCAATCACAATTTATTTTATTTTTGTATACAGAATGAGGTTTAATCGCACACAAATGTTTAAAAATAAAGTGTTTTGTTCCATATAATAATAATAAAATACATGTAACAAAAATTAATTCATTAAATTTACTTGATAATAACTACTGATTTGTTACAAACTAAATAATACTAAGTAAAAATATTCGTATAAATATTATGATACTGAAGTTAGCCGACATCTAATAATTTTTGGATTTTTCGCAACACGATAAATTATAACGAAAAAAATATTTTGAAAAATTGCACCAACAGTTTTTTTTATTTCCCACATGTGCATATTTTTCGTTTTATTTTTTTTTTAATCAATTTTTGAAAAAAAAAAATCCGAAAACTTTCAATTGTCTGTCAACTTCAAGATCATTAAATATTTTATTGTAATTGTTTCAAATCTTCATTCGATAGAAATTTATAAATATCCCTTATGAAAGTACTTGGGAGTTTCAGTTCTTGGAAAATATCAAAAGTTAAATCAATAGCATTGAATCAAAATTTTTTTCTTCTCTCTGCTTTTTTTAAGCGGTAATTTATTATTCCAGCATATAGTGGAAAAATAGACTGAATGGCAGAATCTAAAATAGTCCTATCACTAACATATTTTAAACTTAAAGCTAATTTGTGTACACATTTATTATACAAAACATAATGATACGTTACATTACTTGTACCAATAAATGTTATCTTCATTTTTTCAATTTCGCTTATGCACTGGCCGCGTAATTCGCCAAATTTTTTACTATTTATGACTGCTAAATTTTCTTCATTGACATAAAAATTCGCCGCACTACATTTCGCAATATGTTCCGTAATTGCATCATCAACTTTATTTTAATTATGTTGTCTTGGAGTATTGAATGCTGTTTCACCACGATTGTTTTTTAAATTAAAATCAATACCAGCATTAAGAAGTTGCCTTATGATATTATCGTCAGTCGTATCCATCATTGCGCAATGAAGTGCTGAATCTTTAAGATCTGTCACTATATTTGTATCAATCATATCAAGATTTAAGAAAAATTTTACTGCATCCGAGTTTAGCTTTAGGACAGCCTCATGTAGAGGACTTACTGCATAATCTTTCTTTGCACCCTAGTAGAAATGATATCGAGTTTTTAGCCAGTAACTAGCCAGTTCAACTAGACTTAAACCAGTAACTGGCCAGTGTAATATCGAGTTTCTGTCAAGTAACTGGCCAGTTTTACTAGAGATCGAACAAAACATGGCGGCTTCAGTGAAACTATCAATTTTGAATATTGAGGTTATCAAGGGTTATAAAAAATTGTCAAATAAAATAAAAATAATGTTAAATAAACGATATGAGATAAACGTTTAATTTATATTTATTTATATTATGAAATAAATAACATCATTAGATTAATAGAATAACAACAATAAATCTGACAATAAAGTAATTATTTTTAATTGAAGAAAATTAAAAAAATATTTCCACGTTAATATACACAAATTTTAATTAATTCACACTGTTTTTCAATATTTTTTAAAACAACGACGCGTACAGATTGACAGAAAAAAATAAACAGACACACACACTAGTAAAGGTACAGTGTCGGTGTGACCAATGTTTATGACTTAGTTGTAGGTGGCGCGATTTCGAGTTTTTACTCGATATTACTGGCCAGTTACTGGTTTATATCGAGTGAAAACTCGATTATTTCTACTAGGGCAATATTAACATCTGAACCGTAGGCCAGAAGAAGTTTTATAATTGGTAAATTTCCTGTAATAGCAGCAAAAATTAGTGGTGATCCAAAAGTATCAGCATCAGGATTCGGATCAGCATTATTTTTTAAAAGTAGCTCTACCATTTTTAAATTCTCTCCAATAATAGCGATATTTAATGGCAGAGTGGCAATAACAGCTAAATGTCTATTAGATATAAATGTCGTATAAGAACAGTCTAAGAATCGTATTAAAAACTCACGAATTTCTACATGACATCGATGAAAAAAAAAAATTTCCGAAAAAGGAGATAAAACAAGAATTTTTTTACTTTTTTTTTGTTTACGTTTTATTCAGTTTTTTTTTCTTTATTTTTCGTTTTTCGGAAATTTTTTTTTTTCTTCTCTTTAACTTACATTTTCTGAATAACTAACGCAAAAATGAAAGAAAATCCGAAAAAAATTGATTTTTTCATTTTGGTAATGATTACACAAATTAAGGAACAAAACTTGTTCCTTTAATTGTTTTGTAAAACTTTGAGCAATCGGCCCGGACAAACGGTTCAATGGATCAATCTGAAAATTTCCAGGGTTTTTGGGAGTACATTAAGCTGTAAAATTACCTGGCAACATTATTTTTTTTATCAATATTCGCAGAGTAGCGATGAGTCGACTAAAAAACCAGAAAATGGCCATTTTTTAAGGGTTTTTCAAATGGATATCAGGGATGAAAAAAAATTTTTTTTCGAAAAAATCGAAAATGGAGCTTGAAGAGAATTTATTCAAGTTTCTTAAACTGCCCTTTAAATTACTGTGCGGCCATTATTTTCTGAGATATCAATAATCCAAGACAAAAGGATCCTTTTTCATTTGAAGGCTGATATCTCAGCAGCAAATTGACGTACAGAGAAACAAAAAAAAAAGCAAATTGTAGTTGAATAAATTTCCTAAGCGAGCCATGAATTCGTTTTTTAGAAAAAAAATTTTCCCGGCCCCGTAGACCTTAAAAACAAAACCAAAAAATTTAGAAAAATTTTGTCTCGACCTTTTTCTTATGATTCCGCATAAACCGTGGCTCAGAAAATTATTTTGCTGGAAGATCTTCAAGCAAGAGATTTCAAGCTTCGATTTGCTTTTATTTATTTTTTCGATACGATCATTTTTCACAAAAATACAGCCTTTCAAAAATCACTAAAAAATTTATAAAATTTTTTTGTTCCTTTAATTTTTTAGATAAGTGTATATTTATTCATTTATCTTAAAACACGAAGATTTAACTAGTAGAAATATTTTAGCCTTAGGCTTATGTACATTTTCTAACTGATATTAACTAAATTCGCAAATTTAGTGTCAATGGTTCATTAGTTCAATTTATTTCAGTACCTCATGCTCAAAAATTTACGAGTTAAATTTACGAATTAAAGAGAAGGAGAAAACATTGAGGAGAACGGAACTATTCAGAGCGGAACTTTATAGAGATTTTACTGTACGTCATATAATAATTTGTATCCGTTATACTGCAACAAATGTTATAAAGCCTTAGGTCCCAAGCCAATAGAAGAAAAATCAATTTCAGTTTCGAGAAAACTGCTTTTTTTGAAAAGAGTGATTTTTTTCAAAACTCCGGAACTCCGAGTGGCGGAGTGAATCCGGAGTGAATTCGGATTTTATTTCACTCCCAATTCACTCCGGATTTTTTACAGTGTGGTGTTCATAAATGATCATATATTATCATATCTGTCTAAATTATTGTGAATTATTATTGTTATTAATTAATTCATTTAACAGTCAGTATTTTAATAATTACCCTGTTGAAACAAACTCATAGATTCTCATAAAAAAAACATATTTTTCTATGAGACTTTATGAGCTACAAAATTTTCTATGAGAAACGAAAAATTTGCTCATAAAACTCTTTATGAGAATTTATGGGTTTTTATTTTGTTCATTATCTTAAGCGATATATCTTATACAATTTTTATGGGAATAAATGAGAATTTTTATGTTATGAGATACTATAAGTTAAATCGTCAGAAACTTCTATAAGATTGAATTAGATAATTTCTTTATGAGTTTTTATAAGTATTTACTACTTTACTCTTAATGAGAGTTTATACAGAATATCCTGATACGTAAAAGTCTCTCAAATTCTCATCAATTCTATTTATGTAAAAACACCTACGAGTTTTATGAGTTTGAATGGGACTTTATCTAAAGTTGAATTCTTTTAAAAAATTTTAGAGTATTTAAAAGATTTTATAAGACATTTCCGCAGAGTGATGAATGCAAAAATTTTAAAAGATTTAATGAGTAATTTCAGTGCCAAATACACATCAATTTCTCATAAAAATATATTTATGTGGTTACTTAATTTATGAGTTTCTAAGAGACTTATCTAACAAGAAATTTCTCTTAAATTACTATTCAAATGTTCAAGTAAATAAAAAGTTCCTACATGATTATTAACTATATTATTTCTACTTAAAAAATTTGAAAGAATTATAATAAATTTTATTTCTTCATGTTGAAATTGTCATCTTATGAGATCCGATGAGAACTTAGTATAGGGGAGGGTGGGGCAGAGCGGCCCCCCTTAAATTTTGATCAAAAAACAAATTTTTTTTTTTCGACTAATTACTATAAATCCGATATGTTTGCGCATATGTACCCCTACGCATGACATGTGGGGCAAAATGGACAAGCCCAAAATTTTGAAAAGTGATTTTTTCATATTTTTATCGTCAAATTAAAGAAAAATTAGTATAATTCCACATTTCTAGCCCTACGCATAACACCTGGGGCAAAATGGACCAGCCGAAACTTCCGAAAAAATTATTTTTTCATATTTTTCGGCCGTTTCTCTATGTAAGAGGCAAATTTGGTCGCTAAAAATTTATAAAAATTAAATTTTATTTTTAGTTGATAAGTTTTTGAAATAAAGTAAAACTATAGAATTGATTTTTTTTTTTATTAAATAACAATTAGTAATTAAGGTAATCGAGAGTGAACGATTTATTACACTTTAAAAAATTTTTTTCGAGTAATATAAAACCAAAAATAGTTGTCAAGAGAAAGAAATACATTCTTGATGATAAAAACAATTAAAAAAAAAAAAAAAACGAAAAAAAAAAATTTTTTTATCACTTTTTGAAGGGGGGCCGCTCTGCCCCACAAAAAAAAAATTTTTTTTTTCAGAATTTTGGCAAAATTTCCATAAATTTGTTCGAAATAGGACAAAAGTAAAGTGATCTTATGGTTGAAAGCCACAAAAAATAATAATTGGCTTAGGGGGGCCGCTCTGCCCCACCCTCCCCTATATGATAATGATATAAATTTCTCATAAAATCTATTTTTCGAAAACGCTAGATTTATGAGATTCGATGAGACTTTTTTAAAAATCAGTAACTCTCAGAAAATCTTTTACTGTTAGTGGATTTGTTGTGGTCAACTATTGAAAAATATGAAGCTTAATGACATCCCTTATTAAAAGGAACGATTTAAATCGATTAGAAAAAAAAATTTTTAAATAATTTAAAAAAAAATGTTTTTACCTACGTAATGTTTGAAGATTTTACATAAAGAAAAATTAATATATCTACACGGAGAGAAATTAATTATTGTATCTACAATACAAAAATTGTAATTTTAACTATCTAAAATGGTAATAACATTTTTCAGTGGTTATACTGAGTAGTATTACTATTGAAAATGATAACAGTTACAATTGATGATGGTAACGGTTACTATCGAAGATGTTAATTGTAATTATTAAAAATTATAATTGTTACAATCGATGATGGTAACTATTACTATTCAAAGTCGTAAAAATTCTTAACTAAGAATGTGTGTGTGCATGAGTGTGCGCGTGTGTGTATGTCCATGTGGGTGTATAAGTGCAAGCGCGCGCGTGCGTGTGCATGTGTGCGCACCGGCGTGTGTGCATGTGTGCGGGTAAATATGCACATGTGTGCGGGTAAGTGTGCGCACCCGTGTGTATGTACATGTGTGCGAACCCGTGCGTAGGTGTGTGTGTGTATTTGTGTGCATATATATATGTGTGTGTGTGTGTGTGTGTGTGTGTGTGTGAAATTAATCACTTCCCCAGTTAAACAAATTACACATAGACAAGCGTCAGACTATAACGTTTATATTTTAATTTTTTATTAGCTTAGATGGTCATCAATATTTAGGCTGATAGTAACCATTACCATCAGGTTATTAAGAATTACGATTTTTTATAATAGTATAGTAATTATTTAATATAATAACAGTTATAATTTTTGGTTATCATAAATAATTGTAAACTTTACCATATAGATGGTAGATACTACCATTCAGATTGTTTATTTAATAATTTAAATGATATTATCAATCATATAATTCAGTTTAAAAATTGTACTATAACTTGATGGTAACTTTTACCATAAAATTCTCTCCGTGTAGAAGCCTATTAATGTTGAATGATATTTTATAACCGCTTAAAACAATAAGACAAAACTATTCTCGTATTAATCTTCATAGTGACATTGCAGTTGATTACTCATACGTTCTCGTATAATAATAAGTCAAAAATGCCTTTCCATCTTATTAATTCATTCAAAATCGCTTAAAATGATAGAAAGATTAAGGATTTGCATATAAAACCTCATAGCAAAATTTTAGTCGATTATTCATACGTTCACATTTAATTATAAGACGAAAATCGTTTTCAACTTTATTAGTTCATTCAATATCGCTTGAAATGATATAAAAATCAACTATTCCCTCATAAATCCTCATAGGGACATTGCAGTTAATTAATTATACATTCTCATATAATTATCAAACGAAAATCCCTTTTATTCTCATAAATTCATTCAAAATCACTCGAAATGACATAAAGATTAAGTATTTCCTCATAAAACCTCATAGGAAAATTGCAGTCGATAATTCATACGTCTCATCTAATTATAAGACGAAAATCCCTTTCAATCGCATAAGTTAATAAAATTGAAAGGAAATTTCGTCTTATAATTGAATCAGAACGTATAATTAAGTAACTACAATCTTCCTATGAGGTTTTATATGGAAATAGTTGATATCGCTATATCATTTCAAGCGATTTTGAATGAATTTATAAGATTACACGGTATTTTTGTCTCATAATTTAATGAGATGGTATGATAAATTAACTGCAATGCTTCTATAAGATTTTAATGGATATAGGGGAGGGAGGGGCAAAAGGGGGTACTTAAGGAAATACCAAGTTTTCGAGGACTCAAATACGCTAATTTTTTTTTTTTAATGATATTCAAAGAAAATAGAAGAAATTTTCAGTTACCGTTGAAAAAAAAAATTTTCATTTCTGCGGGCAAAGTGTGGGGGGGGGGGGGGGGGGGTACCCCCTAAAAAAGGTAAAAAAAAAAAAAATTCTGGATTTTAAACGAATTTGATTAAGTTGAATTTTTTTGTAAGTAATTTACATGAAGAAAAATTATATTTTACATGTTTATTGGATACAAAAGAAGAAAAAAAATTGTTAATAGTTTTTATCATAAAACAAACGTCATTAATATTTTTCAACTGACAATTAATTTTTGAAAAAGTTTACCAAATCAAATTCAAAGTAACGCTTAATTATATTTACAGAAGTGATTTTGGAATGTTTAAAAATCATTTAAAATATAAAATTTTTTTTTATTAAATTTTGGGGGTACCCCGTTTTGCCTACTCTACCCCCTTTTGCCCCCCCCTTCCCCTACTTAATCGATGATTTATCCGTTCTCATGCAATTATAAGACGAGAATCCTTTTTAATCTTATAAATTCATTCGAAATCGCTGGAAATGATATAAGATGACTACTTTCATATAAAACCCCATAGGAACATTACAGTTAATTTATTATACGTTCTCATATAATTATAAAACGAAAATCCCTTTCATTCGCATAAATTCATTCAAAATCGCTTAAAATTATATAAAGATCTACTATTTCCACATAAAACCTTATAGGAAAATGCCAGTCGATTAATCATACGTTCTCATTTAATTATAAGACGAAAATCCCTTTCAATCTTATAAATTCATTCAAAATCTCTGGAAATAATATGTGATGACTACTTCCATATAAAATCTCATAGGAACATTGCAGTTAATTATTATACATTCTTATATAATTATCGAACGAAAATTCCTTTCATTCGCATAAATTCATTCAAAATCACTCGAAATGACGTAAAGATTAAGTATTTCCTCATAAAACCTCATAGGAAAAATGCAGTCGATAATCCATACGTCTCATCTAATTATACGACAAAAATCCCTTTCAATCTCATAAATTCATTCAAAACTGCTGGAAAAAATACGATCTACTATTTCCACATAAAAGCTCATAGGAACATTGCAATTCATTTTTTATACGTTCTCATATAATTATAAAACGAAAATCCCTTTCATTCGCATGAATTTATTCAAAATCGTTTAAAATTATATAAAGATCTACACTGAAAAAAAATTTCTCTTTGGACAATTAAATTGGTTTTGTTAAATTCTGTTAAACTAAAATTTATTTGGGACATCTAAATTTTATTACGTCAATATAATCTATTTTATCATTTTTAACAAATGATTTAATAGACCCTATTTGGTTGACATTAATATTTCTCTCTCTAAGATAATAAAATCATTTGGTAAAGTTAAGAAAATGTTTATTTAAGGGACAACTAAATTATTTTATAGTCCAAATAAATCCAAATGTTAAAGCAAAGTATTGTTATATTAACTCTAATAAACATTACTTAGATACAAAAATATATATTTGAACCTAATGATTATTGATTTAAAAAGTTATAATGTTAGGCAGCAGCAGCGGGAGTAGTTCGGTGCTCGCCACTAGATCGCGCCCACCATTTGTGATGTCCCTGGTAAGATACTTATTTCAGAGTTTTTATATTCGCCAGCTTGAAGCATTCATGGGACGGATTATCCGCTGAAAATTTTTGATTATAGTGGTATCCTATATTAGTCTATGACATTAATGTTTAATATTAATGTTTTTTCTGAACAATTTTTGTCATAGTACGAAAAAAATTAAGTGGCAAGGAAATAAATTATTCTTTTGAATATGCATTTATTTAACCGTTAAATAAATATTCTGTCATTTTAAAATAATATTCAATTATTATTAATAACACATTCTCTAAAGATCACTCATATATTTCATTATGACTACTTTATAAACTCTACAGGTAATTAATTTGATTTTATGCTTTCTACTAAACGCGTAATTATCTTTACTAAATATTTTATAGTTTCCAATAACTAGTTTTGTTGGTGGATTATAAAATATTTAGTTAAAATAACCAAATATATGATTGGCAATGCGGGCAATCAAATCATTTTCTTGTCATAACTAAAATTTAGTTGTCAGGAGAAAATTATTTTCTCAGTGTACTATTTCCACATAAAACCTCATAGGAGAATCGCAGTCGATTATTAATATTTTCTCATTTAATTATAAGACGAAAATACCTTTCAATCGCATAAGATTATTCAAAATCGCTTGAAATGATAGAATGCTCTACTTATGATTTCATGTCTCATAAAATATCATAAACATAAAAAACATTCTAAATTTCTCATAAAAATTTTATCAGATTTTATGAGAACTGAATAAAAAATAAGAGTTTTGCGTTTTTTCTCATACAATCGTTCTATGAGAAACTATGAGGAATTTCAGTGCCAAATACACTGCCATTTCTCATAAACTTTCTAGGGTAAATATTTTTTTATGGGAATCTATGAGATTGTTTCAACAGGGTAGGAGCATAAATTGCGTTAAAATTAGTCCACCAGTACATACTAATTGTATTAATTACTCCTCTTAATCCTTTAACAGTTACTGTATTCCTGTTATTATACCCATTGTAAATATCAATTTGTCTATTGTTACCAGTGATACTAATTGTGCAAACATTATTATTAAAGTTATTAACTTGTATATATTCACTATTACCGGCAATTATTATATCAACAATATTTTGAACATGATTATTTACAATTATTCTTTCACTGTTACCATTAATTATTATTTCATTAAAATTACTATTTCTGTTATCAATTGTAATTTCTTTGCTATCATGATTAATGGTCATGGTATTTTGGTTAGTATCTATATTTTTAATAGCAAGCAAACCCGTTATACTATCGAAGATACAATTTTTAACTTTGTTATTATCGTTATTAATAGCGATGATTCCGCTGGTTTCAGTTGGACATAATTCTTCTTCATTGTTATTGTTGTTGTAGTTGTTGTTAAAGTCAGAATTAATACCATTATTACTGGCAGAATTTAGACTTGTAAAAGTAACTTTACCGTTGTCTACATGTACACCCGAATTCTCAGGAGCATCATAATTTTTATAAGTACATTCATCTGGATTATAAATATTCCCATCACATGCGATCACTATCGTCGTTGATCCATTGGTGAAAGTATAATCAAGCTATGATAAACAAAGTATATATTATTATTTTTTTTTTTTTATTCAGTGCAATACGTATTAAACGACCCGCACGAAAAAACATATAGTCCAGTCAAATAGTATATACGCGGCTTAAATCTTTAGTATTTTCGTATATATGCTATTCTGCCGGCATATATTTCCGGATATATATTTTTTCTTACGAGGTACATTACTAGCTTGTAGGAAAAAAATTCATTCGTATTGAGTTTTAATTCTAATTGACAGTTTTTTTTTATCATACCGATGCCAAAAGTTCGTATTCTGTCCCTAATTTGCGGGATGAAAGTGGTAAATTCTAGCCCGACTAATAAAATTAAAAAAAAAAAATAATCGCTATATTTATTCCCAGCTAAATTTAAAAAAAAAGTTATATTTTTTTCCGGCTGTCAAACTTCATTGACACGTTCAACCTAACCCAAGCTAATTTCTTCCGTACTTGTTTACAATATCATAGGTAAAGTAAAATTAAAATTTTATGGTATTGTAATTCCTCAGTATTATGATATTTTTATAGTGAAGTGTATTTATAAATAAATTAATAGAAAAAATTATTTTGGTTAATGATTTATGTCAAACAATTCAGTGAAATAATTTTGAAAATTAAATTAGGGTGACTTACTCACTTTCTATCATGTACATACTTTTTAATTTATCTGTAATTGAAATAAAAGTCGAATAACTAAGAATTTAAATGAAAATACCTGTTAAAAATTAAAACATAATCATTTAAAGACTTTATTTATTTTATCGAAAAACAAAAAGTATGATTATAATTTTTATTAATTAATTAGAGTAACAAGAGTATAATCAATAACATAAATAAAATACGTAATCAAGAAACATTAGAGATTAAGTTACTTTTAATGAATTGATAAAAATAAAAAAAATGGCAACGATAATAAGTTCATGATAATCTTATTCTTTCTCATCTTTTTTAACATAATAATAATTATTAATTGTAAGATTATTAATTTTACATTTTTCGAATTTTACAACGTCACTCGAAATCATTGATTTTATTGCATCCGGTATTACATTTTCATTACACCGGCACACAAAAAAAATTAAGTAGAATGTGCAGTTGACCGGACCGACCTACGGGTACGTATTTTGGTCCGCTGAATCCGAATTCGAGGTCAGTTTGACCCCTACACCCTCGAAATTTCGAGAAAACTTCAAAAAACCGTAAAAATGATGAAAATCGGCAGTTTTAATGATAAAAAAATTTTTTGGAACTAAACTAAGCGTGATTTTCATGTATTTCGATCCGCTGAATATGAATCGAAACTTTATTGAGACCATGAGCCGTTTTAAAAGTAAAAAAATCACACAAACCCTCCAAAATTCCGAAAAGTATACTATAGTATACTCTATTATAGTATATAGTATACTCTCCAGTAGCCAAGTTTTCCACTTCTGAAGAGCTGCAGTCGCTTAATGGCGACGCCTGCGAGCCTGCTTTCTCACCCTGACCAGACGCCGATACTGAGGCTCCGATTCCCTGCATCGTAAAGTACTTATCACTTGTACCTGCCATGACGGCACACACGCCGTTAACCCAGGGACTCTGCCAGATGGTTCTGTTGTTCACCGTCACCACGTGGAGGTGCCCTGGTTACAGGCACAAGCAATTAAGTCTTCAAAAGTCAAACACGAGAATAAACAAACCAAAAAAATTACTTTTTTCGGAATTTTGGAGGGTTTGTGTGATTTTTTTACATTTAAAACGGCTCGTGGTCTCAATAAAGTTTCGATTCATATTCAGCGGATCGAAATACATAAAAATCACGATTAGTTTAGTTCCAAAAAATTTTTTTATCATTAAAACTGCCGATTTTCATCATTTTTACGGTTTTTCGAAGTTTTCTCGAAATTTCGAGAGTGTAGGGGTCAAACTGACCTCGAATTCGGATTCAGCGGACCAAAATACTTACCCGTAGGTAGGTCCGGTCAACTGCATATTCTACTTAATTTTTTTTGTGTGCCGGTGTTATCGAGCTGTTTTATTATTTATTTTTATTTAATTTATTTTTTATCAAATTGTAATTAATTTTTTGAAATTGTAAAAATTCTCAAGCTAAATAATAAATGTCAAGATTGTTACAGATTGTTACCAGGCAACATCTAAATGTATTTATTATTTTATTATTATAAAGGAAAAAAATTGACATATGCACAAACTTATTGAAATTATTTTTAACCAGGGCAAAAAAAAAATTGAAATCATAATTTTTTTTTGTCTTTATTATAACCATACATTTTCTGATGTTTCTTTACATCAAAGAACTTTCGGTCCTGGTATAATAAAAAAAAGTATGTGCACCACGAGAAGAAAGTAAGTCATCTCAACCTGCATGTTTGTCACCCTCGCCTTCGGCTCGGATGACAATTTTCATGCGGGTTGAAATGACTTACTTTCTTCCCTTGGTTCACAATATACTATTTTAAATAAAAAAAGAAACTCAAAACAAAAATAACATTTTTCACTTCTTTAGGGATCCCAATATATATGTATATAAATATATAAGAAATTTTTATTCAGTTGTAGGGGAGACCGGGGCACGAAGGCCCCCTTAAGCCGTTTTTTTCTTCTTGTGGCTTTTGACCATCAAATTCGTTTATATTCCGTCTATTTCGGAAGAATCAGTCGAAATTTTGCAAAAAATCGAAAAATAAATTTTTTTTTCTGGGGCACGAAGGCCCCCTCCCAAAAAAATTAAAAAAAAAATTTTATTTTTATTTTCCGTAAAGTTATGACCTCTATAATGGTTTTATTATATTTTAGGTCAATATGTGATATGTGAAAATAAAAAAAAAAAATAATTTTTTTGTTATAATTTTTTTTATCGAGTGGTCTATTTTACCCCATAGATTACATATTGGCCTAAAATATGATAAAAACATTATCGAGTGGTCATAACTCGACGGAAATCAAAAAAATTTTTTTACCTAATTTTTGAGGGGGGGCCTTCGTACCCCAGGGGGCCATAGCACCCCGGTCTCCCCTATATATTACTATACATATAATTGAATCTAATTATATTCAGTAATAATAATTTTTTTCAAAGTATTGTCAATTATAATAATTATTGTACTTACCCTCATTTCGGCGATCCCGATCAAGAAGAAAAAAATTAGTAAAAATTTTAGAGACATTTTATAAATTTTTTTTTGTATTAACCAAAAAAAAAAATTAATTGTTGGCTGTTTTGATGCTTAATGTTTCTTCTAACGAAATTTCTGTCGTATATATACTCAAACTAATCGTTATTATTATAATTATTATGCCACGACGTCACCTCATGTTCAATGTCACCCAAATAGTTACGATTTTTTAAATGCTTACATCAGTAAACAATCTTAGCTCTAATGGTAATTGTTATTAGAATTTCATTATCGCTTCTTATTATCGAATGACTTTAACAATGGAATTAAGTCACCAAAGTTCCCCAACCTATTATCAATATTTTTATTGATTATGAATCATCGGTTTTTTTTTGTACACTAATTGCACTTTAACTACGTTGATATGATAATTAATATATTTTTCTAAAGGTCACTCGAGTCAAAATTGAAACAGTAGTTTGAGCTTCCAAAGCCTCAGTTCTTTTGATGTTGGACTCGCTGCTGAATGTAATATGTTATTTAAGTCCTCGATGTCCTAAAAGTAGCGTATGAAGGACTTAATCACCTTTTTAAAATGATATTTTAACCCTCCATGGCCTACCATACTTTTAATCTGTAACTTCGAATGAGCTCAATTCTTTAGCATGATATTATTGTTATAATAATATCTGCGTTCTAAATACATAAAGATATTTCCAACTGATCATGAGCGTCCGAGTAGCAGTGCGGCAGTGGTTGTGCTTCATATTCGTAAGGCCGTGGTTTCGAATCCCAGCGGCAGTAGATTAGATTTTAGCAGTTTTTTTCAAATTCTTCGGCAGTTTCCGTTTTCCAATGCATCGTTGGTATTTATTGTTCACATAAAATAATTAATTAATCATATACTAACAAGTCAAAAACTAATTATTCAATTCGAATTTCGAATGACATAGTACTATTCTATTCGAACGCCTACTCGTATAACTTTAGCTACTATTATTAATATTTTAAATTTTATTATTTGTCAACTTAAGTTATTATAATTACAACAAAATATTTATTACTAAGAAATTATTTTTGAAATTTTTAAATTTCAAATTTTTTTCGATCGTGGTAGTCATTTCTAATTAGTGGCCCCCTTTTCCTTTCTGGTTCTTTACCAATTGTAGGCGATCCGATGAGAGTCTCTTGATCTATAGATTTTGGCTCTGGAGGCTTATTTTACCTTTTTAAAAAGATGATTTGAACCTAAACTTGGTAAAAGCGGACAAAGTTACCACGTTTAAGTTCAAATCACCTTTTTAATGCATGGATCTTCATATTCTAAAAAGATGATTTGAACCTCCTTACCCTCGTATAGGATTTGGAGGCTCAAATCACCTTTTTAATTTTGACTCGGGCAAACGAATGTTCTCGAAAAAAAAAGAAATATAATTCAATTAAAAATATTCTAATAATTTTTAGCCTCCCGTTCAAATCACAGAGAACATTAAAATGAACCCATTTTAGAAATTTGTAACCTTCGCTGGGTTTTGATAGATGATTTTTTGCCGCGGATTTTGTAGCCATTGTGAATAGATAAAAGGAATTTTATGAGTAAACTATTGAATACGATAAAATTCCATCGATATTTTTTTGTAGGAAATTAAATTTTTGATAAGAAAAGTCAAATGATATTATTTCGTTACTGATAGTTTGTATCTTCGATGCAAGAGATCGGTAGAGACAAAAATATAAGAAGTAAATCCGAATCGAGGGCAAAAAAAATTTTTACTTGGCCTGAGATGAGCTGCAGCATCTTACAACTCAAAATTGAGCATCTCAAGGTCCGACAGCACGAACTTTTTTTTCGGAGATCAATTTCCCCCAAGGGGGTTTTAAATTATCTTTGGAAATGAAAACAAGTAAGAAACTAGTATATTGTGTGACGAGGGATGAAACAAGACGATTTTAGACTAAAGTGAAGTTGGCTGCCCGAGTCGCAGGCGAGGGCTGACATCACCCGCAGTCTGAAATCGTGTATATAGCAGCTTTAAGAGGCACACCTAGTGTAACGGCCTAAAAAATGTGATTTTTGTGAATTTTTATTAAAAAAACTACTTTATTTATTGTTTCAAAACTTTAAGAGTATATTTATACACGTTTTAAGAATATACAGTGAAATTTAAAAAAAAAAAATTAAATATTTTTTAAGTTATACACGATCTCCGACGGCGCGAAAAAAAGGTCCTCTACTGCTGCAGTAATTCCGGTCTTCTCCGTGGATGAAATCTAAAAAAAAAATTTCTCGTTAAACTAGAAGATATTGTCCGTGAAATGACCTACGATAAAAAAAAAATCGAAAATTGACAAAATGACGGCGTTTAAAAAAAAAAGTCGAATTTCACCCAAAATTTTGGTCGTTTATGACCTGCAAAAATTCGATTTTTGATCAGATCGAAAAATCGATAGGTTATTGTATGAAGAACTATATAAAGAACATGTAGAAAAAAATTCGGTAGTGATCGGATCATTTGTCTTTGAGTAATCACTGCAGCAAATTCGGAAAATGCTGTTTCGAGAAAAACGCGTTTTCCGTACTCGGTTACAAGGTATCTATAATTAATTTATTTGTTCATTAATATTGTAACAAAAATGTTACGATGTTGTAGAAGAAAATGCCCCTGATAAACAAAAAAATTTTTAGCTTAAACTTTAAAAAAGCCTACCTCAATTAATTAATTGCTTATTATATAAGATATTGGTTAATATTTTTATTAAACAACCCGACTAGAAAGTTTTAGGTGCGACCACTTGGGCCCCCGTTGGGATTCCCGATTGGGGCCGTACATAGGGATGTCACGGAAAGACCTATTGGGCCCCAATGGGGAAATCCTACTTGTACCCCAATGGGGAAATCCCCAAGAAATTCCACTGAGGCATATCTGTTGAAAAAAATATTAAAATGCAAAAAAAGAAAGATAATTGTAATTAAATCATTTAATTATTTAGAAGGAGTGTACATGATTTAAATTAATACAAAAATCCCGGTGACTGTTGAGCTCGAACCTGCATCCTTCCGATTTGAAGTCTTTGATGTTATCCACTGCGCTGACCCACGTATGTGATCGCGTGAGTGTAAATTGTATATTTATTATGATACCAAAGAATAACAGACGATAAAACCAAAAAATGGTATTCGGAGTGTATAGAAGAGTTTTCAGCTGCCGTTGAAAAAAAATATTTTTATTTTAAGCGGCTAAAATGGGATAACCCCTAAAAAAGGTGAAAAAAATTTATTTATTTAAACGTCGGGATTTCCCAATCAGGGCCCAATGGGGAAACATGACAATAATTTTTTTACTTTTACGGTGGGATTTCCCACGTGGGTCCCACACAGAACCCAATTGGGAAAAATGACAATATTTTTTGAAATTTTTCGTTGGGATTTCCCACTTGGGCCCATCACAGAACCCAATAGGGAAAAATTGCATTAATTTTTTTTATTTCCACGTTGGGATTTCCCACTTGGGTCCCACACAGAACCCAATTGGGAAAAATTACAATATTTTTTTAGAGTTTACGTTGGGATTTCCTACTTGGGTCCCACACAGAACCCAATTGGGAAAAATTACAATATTTTTGTAAATTTTACGTTGGGATTTCCCACTTGGGCCCCACACAGAACCCAATTGGGAAAAATTACAATATGTTTTTAGAGTTTACGTTGGGATTTCCTACTTGGGTCCCACACAGAACCCAATTGGGAAAAATTACAATATTTTTGTAAATTTTACGTTGGGATTTTCCACTTGGGCCCCACACAGAACCCAATAGGAAAAAAACTGCATTAATTTTTTTTATTTCCACGTTGGGATTTCCCACTTGGGTCCCACACAGAACCCAATTGGGAAAAATTACAATATTCTTTTAGAGTTTACGTTGGGATTTCCCACTTGAGTCCCACACAGAACCCAATTGGGAAAAATTACAATATTTTTTTAAATTTTACGTTGGGATTTCTCACTTGGGCCCCACACAGAACCCAATTGGGAAAAATTACAATATTTTTTTAGAGTTTACGTTGGGATTTCCTACTTGGGTCCCACACAGAACCCAATTGGGGAAAATTACAATATTTTTGTAAATTTTACGTTGGGATTTCCCACTTGGGCCCCACACAGAACCCAATAGGAAAAAAATTGCATTAATTTTTTTTATTTCCACGTTGGGATTTCCCACTTGGGTCCCACACAGAACCCAATTGGGAAAAATTACAATATTTTTTTAGAGTTTACGTTGGGATTTCCTACTTGGGTCCCACACAGAACCCAATTGGGAAAAATTACAATATTTTTTTAGAGTTTACGTTGGGATTTCCCACTTGGGTCCCACACAGAACCCATTAGGGAAAAATTGCATTAATTTTTTTTATTTCCACGTTGGGATTTCCCACTTGGGCCCCACACAGAACCCAATAGGAAAAAAATTGCATTAATTTTTTTTATTTCCACGTTGGGATTTCCCACTTGGGTCCCACACAGAACCCAATTGGGAAAAATTACAATATTTTTTTAGAGTTTACGTTGGGATTTCCTACTTGGGTCCCACACAGAACCCAATTGGGAAAAATTACAATATTATTTTAGAGTTTACGTTGGGATTTCCCACTTGGGTCCCACACAGAACCCATTAGGGAAAAATTGCATTAATTTTTTTTATTTCCACGTTGGGATTTCCCACTTGGGCCCCACACAGAACCCAATAGGGAAAAATTGCATTAATTATTTTTATTTCCACGTTGGGATTTCCCACTTGGGTCCCACACAGAACCCAATTGGGAAAAATTACAATATTTTTTTAGAGTTTACGTCGGGATTTCCCACTTGGGTCCCACACAGAACCCAATTGTGAAAAATTACAATATTTTTTTAAATTTTACATCAATATCAATTTTATATCAATATAGTTAAAGTGCAATTACTTAAAAAAAAAAAAAACCGATGATTCATAATCAATAAAAATATTGATAATAGGTTGGGGAACTTTGGTGACTTAATTCCATTGTTAAAGTCATTCGATGACAAGAAGCGATAATAAAACTCTAATAACAACTACCATTAGAGCTAAGATTGTTTACTTATGAAAGCACTAAAAAAATCGTAACTATTTGGGTGACATTGAACATTAGGTGACGTAGTGGCATAATAAGTATATTAATAACGATTAGTTTGAGTATATATACGACAGAAATTTCGTTAGAAGAAACATTGAGCATCAAAACAGCCAACAATCAATTTTTTTTCTGGTTAATACAAAACACAATTTATAAAATGTCTCTTAAATTTTTACTGATTTTTTTCTTTATGATCGGGATCGCCGAAATGGGGGTAAGTACAATAATTATTATAATTATATATTATATATTCATATACATATATGTTAGGATCCACAAAGGAATAAAAAATGTTATTTTCGTTCCCGATGAAAAAAGATTATATACAATTGTATAAAATTATATACAAAAAATGGCTCGATCCAATTGTATACAACTGTATAAAAATTGTATATAATTATATACAATTCTCAAATAAAACTCAATACGAATGAATTATTTTCCTACAAGCTATTAATGCACCTCGTAAGAAAAAAAAGTTTGGAAAATCCAAAAGTGCACGTCTCAACGCTCATTTTATGACAAAAATAATCATTAATCATTAAGCAGTTACTCAATATTCAAGCATATAAATACTCCGTAAAAGTATTAAATAAAATAAAAGAAAAAAATTTGTTTCAAATTTTCCCGCGAATAATATTTATTTTTCCGCGACTTAAGCCCATGTGTGGCCAAAGATTGAACTATTTTATAATTTTATGTATATATATATATATATATATAGATATAGATATAGATATACAAGAAAGATTGTTCACTGTTGATGAATTTATTCATTTTTCAATTAAATTACATTGAATAAGACGGTAATTTAAAATAGGCTATTACTCAGAATGGTACTGAAGCGAATGAAAAAAAAATCGTGACCACATACATCATCCACACATACAGACAACCCGACGTCCACCGAAATATTTCATCAAAACGGTTTTTTATTTACTATCTAGTAAAAATAGTGTTTTTTAAAGTATCTACTGTCATAAAAAAGTGTTTTTGTTGATATTCGTCAACTAATTTAATACTCAAAGTGCAAAAAGGATCGGATAAAAGCAATTTAAGCCGAGAAAATTGCTTGACCTTGAGAGAGTGAGAGTAAAGCACAACTCACGCTTCGCGTTGAGACGTGCAATATTTATCCGGGAATATATGCCGGCAGAATAGCATATATACGAAAATACTAAAGGTATAAGCCCTATATATATTCTATTTGACTGGACTATTGGCCGGGTGCGCGACGAAAACGACATCTGTCGACCGCATTAAATCATCCTCAAAAAGCACAGAGAGAATACGGAAAGTTTTTATAAACAAATAATTAAAATTTTTAAAGATTGCGAAATATATGTGTGATACCACATTTGAAAGGTGGAAAAATATAGAGTAGATTGTACTGAAAAAAATAAGTATAAAAAATTTTAATAAATACAAAATAAATATTATTTTGAACGACATAACCCGACTAGAAATTGTCCCAATACATATATTGGGCCCCAATTGGGAATCGCTGTGGCATGCCCAGTCGGGCTATCCCAGTCAGAACCCGATCGGGAACTTGTTGGGATATCCCAATGCAAAAATCACCTACCCAGCATCAGTTTTTCCTAAGTGGGACCCAATTGGGAACTCGTTGGGATAGCCCAATGCAAAAATAAATAACTTTGACTGGTTTTGCCACATCGGGACCCAATTGGGAACTTACTGGGATATCCCAACGCAAGAATAAATAACTTTTATTGGTTTTGCCACATCGGGACCCAATTGGGAACTCGTTGGGATAGCCCAATGGAAAAATAAATAACTTTGACTGGTTTTGCCACGTCGGGACCCAATTGGGAACTCGTTGGGATAGCCCAATGCAAAAATAAATAACTTACATTGGTTTTGCCACATCGGGACCCAGTTGGGAACTTATTGGGATATCCCAATGCAAAAATTATTATTATTTCAATAACTTTTATGATTCATATACAATTTGAAATGCTCAAAATTTGTTGTTGAAAATTTTTTTTTTTTTCAAAAATTTAATAATAAAAAAAAATTGTTTTTTTACGCTTGTACACAATATTTATGTTAAAATTACTTTTTTATTTATCTAAATTGTTTATAAACAATTTCATTTTATCAAATTTATTTAATTTTCAAATCAAATTATTTTTCGCTTCTTCTGAATAGGATATTCTGTTTTGTGTCCCTCCCTCTTCTCTTTTCAATTTTTTCTAGTATAATTTTGATCGACTAAAATTTTTATTAACTAATTTTTTCTTGATTTACTTGAAGTACCTTGAGTTTTAATTTGGTAATCCATTTGATCGTAAAATTTTTTAATTTTTTTTTAATATTTTGTTTACTGGCTAAAGATTAAACAAAGTACAAAACAATAATATATTTATACAAAGAGTACGTCGATTATTGCATCACGGATTTTTTATTTCTTCAAGTTATTCTTTAGTAATATGATAAATATACTATTTACACTCACGCGATTGGATACGTGGGTCAGCGCAGTGGATAGCATCAAAGCTTCTAATACAATAGACTAAAATTCGGATCTAATTAAAATTATTTTATTTTTTTTTTGCAATTTAATTTTTCTTTTAATAGGGATCGCACGTTTGGGATTACGTAGGTCTTACCCAATTGGGAACCTATTGGGATTGCCCGATCGGGGCCCAAGTACGTTTCTGCGTTACATCCCAATGTAGGGTCCCCATTGGGCAACCCAATTGGTTCTCAAGTGGTTGCACCTAAAAATTTCTAGTCGGGAAGGTTAGCTTGTAATAATAATAATAACAACAATAATAGTCATAATAACAAATAAGTTAAAATAATTATAATTATAATTTTTTCAAAGCTAAAATTATTAATTTGCATTAAGTAAAGAAATTAAAGTGATTTCAATTATTCGTAATTTTAAATTTAAAAACTCAATAATTAAAAATACTTTGTGTTAAAAATTTGTAATTTAAAAAATTCCCCGTAATAATTTTTAGCCAAAGATGAGCATCATGGATAGAAATGTATAAAACTTGCAATTACTATTTCTGTCAGTATTTTTGCAATTAACAACACAACAACTACTTGTTCTTATTTTTTAACACTGCTTTCATTTAACTATTCACAAGACAAGTGCGATTTAACGCGTATTTCGTCCACTGCAGGCGCTACAATCGATTCGATTGTCCCCACCCTATACTCCACACCCTGCCAATCAGTGCAGCCAGATCGCGGACGAAAAGTTCCCCTTCTTTCGCACCATTTTAGCATCACTCACAGCTTAAACGGTGCTTGGGAAGGGGAACTTTTCGTCCGCGATCTGGCTGCACTGCTGCCAATATGTTTTTCCGTGCGAGTCTTTCAATACGTATCACACTAAATAAAAAAAAATAGTAATATATACTTTGTTTATTATAGACAGTTGTCACTATCAAGAATAAAATCTATGTTATTCCTGATAATACACCTGTGGTTATTGACAACGATCAAGTTTATTTTAAAAGTCCGAATTCTGCCAGTAATAATGGGACTACTTTTGATTCAAACAACAACTACAACAACAACAACAACAATAATGACAATGAAGAAGAATGCTCCTAATTTTTAAATTATTGACTGTCAAATTAATTAATTAATAACAATAATAATTCACAATAAATTAGTCAGATAAGATGATATATGATCATTTATGAACACGATCAGATTTTGTGATCACATATGATCGAATTGTTGTATATATATGATGATATGTGTTTGTATCTATAAATATATATATATATTTATAGATATATATCTATCTTTTTAAAGTAATATCACCACATATCATATTATATATACATAGAGGAGTACATGGTATAAAAATAATTACAATGCGATTACATATTTTATATTAATTATAAATGTAATAAACATTCTAATATACAATAATAATTATAAAGAAAATAATATTAAATTATATTAATTATTAATATAATTCGTATATGCTTGTATGTTGAAATATCATTTGATTAATAAATAATTATAATTAAAAAAACTGAGAATATTCATTTATAGTTTTATTCCGAAATTTCATAGAAAACTTGGAAAAAAAGAGATACATGATAATTAATAAAGACAATAACCCATACAGGAAGCCCCAGAGTTGAACGACGGGCCATGCCTGGGACATTATTGGGAAGCCCATCTTGGCAAACCTATACTGTCCCATGCCCGGGCCATAACTGGGTAATTATTCTTGGCCATTCCAATGATTACCCAGGCTTGGGCCAAGACTGAATAACCTAGCCTTGGCCGTTGAGTGGTAGACCTAACACGGGCTTAGACTGAATAACCCATTTTTTATGAAAAGTCATTTTATAATATTTTCTTACATCCAGGCAATTTGTGTTGATTAGATTTGCCAGGAGAAAAAAAAATTTATATAATTAAATAAAAAATAAAATTATATGTAAATTATTATGCATATCGGCCGAGAAAAAAAAAACTCACGTTCGTTCAGTACTCGAATCACGGACCTCGTGAGAGCCAGCCCACTGCACCCCATGCAGGATCTGCCAGATTTGAACGAAGAGGCCCTCCTTGGCTCAGCACTGGGGAAGCTAGCTTTGACACGTCTATATTGGCCCATTCTTGGGTCCAATCATTTCCCGAGCCTGGGTCAAGACTAGGTTCCCCTGCCTTGATCATTCAATGGCAAGCCAGATTTGGGCCAAGGTAGGATTATCCAAGTTCGGCTATAGCTATAGTTCCCCATCATTGGGCCAGAATTGGTTAATCCACGTTTTTTATTAATTATTCAATTACCTCATTATTACACAGTAAAAATTATTGTGTAAAATCAACACAGTTCGTGTGTTAAAAACGGTTGACACGAAATTTGTGTTGAAATTTCGACACAAACTTTGTGTAACCCCTTTTTAACACAAAGATTATGTTGAAATATCGCCACAAGAGGGCGCAAAGAATTCTACAGTAACATACAAAATGTGTTAATAAAGAGTGTATAACACATTTTTTATGTTACAAAACAAAGTGACACAAACTTTGTATTAGTTTAACACACTACAATTTTAACACCAACCGTTTTCGACACAAATATACAATATTTTTTACTGTGTATGGTTTTTTAAATTAATACACTGTAAAAAATCCGGAGTGAATCCGGAGTGAATTGGGAGTGAAATAAAATCCGAATTCACTCCGCCACTCGGAGTTCCGGAGTTTTAAAAAAAATCACTCCGCATGCGGAATGAATTGGGAGTTTTTTTAGCGGAGTGATCTCGGAGTGACGCGGATTTTATTTCACTCCCGATTCATTCCGGTCCGGAGTTTTAATACTTAAATAAATTTATATGAATCTGCTAAACAACGTGTGTGTGTGTGTGTGCGAGTGTGTGTTTGCGTGCATGTGTGTGTTTGGGTGTGTGCAGGTGTTTGTGTGCGTGTGTGCAAATGTGTGCATGTGTGAAAATTTGTGCGTGTGTGCAAATGTGTGCGTGTGTGAAAATATGTGCGTGTGTACAAATGTGTGCGTGTGTGCAAATTTGTGTGTGTGCAAATTTGTGCGTGTGTGCAAATGTGTGCGTGTGTGCAAATGTGTGCGTGTGTGCAAATTTGTGCGTGTGTGCAAATGTGTTCATGTGTACAAATGTGTACGTGTGTTCAAATGTGTGCGTGTGTGCAAACGTGTGCGTGCGTGTGTGTACGAGTGCGCGTGTGTGCCTAAATATGTATGTGTGTATGTGTGTGCATATCAGCAGATCAATAATGTAATACGCGTGTTTTTACTTCGATTTTATTGAGTGGAACAATTTTTTATTAATAATATTTACAAAACTCCGCTCCGTAGTGAATTTCACTCCGGAGGGATTAAATTAATAAAAAATTATCTACTCCACGAAAACTCCCCTGCGAAGTGAATTTCACTTCGAGGGGAGTGAATAATTAAAAATTCATTCACTCCGCATTCACTCCGCGAATTTTTTACAGTAATTATTTATTTTTGAATTAAAATAAGTTTTAATTAATAAATATTATAATATTGCGATTAAAATTATTTACAACTAATAATTGAAATATTTTTTAGTTCGTTGTTATTTGCAATCAACAACCGTAATTTTATAATTTCAGTTATAAACATTAATTTAAGTAAGAAATAACTCATGAATTTTTATAATAAATGTTATTTTTAAGATTGGTGGTAGAGCAAGACAATTCAACTGGGTTCTTGATAAATAATCAATTAAATTTAATAAATTTTATTTTTAAAAATTATGTAATTATAATAAAAATAATACGAAATTATTATTTTTTTTCTTAATCGAAAATATTTATTTAATTGCTCTTTATATTTCATAAAACCAAGTGGTTGTAGTAAAATGAATAAGTACAACATATAAAAGTTTCAGTTCAACATTAGTAGGTTCGTCCAGTAGCTATCGTTCAAACCTAGCGATCAGAAGGACGGCAGTTCGCGCCCAGAGCCCAGCAGAATTTCACCGAGTTTTTTCACGTCATTTACCTCACTTAAATAGTTTAAATGTCAATGATCACAAACTCTATTAGGATAATAATAATAAAAATTTTTTTAAATTAAATTTATTTGTTTTGTCGATGCATGGGCCAAGTCTGGCAAGCAAGCATGGGCCAGGTCTGGCAAACAAGCATGGCTCAGATCTGGCCACCACGCATGGGCCAGCCTTGGCAATGATGCCTGGGCCAATGGTAACAACCAAGCCTGGCACCCTGTTATCATCCCAGACTTTTACCAAGGCTGGGCCAAAGCGGGTTTACAAGCATGGGCCAGAGATCGACAGCATTGCGTCAAGCGTGGCCCATATCTGGCCCCGGCGTATTTTCCTGTATGGGAAGTGTCCTCTTCACAGGCACAATTTTTTATTTAAATATTTATATGTTACTTCACTCGATGTATTGATGAGTAATAAATTTTAAAAAATTAATTATAAAAATATCCCTGGCAGGCCTGAATCACGGTGGATTACGGTGAATCACCGGGAATCACCGTGAACGCTCACCGTGATGCTACCGTGAACCACGGTGATTCGCCGTGATTCACCGCGATTTACCGTGAGAGTTCACCGTGATGTTGCAGTGAATCACAGTGAATCGACGCGAGACCTCACCGCGATGTCGTAGATCACGGTGATTCTGCGAAAATCACTGTTATTGTATAAAAAAAAGGCAATACATTATGAAACCTCGATGGGGCCGCAGAATTTTACAAAAATTCATCGTAAATCACGGTGAATTTCCATAATTCGATTATAGAGCATCACCGTGGATAGACGTAAATCACCGTGATTTTACCCCAAATCACCGTGAAAGCTCACCGTGATATCACGCACACATTCACAGTAATTTACGGTGATTCACGGTAATTTCACGATAATTCACCATGAATCTCCGTGAATCACGGTGAATCACCGTAAATTACCGTAAATCACCGTAATTTCGACCTATTAGCGAGAATTACCGTGATTCACCGTAATTCACCCTATATCACGGTGAATCAAGACCGCCAGGGAATTAAATCAAAATATTTTCGAAATTTGAAATTTTTATTTGCATCTAAATATAGTGATGTGGGTACTCAAACTATATAATCATGATGGCAAACTTATTCGAATAACATGATACTTAATGGTAATAGTGAACTACATAGATTTCTAAAATGGCAATAATAATATAATAGGGGATGGGGGGCAAAATGGGCCTCTTAAAAAAAAACTGGCTTATATTCTAAGTGGTTCTCACTTTATTTTACTTCTTTCTAGCTCCTTACGATGTTTTTCGTTTCAATATGCCGCATCTGTTGAAAATTAAAAATCTTAGAATTTGGGGCAAAATGGGTCCCCCCGAAAAAAAGTTTAAATATTTAATTTTTTTACCATTTTTACTTCTTCTAGTCTTCTGCCATGTCTTTGTAATCAAAATGTTCCAAAAATAAAAAATCTAAATTTTGGACAAAACGGGCCCTATACGGAATCTACTAAAATACGACTATTATTTTTAATTTATCTCAATAGTATATTACACATCAAGGGAGGAAAGTAGGACATTTCAAACCGAGTGCATAATTACCTATACCTGAGCTGAAGACAAAGGTGGAAAACACTAGGATTGGGATTTCATATTTTCCTCCGTGGTATGCATACGATTTTTACTCAATCTACACCTGAAAGTTTAATTTTTTGCCTCTGTTTTGTGGGAAGAATGACGCATGCACTTTTTTTACCATTTGTTATTCTCTCATAAAAGAAAAGAACGACATTCCTTCCTTTAAACAGGGCAGGAATTTAAACTTTCGGTGCAGGTATGGTAAAAAAGCTAATTAATTAATTTTTTAGAATATTGATTTTCCCCACTTAATTATTTCAATGTTACGTATACAGATAAATTAAACGGACTAACACATAAGCTCAGATAACTCAACTGCAAGAGCACTCGGTGCGTAGTCGACATGGTGTCGGTTTAACTTCCAAATCATTTTCAAGCTTTGTAATAAAAAAAATTAATTTATATTTAAATTCAGAAAATTTTTTTATTCAGACGAGTTAAAAGTAAACCACAAACTCAAACACTTTACAAGGATTTCTTATTCTTGAATCATTTAAATTGGACAAAAATTTTGGGGGGCCCATTTTGTCCCCTTCCCTATAATTTATGTAAAATTGAAAATGTAATAATAGGGTCACAATTTGGCTTGAAGTCTATTAATTAATTCAATTGTCATTAACAAACAAATATCAGATTGTTTACACCACTGGTTTATCAGTAAGCAACTTTGAATCTTACTGATTCACCAGTGGATTTTTCACTGATTCAAATTACGAGAGTAAACATTCATATTCTATTTCACTCGATGTCTTAATGAGTAATAAATTAACTTTTAACTTTTTAAAATGTGTCTAAAAAACTTGTCGATTATTTTCTTCTTGATCACGATTGCTGCAATAAAGGTAATTACAATAGTTATTATTATTTATATTCTGAAAAAAAAAAGTAAATGTTGTATATGGATATGTATATATATATATATATATATATATATATATATATATATATATAGGGGAAGGGGGGGCAAAACGGGATACTTAACGAAAAATTTAGTTTTTAGGGACATAAATATCGTAAATTGGCTTCATTTTGATTCTATTTGAAATAAATATAACGAATTTTAGACTGCCATCAGAAAAAAAATTTTTATTTTCTGCGGGCAAAATGGGATACCCCAAAAAAAAGTAAATTTTTTTTTTTTTTTTTTTTTTTCAAGTGAATAAAATTGATGTAATAATTTCTTTCTAAATTGATGTAAGTAATAAAATTTACTCTCAACATATTTTTAAAGAATGTGCTCAACTGGTAGAGCACTCGGCGCGATACCGAATTGGTCTGGGTTCGATTCCCAGTTCGGGCTATCGATATTTTTCTCAATTTATCTATAAATTGTCTTATTGAGAAGGTTATTTGCATGTTTGCATGTTTAGGTTTCCACTATATTTAAATGGTGAACACAAAAATGAATATTAGAAAATTAACATAACTGTTAATAATGTGATATTATAGCACTAAAGTTATAAAATATTACAAAATTATGAAAGTTACAATGTAACAGTTAAAATTATGATGATTACCAATGTTACAGTTTTAGAGTTTTTATTAGTCTTATTGTTGTTATTGTTCTTGAGTTAATTAAAGAAATAAATTTCTTAATTTGTGATACTTCATGAAAATAAATTTGTAGTACGATAAAATTTGTACATTTTTTTCATTTATACTTTTCGCAAAAAATATAAAAATGTTTTTTTTTTTAGCTTTTATTAGTGTAAAATGATACTAGATGTCATTTTTGACCATTTTCGAAAGTTTTTCGAGAAAAAAAAATTTTGACGAAATTTTGAGGGTATCCCATTTTGCCGACCTATCCCGTTTTGTCCCCCTTCCCCTATATATATATATATTAGGGTGTGTCATTTCAAGGCTATATTTTTTTTTTTACTGTTATACCAGAAAATCTGGTAGTATATAGAAAATAAAAAATTATGCCGCTGGGTTAAAGGGTTTAAGTCCAATAGCGGCTTAGCTCATCAAAAAATTCGATTTCCCATTTAAATAACACGGGAAATTTTTTTTTTTAACTTTGAGTATTTTTAACTCGTGAACAAATTAATAGATTGAATTAACTAATACATATTTTTGTAGGAAATTGAACGCTCTACAAAAAAGGTCTCTTTTCATTTTTCGATCAATCCATCTGTTCTGAAGTTATTGGAGCTCGAAGTCAAGTTATAGTAAATTTCGATATCTTTCCACTTTTCCGGCAAAACTATCAGACTTATCACAAAATATCATAGTGTTTTTTTTGTAGACAATTTTATTTCCTACAAATTATTATCAGTAAAGTTTTTTCGAATTTCGCATTGTTTTCTAGTTATTTTCATTTTAATTTTAAGCTCTTAAAAAAGTAGTGTTCTGATCGATTTCAAGAGCTCGACATTAAAATGAAAATAACTAGAAATCAATGTGGAATTTGAAAAAACTTTACTGATAATAATTTGTAGAGAATAAAACTTTCAATAAAAAAGACCCTACAACATTTTATGATAAGTCTGATAGTTTTGCCGAAAAAGTAAAAAGATCTCGAAATTTACTATAACTTGACTTCCAGCTCCAATAACTTTAGAACAGATGGATTGATCGAAAAATGATAAGAGACCTTTTTTGTAGAGCGTTCAATTTCCTACAAAAGTGTGTATTAGTCAATTCGATCTATTAATTTGTTCACGAGTTAAAAATACTCAAAGTTAAAAAAAAAAATTTCCCGTGTTATTCAAATGGGAAATCGAATTATTTGATGAGCTAAGCCGCTAGTGGACTTAAACCCTTTCACCCAGCGGCATAATTTTTTATTTTCTATATACTACCAGATTTTCGGGTATGGCAGTAAAAAAAAAAATATAGCCTTCAAATGACACACCCTAATATATATATATATATACCGTATGTATATTCTATAAGTTTAAAGTGCGTTAGGTCGAAAAAATGTGATTTTCGTTTTTAATTTGCTGTTAATTAATATTTTTTTTTATTTCTTTAACGAAATTGCTAATGTGCGCCACATGCGGAGAAAAAAGGCCATTCGAGGGCTTTGACAGAATAATGTAAGCAGGATTGCAAATAGCGCATTAAATTTATAATTGCATTAGTGCTTCAATTAAATTTTTTTTTATATTTCATAATCCAAAAACAACAAATTGAAAATGGTTTTTCAATTTTTAATCCAATATCAAAATTTTTAATTCCGAACATCGGATTAGTGTTGTTATAATTTTAAATTCTCTGTTTACACTGAAAATTATTTAAAAAATTTAATTCTTAATTGTCTCAACTATGAATGATCTTTTTATTTCAAATTCTATTATATCTGACGATCAAGAGTAAGTTTAAAAATATTTAAACTTGAAGATCAAGTAAAACATTAATCTTTCCTGTTATAAGTGCTGTCAAATTTTTAACTTCCCGCTAAGAAAATTGTAAATTTTCAAAAATTCGGGAAGTTATTGGTTTCGGTCCGATTTACGAAAATCGAATTTCCATCATATGTCGACGTTTTGAGGTCCAAGGAAGCTATTCTGACTAATTTCAATATGATGTCCGAGTGTATGTATGTATGTATGTACGTACGTACGTACGTATGTAAATACCTGTATCTTTTGAACGGATGAACCGATTTTGAACTTTAAGGTGCCATTCGACGCGGATTGTCAATATCTTGAAGCCGAGAGAAAATTGAGCTTGATCGGTAGGGCTCGTTCAGAGATATTCCAAAAATAAAGTTTTTTCAAAAATGTTTTTTTTGGATAACTTTTAATGTGCTCGACGGATTCATTCCAAAATGGACTGGGCTCTAGAGCTTTATAAGCCGCGTCGAATGCCACCTCAACCATCAAAATCGGTTCATTCGTTCAAGAGAAACCGTTGTCGAAAGAATTAAAAAAAAAAAATTTTTTTATTTTTCCTGAAATATCTCAAAAACGACTCGATAAATCGAATCCAAAATTTTATCAGCTTTAGAACTTGACAAAACGCGTCGATTTCCGCCTCAACCATCAAAATCGGTTAATTCGTTCGCGAGATATCGTGGGAGAAAGAAATGCTAAAAAATGGTTTTTTACAAAACAATGGCATCCAAAAGTATTTGTGAGCTCGTAGAGCTCGAAAATGTATTCACAATAGTGTTTTCGAGCTCAACGAGCTCGAAAACAGCGGGAAGTTTTGGGGCTGGCCCGCAGGGTCAACTGACAGACCGATTTTTTTCTTGATTACTTATCTGATTGCGTACCATATCTGAATTAAAAAATAATTTCCAATTTTTGATCCCACGTGTTTGAATTAACAAGTAATTTTTTAATTTTTAATCCCAAATGTCTGAATTAGAATTAATTTTCAAAATTTTAAACCCACATGTCAATTTAAAAACTAATTTTTAAATTTTCAATTTCACTTGCATACAGTAAAAAATATTGTGTAAAATCAACACAGTTTGTGTGTTAAAAACGGTTGACACAAAATTTGTGTTGAAATTTCGTCACAAACTTTGTGTAACCCCTTTTTAACACAAAGATTATGTTGAAATATCGCCACAAGAGGGCGCAAAAAATTCCACAGTAACACACAAAATGTGTTAATAAAGAGTGTATAACACATTTTTTATGTTACAAAAAGTGACACAAACTTCGTGTTAGTTTAACACAAACCGTTTTCGACACAAATACACAATATTTTTTACTGTGTGTCCGACTAAAAATTAGTTTTTCGATTTTTAATCCCACGTGTGTACGTTTAAATTAATTTTTAAATTTTGAATACCACGTTTCTCGATTAAAATTAATTTTTGAATATTTAATTTCATATTTCTGAATTAAAAATTAATTTCGTAATTTTGATTGATATAATTTCAATTACGGATTAAAAATTTAATTTTTAATTGCAAATATTCTTATTAAAGAATTCGCAACCCTGAATGTACGCAATATCAACCGAACCTGAAATTTACAGTAGATGACAAGAACTTATTTTACATAATTCGATTTTTAAAGTTTTAATCATTCATTTTAATTTTGCAATAAAAAATCGTACCGCGAGTTATTTTTTTTCCTTGGATCATGGTCAAGGTAATAAATTTTCGGCAAAAGTATTAGAGCTTTATTACAGTTGAAAAGGCGCCTCTATTTGTCACCCTCAAAAGAAAGGAAATCAATATAAAACTGGCTCCTTTCAGCCAACTGGGACATGTTTTTATCAAATTTAGCTATAAAAGTGATTTTGTACTTTTATAAAGTAGTACTTTTTTTGTTAAGTATTTAAAAATAGAATTAAAAATTATATCTTAGTTAAGTAAACTTGATGTTTTTATCGATAGTAATTATTGTATGCGTCTTTAAAAGATTTAAACCAGACAAGATGTTACATTACAGTAGATATTAAAATCTTAAGGATATTCGAAAATCCACGTGACCCTCAATTTATAGACTTTTTATATGGAGTCTAGTCAATAGACCTTCACTTTAAATTCGTGAAAATCAATACCTACTCTCGCTTCGTTACTCACATGTAAATTTTTTTATAAAAAACATTTTAGATATTTTTTATTTTTGTAAATATTTTACAAAAAAATTTATCAATCGACTAAATGTGTTTTGTTGATAAGGTTATAAGAATTTGGGCTTAAAAATTTTAATTTTACTTAATTTAGGAACATTTTAATTTTTATTAATTAAATTGGAGTTGAATACAGAATTCTAGTTATTGACTTAAAATAAACATTTTGTCTGAAAAATTTATTTGCGTAAGCGATGGAAACAAAAACAAATTTATTATCGAAAGTCCTTGTTTTTATATGAAGTCTTTACTTTATTTATTACATAAAAAAATAAGGAAGAAGGAAATTCGAAAAAGTTCCGAAATGCTTAGGGCCAACTCCTTTAATCGAAACAAGAAGCACCCCCTTTGACCGATGTACATCTAAGAGTCAGAGCATGCGCAGTGGTAACTCAACAAGGGGTTGTCAGCACTGAGGAGGGGCTCTCTCTACTGTGACTCAGTTTATCCACCCTCAAACTCAACATCTTGGATTTTACATTTAAATAAAAATTTTTATTAAATTTTTGTCTTGCGAAATGCTTTATATCATTTAAATTATTGTATTACTATGGCAGTAATATAAATGATAATAATTAAGTTAATATTGTGAATTGTTGTGAATTTATTACAGTGGATTAACGATTTTCTAGTTGGAGTTTTAACATGAATGTGAGTATTGCTTTGATATTGACTAAAGCTTATGAAAGCTTTGAGACTCAGAATCTCTGTTGCCGAGTATATTTAAACAATCACAGAACAAAAACTCTAAATATAAATTCATTGTATATTAAACAATTTAATAAAAATAAATTTTACTTCATCTACAAAAATTTTATTTAATTAACTGAAGTGAATTAAATAGTTGTATTGAGTTTCCCTGATTAAACAACTGAATTCGACCGAATTAAAAATTTTAATTCTGCTCAATTCTCTCGAATTATGCAAAACAGAATTCAACAATTGAAAATTTCAATTCCATTATATTCTGTTAAATTCGGAGTCAGAACCAGAAATTTGGGAATTATTTTCGAATTAAACCGAATAGAATTATTTTAATTCGTTTCAATTTGGATAAATTCTGGTTTTCCTGCCGAATTAGACAGAATTCTTTTTTAAGTGAGGTACCTAATTAACAGAATTTATCTGAATTGTATAGAATTAAAAATTCAATTCTGTTTAATTCGATCGAATTCAGTTGTTTAATCAGGGTTATCGGATTGATTCAAGCAAGATGCTTTTGTTATCTAAAAAGAGACTTACTTTCCCAAGTAGCACAGAGACAACTTTAAGATGTCAAAAAGATGTTTTTTAAAAGGACAAGACAATTTTTTTTTTTGTCTCAGTCATATTTTTTTTTATATAAATAAGACATACGGATGTTGATCCTATGAGCCATAGAAAATTTGTGTTCTTTTTCTTGTCTGAAAATTGTCATTTCCATTAAAAAATTGTTTAGATGACTTATTTGTAATTTGCTTTTTGTCGTCACTTTTGTCAAGTCTTTTAACCAGATATTTTTTCGGTGACATCAATTTATGATCGTTTTATCAACATTTTGGTGCCATCGATATGTCAAAAAACTGATATAAATGTCACAAAGTCGAGTATGCTACTTGGATTGTTAAATTAAAAATAGAATATTTCGAACAAATTAAATCTTTTGGATTCTATAAAAAAAAAGTATTGATTTGAAAATAGAACAACAATTTTGAAAGGCGTACTAGCAAAAAAAAACAATATGTTTTATTTATACTTTATGAAAGTCACTTTACTTATATTTACAAATTTATTCATTAAAAAAAGTACTCCAATCTTTAAGAAAGCATGAAACAAGTACGGAGTTACACTTGTAATATTTTTGAATGCTTTTTTTAAAAATATGTCACTGCTATTTTGATGAATAATAACTTTGAATAATAATAATAATAATTTTGAATTATTCAAATCTTTTATTGTTAATACTTTTAAATTAAACAAATATATTTTAAAATCTATAAAGTTAAATAATATTTTTAATTGACAATTTGTGGCCTCTATTTCGTTGTATACTAAAGGTATATAAAAGCAATTAGGGAGTTTGTCGATTCTAATTTAATTGAAGCCTTAGAAAACACGAGGGTTATTAATTACACTGGTATCTATTTTATCAGATTCAAAATAATCAAAATATACAAATAAATAACAATAAGACAACAAAACAGTGTGAATACAAAAAAGGGGTAAGGTGGTCCTCCAGTCCATGATGGCCTCCTTTAAAAAATTATTTAAAAAAAACAAAAACAATTTTGCCATTTTCATATTTACTAGAGATTAAATGATTTACTAGTATAATTAGATTGACTGGGGTAAGTGGGACCTATGACGAAAAATTTTTAAACTTAATTTTCTCGTACTTTTTTTTGTCAGAATCGAAATAATTATTTTGTAGATTTTTTTGATGAAGCCATCATTGCTTCTTTCTACCCTATATAACTGTATTCATAAATACACAGAAAAAAAACAATAAAAAAAGATTAAAGTTTCATACAATACTGTAACTCGGCGCTTGGAATCGAAAACTGTAAACATAAGACAAAATTCTGTAAGAACACTTTCAAATAGTAATTTTATTAAACGGAATTCTCAGTAGTGAAGTTCACTTTAAAGTTTACAATATACTTCCTGCTCAATAATTTAGTAAAAATCAAAATTTACTATTTAGCACCTCATTTTACGAATTTTGCAACGAAAATGACCTCAATCGTTAGGTCCGTTAAGGTCCACCAATTTTTTCATTAGCTCCCCTTATGTTTTTTTTTTAAATAATTTTTTAAATTTTCCATTCCGCGCCTGCATAGAATACACGTAAAGTGCGCATGCGCGAATTTTATTTAAATTATAATATAATTATTAATAAAATATTTAAAACAAATGATACGACGATGAAAATGATGGACCAATATTGACCTAACGATTAAGAAAAAGAATATGATAAAAAATAACAACTTAATCATGAATGAGGTGCTGTATATAGTAAATTTTTTTTATGGAAAATTTAAAAAATTATTTAAAAAAAACAAACGGGGACCTTACAAAAAATTGGTGGACCTTAACGGACCTAACGGAGACCTATCGATTGAGGTCATTGTCGTCGCGAAATCCGTAAAATAAGGTGCTAAAATTGTGTAGGTGTAAAAATCTGAAATTACATGGAAAAAAAATAATCAGTAGCCGCTATAACGATTATTTCGGTTCTACTGACGAATTTAAGTGGACAAAAAAAAAATTTCTGAGGAATGGGTGTGCGAGTGCTCGCGTGTGTGTGCATGTGTGCACGCGTGTGTGTGCATGTGTGCACGCGTGTGTGTATTTTTGCGCGTGTGTATGCATGTGTGCGCGAGTGTGCGAGTGCGTGTATATGCGAGTATGTGCCCACGCGTGCGTGAGTGCGCGTGTGTGCGTGTGTGTGTGTGAGTGAGTGTGGACGTAACTGATACCGAAAAAATCGGTAACGGCTACCGATTATTTTTTTCCGTATGTGAAATTGTAATTTTTCTTGTTTGTTTTTTTTTAACTTCCCGCTGAGAAAATCGAGGATTTTCAAAAAATTCGGGAAGTTATTGGTTTCACCCCGATATTCAAAAACTGGGTTTTCATCATATGTCGACATTTGAAGGTGCTAGGATGCTGACATTTTCAGAGCGATGTCTGTATGTATGTATGTATGTATGTATGTATGTATGTATGTGTGTGTGTGTGTGTGTGTGTGTGTGTGTGTGTGGATGTAAACCTCTCATATCTTTTTGATGAATGAACCGATTTAGATGGTTCTTGCGGCATTCGAAAGATATCTTCTGAACTTAGATTTTCAAAAAAAAATTTAGACCATTTAGTCAAATAAACTCTGAGATATTTAAGAAATTCGAAAAAAAAAAAAAATTTTTTTTTTCGTTTTTTTTGGATATTGTGAAATCTGTTGGATCGATCAATTCCAAAGTCTAATCAGCTCTAGAACTCGATAGAAGCTTTCAATTGCCACCAAGAACGTCTCAATCAGATAATCCGTTCAAAAGATATCGTCAACGAAAGAAACAGTAGAAAACGGTTTTTTGCAAATATCGTCGAAACGACTAAACCAATCATTCCCAAAATTTCATCAGCTCTAGGCCTCAATAAAACACGTCGATTGCTACCCCAACCGTCTTAATCGGTCAATTCGTTTACGAGATATCGTTGATTAAAAAATTAGTGAAAAACGTTTTTTTTCAGATATCTACAGAAAAATTGAATCATTCGATTTTAAAATCTATTCGGCTCTAGAACTTAATAAAACGCGTCGATTGCCGCCTCAACCATCGAAATCGGTTAATTCGTTCGCGAGATATCGTGGGAGAAAGAAATGCTAAAAAATGTTTTTTTAGAAAACAACGGCATACAAAAGTATTTTCGAGCTCGAAGAGCTCGAAAATGTATTCACAATAATGTTTTTGAGGTTCTTGAGCTCGAAAACAGCGGGAAGTTTTGGGGCTGGCCCGCAGGGTTAACCTATAGACCGATTTTTTCTTTATACTTTTATAGTATACTTATTTTTTCAAATATAAAAATTGTCGAAATAGCAATGAGCTTTAAATTGAATCAAAACGTTAATATATGAAACATCCGGAAAAAAAAATCAGAAATAAGTGATAGATCGAAACTTTTGTTGACATGACATTATTTCAACTAACGAACCGACTGCAATAAATTATGTAGCGATCATCAGAGACCATAAACACAAAGGGCCGGTATAAGTTTTGCAACATAAGAGGAATTACAATATGCGTTATCCGGTAAAAATCAAGTATCTATTATTTCAAATTTTTTATGGCTGATATCTTTCGAACTAATCACCGGTTTTTGAGGTTTGAGATGGAATTTAATGCGCTTTTTCCGCCTCAAACTTGACAAGTTTTTGGGACCAGTCAGTTTTTCAATTTTTGAGTTTACTATACAGAAAAAAAAACTTTTTCGAAATTCTTTCGACAACGATTTCTCTTGAACGATAAATCCAATTTTGATAGTTGCGGCAGCAACGATACATCTTAAAGAGCTTTAGAGCTGATTAGATGTTGAATAGATCGATTTAATAGTTTCCAATATATTCGAGAGAAACGGAAAAAACAATTTTTTTTTATTCTTTCGTCGACGATATCTCTCGAACAGATTATCCGATTGAGGCGATTTCAGTGGCAATCGAAGGCTTTATCGAGTTCTAGAGCTGATTAGATTTTGAAATAGATCGATTCAATTTAATTCTTTCGACAACGGTTTCCCTTGAACGAATGAACCGATTTTGATGGTTGAGGTGGCATTCAACGCGGCTTATAAAGCTTAAGAGCCCAGTTGATTTTGGAATCAGTCCATCGAGCACATTACAAGTTATAAAAAAAAAACATTTTTGAAAAAATTTTATTTTTGGAATATCTCCGAACGCACCCTACCGATTAAGCTCAAATTTTTACAGCTTCAAGATATTAACAAGCCGCGTCAAATGACACCTCAAAGATCAAAATCGGTTCATCCGTTCAAGAGTTATGAATATTTACATACATACGTACGTACGTATGTACACACATACATACACTCGGACGTCATCGTAAAATTAGTTAGGATAGCTTCCTAGAACCTTAAAACGTCAAAATCTGATAGAAATTCGGTTTTCGAAAATCGGACCGAAACCAATAATTTCCCGAATTTTCGAAAATTTTCAATTTTCTTAGCGGGAAGTTAAAAATTTCGTAGGTCTTAAGTATCTCAGAATCTATTTGATTAAATAATTTCAAATTTGCATGAAATCTAAGTTCAAGCGAACTCTTTTGAATGCCGCAAGAACCATCTAGATCGGTTTATTTATAAAAAACACATGAGAGATTTACCCCCCCCCCCTCCCACACACACACACACACACACACACACACACACACATCTCTGAAAATGTCAGAAGAACACCTTATAGGATCTTTAAACGTCGACACTCGAAGAAAACTCGATTTTTGAAAATCGGGATGAAAACAACTTTCCGAATTTTGGAAAATTTTCAATCATCTTTACGGAAAGTTTTAAAAAACGTACATTTGAAAGTGTAATTTCATATTGCTTAGTTACTTATTTTGCACTGGAAAGTCATTGTCCTGTTACAAATGTTATAGTCTTAGTGTTGTAGTGTTGATATATCTCTATTTTAATCAATAAACACTTCTATCTTTACACATCTTTCTTTTTTTTTTTTTTTTTTTTTTATAATATAACTTTTTTAGGTTTCATCAAAAGTACCCTCGTACTCGTTTAAGTTCACGATATAAATAATGGTAGGATGTAAAAGAAAGTAAAAAAAAAATGCATTGTGATTGTCGTTAGTAATCGCGTCTTTGCCAACAGTGTTGGACATCGTCCAACTGGTACTTATTTTCTAGGAAGTAAGAAGTTAAACATGCCCACAATATTTGTATAGGATTGTTATTGTTACTGTTGATGTTTTTATTTCTGACGACATTATATAATAAATCAATTGTAATACATTGATGTTAATTATTTGTTTCACTATGAGTTGTGAAGCAATATATTTCTTCGTAATAAAATGTCAAAAGGACATAGACGAGTTATAATTTAATTTCATATTTAAATTAAATATTAACCCGCTTAAAAGCGTCTAGTTCTATCTATAATATAGCAATGCAGAATTTGAATGAACTTTATTGTAAATAATTTGTAGGGAATAAAATTGTCTACAAAAAAGGTCCTATAACATTTTTTGATAAGTCTGATAGTTTTGCTGGAACAGTAAAAATATCTCGAAATTTTCTATAGATTTGGCTTCCAGCTCCAATAACTTTCGAACAGATGGATTTATCAAAACATAATAAGAGACTTTTTTTGTAGAGCGTTTAATTCTCTACAAAAAATATTTGATGGACATTACAATGTGCGAAAAGTGCGATGCGGACAATCTTAATATTAATATTAAGGGCTTATATTTTTAGAGGCCTATTTTGGCATCTAAACGAAACTTTTGAGCCTGGTTCCGAGAAAAAAAAAAAGTTTTTGTTTTTTTTGAAATGCCCTAATATTTATATTCTAATAAAAAAGTAAATGTACGGCTGAGATCGAAGTAATGCGCAATTTTGTACAACTCAGTTAGCAATAACTTATTGAAGCATTAACTGTTATATGTAAAATTTTAATTGGCGCAATAGGAATCAGTATTTTAATAAAATCTTGGTTTAAATATTTACTAATTTAAGTTTAATTTGTTCAAAGTCTTTATTGATAAACTTTAAAAAAAAAGAAATTTTTATTTTCATTCTCTATGGTTTACTGCTTGGCGCATATGTGCGGTTTGAATCAACGAGGGTTGTTATTTTAAACGAGCATGCATCATCTCGCATGTGCGTGGTATACACATGATAAAACATACAAAACGACTAATAAGAATTAGGTACATTGATATACACGTGGCGGCATGACGTATAAATACGTTTAATCCTTAATAAAATATCTAATGGTTTACTATTTTGAGATTCGGATCCGTTGGTATTTTTTTTTTATTGATAAATTTAAACTTTAAAATAAGACAATCTCTTAGTTTTTACCTTCCAACTCTCATGCAGAGATTGAAAAAGTATTGATATTATTTTTAGACAGAGTATATAATAATAAAGTTTATATTTACTATTATTTTTTTTACGAAAATCATAGAGAAAGTTGGGATCAAATCAGGTCAGTTAGAAAGTAATGTGAATATATGAATATTAGATTGACTGAATTTTTTGGTTTTAAATTTAAAGGTCATAGGGGTCTCATAAATATCCGAATATGCACCGACAGACTTTATCTTAATTAATTTACAGGATTTATAGATACCATTAAAATACCGAAATCCTGATAAGTTAAGCCATTATCTTTATTGCACGACTCATAATGCGAAGCATTAGGGAGTGCTTTACGATCGAAAATTTTTGTTCGCCTCCTTTTTTGTTTTTAAACAAAAAACATAGATAATTTTTATTTTTTGTAGGATTGAGTTAATTGATTTAATAAATTAAATAAATTATATAAAGTGAATTTACTGGACCCCGGCAAATTCGCATTACGGCAATTTACGGTAATTACCGTAATTTACGGTATTCGGGTTGTTGCGATATTTTTACCGTGAATTCGCAGTAAGAGAACGGTAACTTACCGTAAAATTGCGAAAAGTCTGCGGTATTTTACGGTAAAATGAAGTATTGCACTGTACTCTAGCGGATCCAAATTACGGTAACTACAGTAATTTACGGTATTCGGAGGGTTGCGATATTTTTTCCCGTAAATTTTCCGTAAGAAAACGGTAACTTACCGTAAAATTTCGACAACCCTGCTGTATTTTACAGTAAAGTGAAGTTGTTCACTACTGTACCCTAGCGGATCCAAAATTTGGAAAATTACTGTATTTTACGGCAAAATACCGTAATTTTCAGCAAATTTGCGGTAAAATGCGGTATTTTACCGTAAAATGGCTTAGTTAATAGTAAAATACTGTGTTTTGCGATAATTCTTCTGAATACCGTAAATTACAGTATTTTGCGGTAAAATACCGCACTTTCACCGTAAAATACCGCAGTATTGCCGCAAATTTCACGGTAAATTGCCGCGATTAGCCGTAAAATACGGTATTTTACCGTAAATTAAAATAATTTGCCGTACTCTAGGTCCAATGTCGTATGTTACGGTGATTTACCATTATTACGAATTCTGACAATCACGGTATTTTACGGTAAATTGCAATAATTTACCGTGATTCGGATCTGCTAGGGTAAAAACTGCAAAAATTGATTTGGTGACAATAGAGCACTGCCTCTCCGCTTCGCGTTCGAGGTGTGCAATAAAAAGCATTCGATGCTTACGGTAAAAATGCCAAAAATTGCGGTAAATTGACGTATTTGTACCGTAATTCGCTGTAAAATATCGTAAATTACCTATCTTACTGTAACTGACGCAAGTTGCGGTAAATTTGCCGTATAAATGCCGTATTTTTACAGTAAATTACGCCAAAATGGGGTAAATCACCATAGTTCGGATACGCCAGGGTGGCATGCAACAATTATTTTAAAAAAAATTACGATATATCTGTGTACGATCTTTGAATGAAAAAAATATGGTATCATTTTCAGAAAATTATGAAATTATTTTCTTTAAAAGCTTTATTTTAACCAGCATCTACTTTACTCATTTCATTAACTATAATTAAGAACAATAAACTTTTGAACCCCTACATAAATTTATTTTTTAAATTAAATTACTAAAGAAAGAAATTATTTAATAAAAAAAAAATTGTATATTTTATCCAAACAAATAAAATTATCATACTTATTTAATAAAAGCTTTATAGCGCTCGCTATAAAAGAGTGCAGCCATGAAGCTTTTATTTATTAAACTATAAAAAGAATAATAATAAAATTACATGGAGGATAAAAAAAGAAAACAATTTTATTTATCGGAAAATTGAAAATGATAATAAAGTGATGGGAAGCTTCTAACACCCGAGTTTTCAATGAGTAAGTGAAGAGGAGTAAGTATAGTGAGATGAGCGTTGGCAGAGCTCTATTCTCGCCGTGCACTGGGTATTTATTAATAGAGATTAAACGTCGCGTCGTGTAGTGTCGTGTGCAAGTGTTCTCCCGCGCGGTTGAAGTCCAAGCTAGCAGTTAACTCTGATACTACACCCGAGCTTGTGGTCCACGAGTATTACAGATCATATGTAAAATATCTAAATAATCACTCAACACTATTTGTGCACCACCTATCAGTAATACGTGTTTCAACTCAATCTCAACCCCAAGATAAAGAGAGTATCGTTTGCTATTAACGTGCATAACTTACTCCATAAACTTTCTTTGATATTACATATATTTTATTATATTTCTTATCACTGTGTTATAAATTAACCAGCGCTTATTTTATTTGAATTATATTTCACCGTGGATTAATTTCAGCATGCAAACTACCTCAAGCTACTGAGTAATGCGCTGAATTAAGACTCAACCGGAAGTGACATTTAAAATTTTATAATTATAGTGCCCGTTTATTTTTTTTTTTAAACATTTTGTTTTGTGTTATCATTAAAAGTTCAGTTGTCTGCAGAATTATAAATTTCTATGTGTATTGAACTGTATTAATAATTCAAATGAGAACGACACCCTGTTATCACATCACCCATTTAATTAACTGTAACAATTGGTTCATCACTTGTTGCAATTTAAAACGACTCAATGTTTTTACATTGACGTCATCCAAGTTATTATCATAATAAATTGGTACTTGTTACCCTCGAAATAATATTTTTTACAAAGTAGTCATTATTATACATTCAATTAAATTTAAATCATTAATTCAAAATTTTATTTCACTATTCTTTGATCACACTGAAGTTAGCAGACGTCTAATAATTTTTGAATTTTTTTTTAGACGATAAACTAAAAAAAAAAATATTTGAAAAAATTGCACCTGTAGTTTTTTAAATTTTCTACATGTGGAAATTTTTAGTTTTTTTTTTTTCGCAATTGATTTTCTGAAAAAAATAATTCGAAAATTTTTAATTGTCTGGTAACTTCAGGATCATATTCTTTGATCATAAAAAAATTTTTTTGTAAAAGAAAAAAAAATTGTTTATTCAAATATTCATTTCATTAATACTAGAAGTATTTACTATTTGTTTTTATTAACTATTGGTAAATTTATCTCATATGATATTGATATTGTCTCGATATCGTGTATCATATTTTTAAAATATGAAACTTATAAAAAAAATTGTTTGTATATAGAGTGACAACTTTGCAATGAATATTTTATTGGAAGTTAATTTACTTAATTAATTAATAGAAATTGGATCAGCAGTGAGATTTTTTAAATGTAGAAACATTTATTTGTAATCCATAAAATACTACATGTAAAACTATATGATGTATAAAAAAGTGCCGTGAACTATAATGAACATTTTATATTTATTTTATTCATTTTTTTTTTGCTTGTGCTTTTAACTTTGTGCTTTTAAATCACTAAAATATACTGTGTATGAACATTAGTGAGAAAGAAAAAAAAATTGATAAAGAGAAATACAAACGATGCAGTAAATAAAAGAAAAGAGGCATTAGAAAGCCTTTAGTACAACTAGTACATTTTTCAAATGATGCTAGTGCTTTTTTTGTGTGTAATAATGAAGATAGCAGAGTTATCAGTTGGGCGTGTAAGCCCGACTTTGTCATCAAGACATTCGCCTCCTTACTATATTCATAATTTTAATAATTATAATGACAATAATAACAACAAACTAAAGCGACGCAATAAAATTCAAAAATGGATAAATGTTAACAATAAATATCAATACAACAACAAAAAACGTAAGACATTATTTTTTAAATGTTTTTTTAAATTGATTGTCCAATTACCCACGTGATAAACAATTGTTCTAATAAAAAGCGATAAGTACTTTAAGTGGCTCATGATTAAACTTCACCCCACTTCCTTTCCATGGATCAAATGAATCAAACTTACATAAATTTAAAAAGAAAAAAAATGGCTTTCAATATTTCGGATAAACAAACAATAAATAATTATCTTTTTATTCGAAAATTGTTTAAAAAAAACGCGTGACTTTATACTTGTATTTTTTTTTTACTGAGTAATATATTGTATATCATGTAAAAATGAATTTCACAGCTGGTGAAGAGCATGTGCGTGTCAAAGTAATTGATATATTACATTTTATCTTATTCGAATTCATGAAACGAATAAAGTTTAATTTTAATTTTATTTTTAAATCCTATGCACTTCAAATTTTGTTTGTTATCTTTCGAAATATTACAATGTTATTTCAAAATTCTCAACCGAATTTGGTTTTCAGTTTAAGGAGGGAAAGGGTTCTGAGTTACAAAAAAAAGAGGATACTTTTGTGATTTTTTTTTTTCAGAGTACCTTCTTTATGAAAATTCTCAAAATTTGTGACATTATTAAGCATCATTCCAATAATATTCTGCTAAATTTCCATAAAAAAATATTGAAAAATAAGCCAGTGGTAGTGGGGAGAGACGAGTCATCTAAAAAAAATGTTTCCATGCCGTAGGCAGGATAACTCATGACTGCCTCATCTGGAATCAAGAAACCAATAAGATTTCTTTAGTACACAAGTTTATCTTGGATTTGAACGAAGGAATAAATAAAATATTCATTTTTGAATTTCTGGTAAAGGTGAAATCAAAAAACTCTGATTTTGCCAAAAAACGCTACTTTTGTTTAATTAAAAAATAAGTAGTTATTGAAAAAAAAATCCTTTGTTCAAATCCAAGATAAACTTATATACTACACGCAGAAAATTTTACGGTATTTTTTACATCAAAAATTTATAGAAAAAAATTACTATAGTCATAGTAACATGAGGACAGTATGAAATTATTGTACAAATTACCGATAGTGTAGAAATTTTCAAAATACATTGAACAGAATTTACAAAGTGCATTGTAATTTTGACAAAACAACAGATAAAACTTATACCAACTGCATACTAAATATTCTGATTAAACCTAGTAAATTTTACTATGCAGTTGGTATAAATTTTATCTGTTGCTTTGTCAAAATTACAATGCACCTTGTAAATTCTGTTCGATGTATTTTAAAAATTTCTATACACTATCGGTAATTTGTACAATAATTCCATACTGTCCTCATGTTACTATGACTATAGTAATTTTTATATAAATTTTTGATCCAAAAAATACCGTAAAATTCTCTGCGTGTAAAGAAATATTTTTGGTTTTTTGATTTCAGATGAGGCAGTCATGAGTTATCCTGCCTACGACATGAAGACTTTTTTTTTTAGGTGACTCGTCTCTCCCCACTACTACTGGCTTATTTTTCAATATTTTATTATGAAAATTTAGCAGAATATTTTTGGAATGATGCTTAATAATTTCACAAATTTTAAGAATTTTATTAACGAAGGTACTCTGAAAAAAAAAATCACAAAAATATCCTCTTTTTTTTGTATCTCAGAACCCTTTCCCTCTTTAAGTAAATGTGAAAAAAAAATATTTTCAAATAAAAATGTAGGCATCGCAAACATTGAAATATAAAATTTATTTTTATTTAACGCTTGAAATACTATATGAATATAAGTATAATAACAATTGTAAGTTAACAGATTGAATTTCACGGACATACAAACCAAATAATATCAGTGGGTGCCAAGTTATTTTGCACTTATTTTTTACATTGCCAGAAAGATTTCAGACTCGTTATTACCCAGAGCCAGCAGACTTAAAATTGTCTAAAATAACTCCATACAGTTGAGTTTTCTGTGCAACATCTACTCAAGAAGTAGGTAGAGTAAAAACGGTATACGCCCAGTTATAAAATGCATCATGCACTTGAACTATTTCATCATGTATCGTATGTTCTTGGATACGTCTCGTTATTTAAGTTAAAACTCCCCATTATATACTTTAATACTTAAGTTAAAAAGCTTTCATTAAAAAATAAAATGAAATAAGAGAAATAAAATATATATTGTCAAACATATCTTTAAAAAATTGTTGCTAAATAATACGACAATATTATGCTGAGTTTTCACTTGCTGTCGTACTGTTATACATCAGAAGTTATATTAATTAGTAACAAATACTTAGCATTGTAGTAACTATCAAATAGTCAATGAACTTAAAAATTTAAATATCATATTACAATTACTCATGCGCAATTAATACCTTCATTATGAAGACAATGAAAGTTTCTTTTTTATTTTATTGTTATTATTATCAGTTAAGTAATGATGTCGCTGATGATAGTGTAGCTACTTGTTGGTCGTTAGCTAGTCAGTATTAAATTGTAAACGAACAAAGTAAGACGCCATATGGACGTGTACAGATTTATTGTGATTTTCTTAAATATTTATTACGTAAATATTTTATGTAAAGTCCGGTAGAAATTATTTATCATTGTGCTTTCATAAATTATTATTACCCAGGAAAGGTAAAAATAATTTTTCTTACTCAAATAACACAAATACAAAGCAGACAATAATCTTTATAGCTGTCAATAAACGTACAATAAATTTTAAATAATAAATTTGCATAAACACAAACCAAAAGAATTACTAATGTCTACTATGGACATTTTGAAATTAAATTTTCTCGACAGTGTTAGTTTTTGTGTTCAAATTTTGTGTAAACATAAAAAAAAGTTAATGATAAATGAGTATGAATGTAGCAGACGTCAGACAAATTAAAAATTTTAAATATATAGAATAAATAATTAATAAGATTAAATTTAAAAAAAGGCGCATTAAAAAAATTTTGAAATTAATAAGTGCATTTTTTAAATTATTTACTTTATTTATTTATAATTTTAAATTTGTCCGATGTCTGCTACATTCACACTCATAATGATAATAATTTTTTTTATCGAACACAATTTATATTTATCATTTATCAATAAATAAATAAATGAAAAATAATTGTGCTGCTAATTAATTTGACATTCGTCACACGTACATGACAGAATACGATGACGCATTTTCTGTATGACAAAGCCGTTAGATAAAAAAACAGTTTTTTTTAAATGACTAAATAATTACATATCATTATTTGACATTTAAAAATTTTAAAATAATTTTTTTGGCTCTTAAAAATTATTAAACAAGTTAGTTCTAATAAATAAACCGAAAAAAAATCACTAACAATAAAACAAATCCGCCGATAAAATTTTCAAATATAAAAATGGCGGGAATGCGCCGCTTTTTATCACAAACGCATGCGCATTGAAACTAAACCAGCCATACTTGCGTGACGTCATTTAGTCACATCCCACACTTGATTTTTATCCACACACATACTCCACAAATACATAAATATATACAGTGATGTATCAATGTATAACGTATCCCTGAACGACCATTTCGAAATTCGTATTTGTAGCCAGTAGTGCCGTGAATAGAGTGATGGTGAAGACCTCGTGTCTCACTGACACTGTTTTTAATTTTATCATTCTTAAACTTTTAAATAAATTAATTATCATTGATCAATTATCCACAGAGTGTCAGATTATTAATCATGCGAATTTAATTGTTTACTACATGTGTCATAATATTTTATTGTTTGAGTAGTGTATCGCCTACGTATCAGAGGTGGATCGATCGTACAATTGCCATGTAAGAAGGTTAGCAATAGTCTCTTTAAATAGGATTCTTTTGTGTATTATAGTGATCAACAAACGTAATTTTTTTTACTTTCTACTCTCAAAATAGGAATCAACAGTCTACTGTTTAAATACGTTATTTTATTTACGTTTGTTTAGTTATTGTTATTTTGTGTGTCCATTCATGTTCGACAACATTCTAGTAAAAGGGAAATTATAAGGCGTTGCTAAACTTTCTCGTCTCTAGTTATAATTTTCTCATGTATTGCTTTTTTTTCTTTTTTAAATTAGTTGTATAATGATATTCAAATTTCCTACATATTTAATCAACACAGACACCAAATTATGAATACAGAAAATTAATATGAATGATACTGAAGTTAGCCGACGTTTAATAATTTTTGGACTTTTTTTTAAACGATAAATTATAAAAATAAAAATATTTGAAAAAATTGCACCTGTAGTTTTTTAAATTTTCTACATGTGCATATTTTTAGTTTTTGTTTTTTTGTAATTTATTTGTTGGAAAAAAAAATATGAGCGTAAATGTAGCAGGCATACGACAATTTTTAAATTACATATAAAAACATTAAATAATTAAAATAATAAAATTTTAAAAAATGCATGTACTGAATTTTGAATTTTCTAAACAAGTCTTTTTTTATTTTTATTTAATAAACATTTCAATTTATTTTTTCAAAAGTTTTTAAAATTATCAGAAGCCCGCTAACTTTACTGTCATTTGAATTTGAGTATGGAGATGAAAAAAAAATTTATTGGGTACATAACATAATTATAATATGTTTACAATTGACAATACGTCATTAATAATTCAAACATATATTTACATACAATAAATTTATTCATAATTGTTATACTTAGTTTTATTAATTATGCGCAACGATTTTAAATATAAGGAGTTATGATGCAAGTGTATCGTGGGCACTTTATTTGATTTACAAATTTCAATCAATAGATTTATATATTTTATAAATAGAATAATTTGATGTGTTGTAAAGTTTATATTTTATTTATTTTTAGGTTCTGGTAAGAAAGCTGCAATGATGGAAGATCCACAGACTCCCGGTTCGGATTGTAATTCCAATCCAGCAGATCCTATTTCTCAGGATCTCATAAGCTCGGAATTTATTCAAGATAACTCTGACTATCAGTGGTTTATTGATTATGGGTAAGTGATATTTTTTTTTTTTTATTACTATCGTTATTTTTAAGAGAAGTGATGGTTTTCAAAAATTTACATTTATTTTCTTGTTCACAAGATATTAAATATTCATTATTTGTTAGTAGTTTCAAAATATATATGTTTGTTAAAACATTTATATTTGTTTTGATGGATACTTATAATTTAAGAATAATTAAAGGCACATCCGATCCACATCGATAAAAAAATTTTATTTATTATTATTATTATTATTATTATTATTATTATTATTATTATTATTCCTATTGCCTTTATTTAGACCCAACAGCAAAAATTTGCCAATAACAGGGTCACTACATAGTTATACAAAAAAAAATATACAAAGATGGCTAAACTAAGCTAAGTAAAGTATAAATTAACTGATTGCTAAAGAATACAATCAACTAAAAATATATAGAGAGTAAATTTAAGTTATAAATCATTAAGGTTGATTAAATTACTAGGTTTGAATGATACTAGGTGTACTTATTTAATTATTTATTGGCGATATTTCGCTGGTTTCATGCATCAGCATCTTCAGACCAAATCTACAAAGATTTATTATTTTACAATTTTTATATGTTAGATTTTATATAATTGATGTTTTTTTATATTATAGTTCTAAGGTAAAAGTCCCTATAGCTCAGTACCATTAGTCGCTCACTTTAACTGTTTAAGGCGTTTTTTTATAACTTTTATTAAAAAAAATTACAACTAAAAATATTATTATTCATAAATAATTATTTGTGAATCTAAATATATTAAAATATGACGTATCAAATTATTTTATAATAGATTATAAATTTAAATTAAATGACTGTTTTCAAAATTGCGCTCAGCCGGGCATTTTTTACTTTAACGTTCATTCGTTAGATTAAATTTAGGTTACACCAAATTTTTTAAGAATTGTTATAACTATATCTTAGTGAATACATTTTTAAAATTCATGAAATTTTATATTATGAAAGAATAAAGTAGTATAATTTATAAATTATTTGTCCAAACCAATAAACTTATCATATTTTAATTGATCTTGTCTTTGAGCGACTATAGGGCCATGTGTTGGTCGAGTAATGGTACATGACAACTTTTAGTGAGCGACTATGGATACACTCAAGGACCTTATTTAAAAAATTAGTAATAATTAATTATCAACATTACTCTTCAAACTTAATTTTATTCTAATACTCGAAACTTCAAAAAATAACTATAAAAAAAAATATGGTTTTTCATTTTATTTATTAATTTATATTGAGTGATTTAATCTCACTTCAATGAAAAGTGAGCGGGTATAGAGGCTTTTACATTAAATAAAAATTAATTCTGAATATCAAGTTTTAAAATTTTTTTTTTTTAAAGTTTTTTATACTTTGTTTTAAAATTAGACATATTTTTTAAATTTGTTTATTCAATTACAATCTATTGAAAATTAAATAATTTAAATGTCATATGTTGTAAACATCCAGAAGAATTAAATATTTATTCCGATATATTTTAAAAAATGGTCGTATGGTTTATTTATATATGTAAAAATTTCTATGAATCAGTATGTAGATAACAGTCGAGGATACGATGTATAGAAGTTCAAAGATACAATAAGAATGTTGAATTCTAAGGTCGTGTTCTATAATTTCTGTTCTAGTTTTCGATAGCTTATCTTAATACTATAATTTTTTTTATCTTGAGTGTTTAAAAAATAAATATTTAACTTTTCTCCAATACAATTATGCGGTTATAGCTTTAGTGTTAAAATATTTAATTTTACTACAAAATTTATGTTCATACAAATATCACTTTTATCATAAATTTATTCCGATAACTTTTTACGACAGTGGTTATAAGCAGGACTTATTTATTAGATTTTATTATGGTGGCCACATTTCTAGAAAACTTGGAAAATCTGGAAATGTCAGGGATTTATAAATATACTGGAAAAGTCAGGGAATTCCGTCACAAAGCTGGAACAATTTTAACTTTCTTTTCTTTTGACTGAAAAAATCCGATGAATTTTTTTTCTGTCAAAACTGTTCAAAAAGTGGCGCGGCGCGAATGCGATTCTAATACCGTCTTGAAAAAAAATTAGTAGGAATTGATTCCAATAGCGAAAAAATGAAGCAGTTTGAATTAAAAAGGCTGTTAGAAAAAAAAGTCTTAGTAGAAACCAATCATCAAGATCTTCAAGTTATTAATACACATATTGACAAGTTAAAAAACCAAAAACATTAAAAGTATACATAAGTAGTGAACTAATAAGTTTCCCTTTATTGATTACTTGCGTACTTGATTAATATTTTATTATAGAGTAAGTTATATAAAAACATAGATTTAAAATATAAAATAAAAAATTATTCATTTAATGAATAAAAAAAAATTATAAACATTGACAAATAATAAAATAAAGTTTCATTCAACGACAATGGTTGATTATTAATTGAACTGACTTATAGCATTTTATTTTGAATTAAATAAATATTTCCAATGATTTAATATTGCTACATATGGCCAGGAATTTTTTAAATATTTGACTGGAATACCTAGAAGTCAGGGAATTTCAGTTTCAAAAATCTGTGGTCAACATGTTGATGCTTGGGATTTTAATAATATTAATTAGAACATATGTCATATCATATCATTTTTTATATAATTTATAACGTGTACATTAATTTTAATAAATGAAATGAAAAATTTTCTTAGTAAATTTAAAAGTTACCACATAATAAGTATGATTGGTTTTTTACAAATATCTCTGTAAATACCGAATTATTCGTAAAATTGTAAGATACTTTTTTTGTAGCGCTTTAAATTCTCTACAAGAAATCTATCTTGTAATTTTTTAAAAAACTTGATACACTAGTCACAAAAATTAAGGGATATAAAAAAAATTCCAAATTTTTGAGTGATTTTCAACATGCTGTAACTCAGTGAAAAATGGTCGTAGGGTAAAAATACAAAAAGCAAATTGTAGCCTAAAGTTTCTAGTTTTCAGATCTGGACTTTAAATTTTTTTGTAATGCACGGTTCCGGAGTAATCCTATGTCAGATTATCAAAAAAAAATTATTGAAGCCCATAGACTTTTTTGAAGACTAGCAAAAATTTGGAAAATTATTTTTGCGTCGGTTTTCTTAGGATTACTCCGGAACCGTGCATGATAAAAAAATTTTAAGTCCAGATCTGAAAACTAGAAACTTTAGGCTACAATTTGCTTTTTTGTATTTTTACTCTACGACCATTTTTCACTGAGTTACAGCATGTTGAAAATCAACTCAAAAATTTGGAATTTTTTTTATATCCCTTAATTTTTGTGACCAGTGTAGTTACTAAAATATTTTAATTCTTAAATTTAAAAAATTAGATGTAGATACTTTGAATTTAAAACTGCTGCTAGCTCAGTTTATATTTTATCATCACAAGTTTACTATTAGCAAGTTATTTATCTCAGAAAAGTAACAGTCTTCAATTTTAATCAATATTTTTAACTCATAAATCTATCAATTTATCCCAACGATAACTCGAAGATAATTGAATATATTTTGCTAAAAATAAAATAGTGATAAAATATTATTAACAAATAATTAAAACAATTTAATAGATATCGAGATGGGGGATTACACGTCCATCCAAGCGTACTTTCATCACTTTCTACTTCTTATACTCAAGAAGACTTGGGTTACTACGACGACTTGGCAAGAAATCTGGATGCCAATCTTGCTGAAGTTGATATGGAGAGTTTTCGAACAGCAGATATACATACTTTGCTTACAGCTTTACCTGTTATGTGCACCGATCCTATTCAACAGTCAGAGGTATTTTTTTTTTCTCATAATTATTAATTAAATAATTGTATTAATTTTTAAACACCACGACTGAAAAAAAATAAAACAAATTAAACTATTTTATATAATTTTGGCAAATAAAAAGTTGTAATAAATTTTGTGTATATTATAACAGTTTAACTATCAAAGGGAACGTTATGCCAGTATATCTGGTTCAGTGATGGAAAAAATCGACATTGGTTCGTCAATAAGTCCTCATACCAGCAGTCAGGTATGAAATGGACTGGATCTCAAAAAAATATAAAATAAATATATAAAACAATAAATAATTAATACGTAATAAGCTTTACATTATTACCATTTTTTCGCTTATTAAATAAATTAATTTAATTTATTATTTATTATCAGTTATCAGTTTGCGCTTATAAATAAATCGAGCATGATAACAAAAAATGATCCATTGCTCAAAGGACATTTATTATTATTATTACTATTATAAATAATTTAAATAAATATTTTAATTCAATAGCAGCATGTCAAATGGGAAATACAGTCGACTCTTTCTATGTGGCCTCTCTGAAAATCTCCGATCCCCTAATTTCAACGTTTAGTCGTTCTCCCACCAATGGACAGTCATTAATTTTTTAATACCCTCTGTATATGTCCGCAACAAATATTTTGACTCGCTCTCTTCAAGTGTCTGCATACAAAATTTATTTAATTAAAATAATTAATATCTATAATTAAAAAAATTTATAGCACTTAATTGTATGTCGAAGCGTTAGAGAGTAATCAAATTTCAAACAAAAACGTCAATTTTTAGAAACAGATCAAAGTTTGAGCTTCAAAATCTCTTAAATGGTTGGCTTTACGAAAAAAACATAAGAGACCTTTTTTGAAGAGTTGAAAATTTCCTACAAAAATGAATATTAGTTATAGCTGTACGCTTATTTTTCATCAAGTTATAAAATTGTTCTCATTGCACTAAAATTGGGAAGTATCATTACTTAGAACGGGTTGAACGGCATTAAAATAAACTTTTTTATTTTTTAAAATTATTTTTGGGTCTCAAATAAGTGATTTGTACCAAGTAAATTAATCTAATTTGGGGAATAACGAACACCCTAATATATGTATAGTAAGCTGTATCAAAAAAATCGGCTATTTTTTTTTCCTTCATTATATCGAAAATAGTGTTGGAAATGACGAAAAAAAAATACTGTGAAAGTTTGAGCTCTTAATATCAATATTAACCGCTACCGTATCGCAATTTTCTATTTCCCGTTTAAATAACATGGGAAAATTTATTTTTTAAGCTTTGGAATTTTGTAGCTCACGGTGGGACCAATACTTTCAAATGTTCAAGACATATTTTTATGGAAAATTTGACGCTCTACAAAAAAGGTCTCTTATAATTTTTCGATATTTTTATTTCTTCAAAAGTTATTCGAAGTCAAAGTTAGATTGACGATAAATTTTTACATTTTTTAAATTTTGTGACGCAACCATTAACTTTATTGGAAAATTTTATAGGACATTTTTTGTAGAGAATTTTATTTCCTATAACTTGTCTGATAGAAAATTTCCGATATTTCTCACAAGTCGTAAGTTATTTGCAATTAACTGAAAATTTTCTTAAATAATCTAAATTTTGTTGCTTAAAATTAATTATATTAAATTTTCAGTTAATTGCAAATAACTTACGACTTGTAAGAAATATCGAAAATTTTCTATAAGACAAGTTATAGGAAATAAAATTCTCTACAAAAAATGTCCTATAAAATTTTCCGATAAAGTTGATGGTTGCGTCACAAAATTTAAAAAATGTAAAAATTTATCGTCAATCTAACTTTAACTTCGAATAACTTTTGAAGAAATAAAAATATCGAAAAATTATAAGAGACCTTTTTTGTAGAGCGTCAAATTTCCCATAAAATTATGTCTTGAACATTTAAAAGTATTGATCCCACCGTGAGCTACAAAATTCCAAAGCTTAAAAAATAAATTTTCCCATGTTATTTAAACGGGAAATAGAAAATTGCGATGCGGCAGTTGTTAATATTAATATTAAGAGCTCAAACTTTCACAGTATTTTTTTTTTCGTCATTTTCAACAATATTTTCGATATAATGAAGGAAAAAAGAATAGCCGATTTTTTTGATACAGCCTAATGTATAGTATTTAAACATGAATAGTTTTTCATAACGGTCAGATTCAGAGTGGACACTTAGAGAGAGTCTAATCTGTTAATAAAATCCACGACCAAATCGAGCATAACGATATGATAGTGGGGGGACTGTATTTCTCAGAAATATATTCCCCCACAGACCCAAAAGCGAACACTTTCAGAGAGTCGACTGTAAATATTCTTCTGATATTATTTTATTAATTAATGATAAAAATTTTTGTTTAGGGAGAAGATTCAGCATGTTCTACTGCGGATACTATTTCAATCTGCAAGTCATCGTTACTTTTTTCACCTGTGAAAGAAACACCAGTATTGCCACCGGGTGGTAGTTATAGTGTTGATTCTCTTGACTGCGAAGACATGTTATTGACGTGTCAGGCTAATAACAAAAATAATTATACAATCGCTTTTGAAGGCAGCATGACAATGTACTCTGATGGCTCACAAGTTGATTTTGAGAGTCAAGGTGATATTGCTATTTTTTTAAATTATTAGTTTCATAAACATTTAAATTAACTTGCTGACATGATAAATTTACCGAAATAAAAAAAAAAATATGTTGGCTTGTTCGTTTAATTTTATTTGGTTCCGTAACAAAATATCCAAAAGAAAAAATATTTACGGACAAAATTTCATCATTACGAAATATCTGGAGACGAAGTTACCCACTGAAATAATATCATGTGTGTAAATTATGGGTCAATTTATTAATAACTATAATAATAATAGAATTAATTGTATTAATCATATAATCTAAAGACAGTTAATTTTAATTTTGTATTAATACACTTTAAAAAGTTGGGAGTGAATCCGGATTTAATTTCCATCTAAATTCACTCCACCACTCGGAGTTCCGGAGTTTTAAAAAAAATCACTCCGCATGCGGAGTGAATTGGGAGTTTTTTTTAGCGGAGTAATTTTGGAGTGACGTGGATTTTATTTCACTCCCAATTCACACCGGTCCGGAGTTTTAACATTTAATTGAATTTATATTAAACTGTTAAATAGTGAATGCGTGCGAATGTGTGTGCGAGAGCGTGTTTGTGTGAATGTGTGTGTGCGTATCAGCTGATCAGTAATGTAATACGCGAGTTTTTACTTTGATTTTATTTAATGGAGTTATTTTTTATTAATAATATTTTCAAAACTCCTCTCCGGAGTGAATTTCACTGCGGAAGGATTAAATTAATAAAAATATATCTACTCCGATAATTAAAAATGCATTCACTCCGGATTTAATCCGCATTCACTCTACGAATTTTTTACAGTGTATTGTAATATTTATGTAACATGAAAATAATTGATGTAACTTTGTACGAATATAATTCAGGCTAATACCAGAGTCCTTTGAACGAGTTCGTTCATATTCAAATGAATTTTCGGAAACTTGTATGGATTATCCGTACTTTACTGTTAAAGGAATTGTGTCACCCTTCAACAGTATCGTTGGAATGGATTTTATCTTTAAATATGACATTATAACAATTCCATAAAGATATTTCAATCAAAGATTTTCGTTGCCTTTTACCGCTTCGTGATACACACCCACCCAAGTACAAAATAATCCAGTAATTGACGAAATTGAATTAAAATATGAGTATTTTTTCTTTAATTCATCTAGTAAATGTGGATTTTTCATGATACTGAAGCTAGCAGACGTCTAATAATTTTTGGATTTTCTTTTAGACCGTAAATTTAAAAAAAAAAAAATTTGAAAAAATTGCACCTGTAGTTTTGAAAATTTTCTACGTGTGCATATTTTTAGTTTTTTTTTTTTTTTGCAATTCATTTGGTGAAAAAAAAAATCCGAAAATTACTAATTGTCTGCTAACTTCAGGATCATGATATTTCATCCACAGATATTTTGTCCCGTGGATATTTTATCGCGGCACCTTTTATTTATTTGATTAATAGTTAAAGAAAAAAAAAATACTAACAATTTTTTTTTGTATTGCAGATAAACATAAAGCATATGAAGTTCGAGAAAATTATTACAATCCAAGTAAAATAGATTTAAAAAATATATTGGATTATTCAATGGCTTGTTCAGATTCAAAAATTTACACGACTTGGAGTAATTTAAAACATTTATCGGCAAATAAAGTTATGAAACGTCATGGGTCTGGTAATAATAACACAATGCCAAATTTTCTTCAAGCAACAGCAGCAACAATACCAGCAACAGTTATGTTAAATTCAACCAAAAGGAGTTTAAGTTTACCAGATTTAAGAAAAACCCGTGATTTAGAACAAATAAATATTCCATTAAATTTTTCAATGGACTCTGCAGAATCACATCATCAACATTCGCACAGTTCTGGTTCGGTAATGAGTAGATCTGTAAATGAAAGTTCAAATAGTAACACATCAGCGGGTAAAAAAATTCAAAATATGAGTCTCGTTAAATTATTTATTAAACAAAAAAGTATGAGTGCTGAAGGTATGAGTTTGACACTCGATCAGTCTGATTCAGCAAGTGATAATGGTTGGCCTACAAGTAATAGCAGCAGTGAGAGCAGAACAAATACAAATACACAGATACAAATTAATCATCATAATAATATTAATGATACATGTAAAAATAACATTCCAGACAATGACTTTTCAATAAACTGGGTTAAAACAGACTGTTATAAAAGTACTGAAACAATGAGCCATGACGGTAGTTCCAGTAATACATCAAAACGTGTGCCATCAATTAAAGAAATGAAACAAGAATCACCATCTGTTGAAGAATTGTCTGAGAGTATTTTAAAATCCGAAATAATGAATGATAAAATCCAATCAGAATTACTGCAGTTAAAAGATAATAATATCAAAAAAGTATGGAATAAATCATCAGAACAAGAAACAATACCAATATCTAAAACAACTGGTATACAAACGATTAAAGAAGTTGAAGATAATGCTGTACAGACATCACTTATTTATAACTTATCATCTAAAAATGATTATTATCCATATTTACGTGAAACATTCGTTGATAAAAAGCCAGTTTATGTGGTCTATCCAAATTATGCATTACCAGATTTATCATTTTTAAATAACAAACAAGTAAAACTTGATAATGTGGCATTGAAACCACAAGAAAGAGTGAGTCTTAAAAAAACTGGACGAAACAATAGACCATTTTCTTGTAATGACATTGAATCACTGAAACAACGTGGATTTTCTCATGTTAAAGATTGGGAATCATTGACATTTTTATTACCAACAGAGTATCGTAAAGTTTTACATGACGTTCCTGAAGTACCCAGACACATTAAATTGTCTGAAGAAAATAAAAAACCTCTATTTTGTTTATCTCCACCAATGCGACACAAAGGAGTTGGACGTAATGCAGCAGCAGCAGCAGCAACAACAAATGAAATTTTACCGACAAATATATCATCTAGTAGTAGTACTGGTACACAACCATCATCAGGTTATCGCGGATCGTCAACAATTCTCAGCGATTCCTCATCAAATCAACAGACAAGTACCAATCCACTTTATCTTTATCGTTATGACAGCGGTAGCTCTGAAAATAGTTTAATAAGCCATGATAAAAAGTCGTCACACCGACCTGGCAGTAGTGTGAGTCAAAGAACTGGTAATACTGGATTTTCAAAACGATCTATTTCTTTACCACATGGAGAAAAAGAAAATAATATTGAGTACACTGGCAAAGTACCACCGCGGCCTCCTTTACCTCGAAGTATTTTACGTAAAAATAGATCAGCGACAAATAAAAGATACAGCATGTTTGAAATGGGCGGAGTTGAAGAAGTTGATGATCATTTAAAATCCGAAGCTGAATCAAATAAACGAATGTCACTACAAGAACCGTATTATATTAATAATGATTTACAATTATTACGTCACGGGCGTATTATTGATTCTGACAAAGACGTCGATGAAGTTGAAGAGAAACGTTACGCAGAACATATGAGAGAAGTTGGCAATTATGGTATTGCTGAGACAATTGATGTTGAATCAAGTGGTGATGATGTTAAACAGCTTGAAGAATTTTTGAAGCGCAGTGGATTTTCATCAAGCAGCGACGACGGTGAAGACCCTGATATTAGATTAAGATCTTATGTTAGAAAATTTTTGGCGCTAAAAATGAATAAAGATGCTGTCAAAGCTGAAATGCTTGAATCACAGAAAAAAACAGTCAGTTTTGCTGTTAATAGACGACCATATTTAGATAGTAAAATTTTACAACTGGATATTAAAGATTGTCATGATGATTTTGATAAAAAAATTAATTTTGATGACAAACAAATAATGATTAACTCTGTTAATAAAGCTGTTGATTTATTAATTAAATTTTGGAATACGCAAGTAGACTCAAGATCTGTTGATTATAATGATAAAATAGAATGTTCACAAATATGTTTAAGTAACTTATGCCCGGCATTATATGCAATAATGTCTGATGGTTTAAAACCACAAATAAATTCAACTTTTGGTCCTATTGCTAACAGTGTTTGGCAAGTTGTTGAAGCATCATCACAACAGGGGCCACTTACAAATACACTTAATGAATTAGTTAAAAAAATAAATAGCGAAGATTTTATGACTGAAGGATTACTTAAATTTCATGCCTTTGTATTTGGGTTATTAAATTTACGGGCATTAGATGCATGGTTTGCATATTTATGTACACGTGAAACAATATTACGTAAACATTATACTAGTAGTAGTTTATTTGTTTGTGGTATTGGTTGCGCAAATTCACGTAAATTAATTGATAATTTTCTTAGTATTTTAGATCCACTTGCATTTTGTCCATTCCAATTAGATCTTTTATATCAGTATCGGCAATTACATAACAGTTTTAGTCATGTTAATAATATTATAACAAATGATAATAATATTATTGTGACAAAAGATAATTTTGATAAACAACAAAATATATTAATTCAAAGTCCGAAAAAAATACGACCACGTTCTTGTGGTTTTGATAACAATATCACTAAGGCTGAAAATACAAATGATATGAAAAAACGTTGGAGTAATATAGCTATTGGATCTAAAATGTTTCCTGTATTGGATAAATTAACTTGTGATGATTCTGAAGATTATACTGATAGCTTAGAGCATTCACCGTTAAATCGTGCTAGTAATCGTAAAAATATAACCAGAACATCAACTGTTAAAAACGCTGATGATAATGATGATGATGATGGTGATGATAATCAAGATAATGCTGGTGCAAGTGGATTGAAATTTAAAAGATTACAAGAAAAATGGGAATTAATGGTTGGTAAAGATGACACACGTGGTAGAGAAACTAATAATACAACATCACCATCATCACCACTTAGAACTCCTACTGGTGTTACTAAATCTAAAATTCCTCGGCTATTGACATCACCAATAAAACAACCAACAAATAGTCTGACTGGTACGAAAAATAAAACTGTTACTGGTATACCTGTTAAAAAATCAATTCCCAGTACAACAAATAAAATTTTGCCGAAAAAACCAACAGATTCAAAACTTAAAGAATCATCTAGACGCACTAGTCGTGTTGATCAAGATCATAATGTCACTCCAAGAACACATTTAACGCGCCCGAGTTCATTACCTTATAAATCTTATGCTCTCAATGCTAAAGAAAAAAATTTGATTTCACCACAGAGACGTGCTGTTTCAACATCTTTACCAAGACCAAATACTCCAGCTGCTTCAAAAGCTAATACTCAATTAAAACGTCCAGTAAAGTAAGTTAGTTTAATTATAATTATAATTACAGTAAGTCTGAGTGACTTTGGCCAAATCAAGGTAACATGAACTGAATCTTAAAATTATGCTGAGGTATATTTTGACTTCAAAATTTTATATGGGACTAAAGTCCCCATTATTGACATTATAAGTTATTAATTAATTATTTCAAGGTTAATGATAAATCTAACAACAGAAAGCCAATCATTCAAATGGAATTACTACTTATTTATATTTTCAAATGTCTATTGACTACGTAAATAAAAAATGAATTGTTTATATCAACTGGCCAAAGTTACCCAGATTTGGACTTTAATTAATAAAAAATATATTTTTTTTTAATTTAATGATATCTAAATTTACTACGATAACAATTTATTTCAATTTTCAATACAAATTTTAGTTTTGGTTTGAAAATCTTAAAAAGTTATTAGATTTATGGAGAATTTAATACTAGAGAAGTTTTTATTGTTAATTTTTTTGATGATTTATTCTAACACTTTGTAAAAAGTTTAGAAAAAAAAGAGCGCGAAAATAATTTAAAAAATAAACCTTTTGGGAACAGGTTCCAAAAAATTACAACTTCGGAAATGGTTCCAATATTTTTTTTTTTCTTAATTTGTTACAAATAAAAAAAAAATTATCAGAAATTATATAAAAAAATTCATTAAACTTTAAAAACTTTTATATATATTTTGATATAAAAAATTTAAAAATATATTCTAGAAAAATTAAGAGCATTCTCAGACAGCACCGCCCACTTTTTAAAAGTATGCAATGACTTTCAACTGTCATAACCGTATTCAAATTTAATTAATTAATTAATTAATTATAGTTGGATTTGCGAGAATTTGAGCTTTGGTTTTTTACCCCCATCATCAAGGCGCAATGTCTTAGGTTTTAAATTTAGATGGTGGGGGTAAAAATCGAAAATATCCGAAAAGCAAAGTTTCGCTAATCCAACTATAATTAATTAAAAAAAAAAATAAAACTCTAATTGAAAAATAGACAACGTAGAAGTAATTTCACCGAGATATAGAATTAAAAAAAAATTACTTACAGTTGATATCAATTTTGTTGAATAAATTCCAGTAAAATCTTCATGTCAATTGTTTAATTAAAATTTTCAAATTTTGTATGCTAAAATTTATTCAACAAATTTCGTTCAACTCCCAACTGATATCAACTGTAAGTAATTTTTTTCAAATTCTGTATTTCGTCGAAATTACTTCTACGTTGTCCTCTTTTCAATTAAAGTTTAAAATTTTTTTTAATTAATCAAGTAAATTTTGATACGCTTATGACAATTGAAAGAAATTGAAAATTTTTAAAAAGTAGTGGGAACTGTCTGAGTATGGCCTTAAAATAAGTTTACAAAAAAATACTGAACCAACTAGTATTTTTAGTTAAAAATTTTTTAAAGTTCCAATAAATAGAACTTAGAAGGTTCTTAATTTAGAGAATTTTCCGAACATTTTTTTTTCATGGGCATAATTAAAAAAATAATTAAATATAAAATTCTTTTATAATTTACGATACTATAATTAAATATTAGGGCGTTTCAAAAAAAAAAAAAATTTTTTTTTTTCTCGGAACCAGGCTCAAAAGTATCGTTTAGATGCCAAAATAGGCCTCTGAAAATATGAGCCCCTAATATCAATATTAAGGTTGTCCGCATCGCACTTTTCGATTTCCCATAAGAATAACACAGGAAAAAAATTTTTTTTCTTCTGATTTTTGAAACTAATGAACCATATATTGCATTGTAATGTCCATCAAATATTTTTGTAGAGAATTGAACGCTCTACAAAAAAAGTCTTATCACTTTTTGATAAATCCATCTGTTCGAAAGTTATTGGAGCTGGAAGTCAAATCTACAGTAAGCTTCGAGATCTTTTTACTTTTCCAGCAAAACTATCAGACTTATCAAGAAATGTCGTAGGAACTTTTTTGTAGACAATTTCATTTCCTACAAATTATTTTCAATAAAGTTCATTCGAATTCCGCATTGTTTTCTAGTTATTCTCATTTTAACGTTAAGTTCTCAAAATCGATTAGAAGACTATTATTTTTATAATCTTGGCATTAAAATGAAAATAACTAGAAAAAAATGCGGAATTTCAAAAAACTTCATTGAAAATAATTTGTAGGAAATAAAATTGTCTACAAAAAAGATCCTATAACATTTCTTGATAAGTCTGATAGTTTTGCTGGAAAAGTAAAAAGATCTCGAAGTTTACTGTAGATTTGACTTCCAGCTCCAATAACTTTCGAACAGATGGATTTATCAAAAAGTGATAAGAGACTTTTTTTGTAGAGCGTTCAATTCTCTACAAAAATATTTGATGGACATTACAATGCAATTTATGGTTCATTAGTTTCAAAAATCATAAGAAAAAAAAATTTTTTTCCTGTGTTATTTTTATGGGAAATCGAAAAGTGCGATGCGGACAACCTTAATATTAATATTGAGGGCTCATATTTTCAGAGGCCTATTTTGGTATCTAAACGAAACTTTTGAGCCTGGTTCCAAGAAAAAAAAATATTTGTTTTTTTGAAACGCCCTGTTAAATATAAACAATTAAAATATAATTAATTTAATTTTAAAAAATGTTATTTTAGAGAAGTGCGCACTCTAACTCATCGACTTCCGTCAGACAATGGCCACTTATCTTTTAACGAAGGCGACCGACTGAAAGTTATCTTGGAAGTAGATAGCAAATGGTTATTATGCGCAAAGGGTGATCGTAAGGGCTTAGTACCAAGAGCTTGCGTGCACGTTTGTCAGACTTAGCCCAAGATAAATATCACCATGAAAATTTAAAATTCACTATCGATATTTAAAAAAAAAAGTAAGAATGAATATATATGAAAGTCACAGAATTCATTAATTTAGGCTGGCAATAATGCCTCGCACTAGTGTCATTAAAATTCGTGTCATATTAATAAAAATAAAAATTAATGACTAATTATTTTAGTTTAATGTACAGTGTAACAAAGATTTAAATGAAGAGTAAGAAAATGATTAAAAAAAAAAGTAAATAATGATAATAAAAAAACTAATCAAGTATTAATTAATGTTAATGACTATGACAAAGATTAATGTTTATTATATTAATTAATAATATATTTTTATTTTTAAATTAATCATAGAATTTCATTAACGTCATTAACTGAATGAAAAAAATTATATGACAAGAAAAAATAATAACTAGTCATCTCTCGATACCAGATTGTATTTAATTATCTAAAGAGAACATATTTATATCCATTGTACATATATACAGTGTAACGACAATTTAAAATGTAACGTTAATAATTAAGTAGTAATAACATACTGTCATTATAATCATTATTATTATTTTTATTATTATAGTTATTATTATATAAATGTAACTGTGATAATCAGGAAAATAAGTTTATCAGTTTGTTTAGTTTTATCCTTTAATATTAATTTAAAATGAATTAATTTTAGTGACGTTTAATTTAAAAATTATGACATTATTTAAAAAATGTTATCTCTACAACTCACATTTACTTTTTATTTAAACATTAGCAATATTGTATTTGGTAATATTTAAAATAATCTTTTTTTACTTGCTTACTGCTTACTGTATCTTGTGTATGTGACCCTTGCATATCGATTTAAGTTTTAATTTAAAGTAAGTAATAGTACTTTAGTAATGATAGTTATACTATTTCACTGTACAGTTTAATGTTACTTATTATTATGCAATAATGCTCGAGTTTAGATACTTAGAACCATAATTATAAAGAAGAAAAAATTATAAAATAATTTATTATTTAAAAATAAAGATGATAAAAAATAATTGTGAACAAAAATGTATGTATATATTCGATGTATGAAATAATTTATCTTTATATAGCTTTGCTAAAAAAAAAACTATAATCATTATGTTAAATCACAAAGATATATAATAAAACAATAAGATTGAAGAAATGGTTTGTCATTATGCAGATTAAAGACTTGAATTTTTATATCTGATTTATATATTTTAATTATTTATATGTTTAAATATTGTGATTGTTGTTAAAAAAAAATGATTTAAAGAATCTCAAAATGCTGGAAATTCATTAAATAATTATAATACTGAAAGAAGCAGACATCAGGCAATTTTACTATTTTTATAAATAAATTACTTGTGTAGAAAATTTTCTGAAAATACACTAGCAAAATTTTTTTAATAGGGGAAAGAGGGGAAGAGGTCTGAGACACAACAAAAAAGAGGATATTTTCGTGATTTTTTTTTCAGAGTATCTTCTTTATTAAAATTCTTAAAATTTGTGACATTATTAAGCATCATTGCAAGAATATTCTGCTAAATTTTCATAAAAAAATATTGAAAAATAAGCCAGTGGTAGTGGGGAGAGACGAGTCACTTCAAAAAAGTCTCCATGCCGAAGGCAGGATAACTCATGACTGCCTCATCTGAAATCAAAAAAACCAAAAAGTTTTCTTTAGTACATAAGTTTACCTTCGATTTGAACGAAGGATTTCTTTTATCAATAACTTATTTTTTAATTAAACAAGAGGAACAATTTTTGGTAAAAATAAGTTTTTTTTTATTGCACCTTTACCAAAAATTAAAAAATGAATATTTCGTTTATTCCTTCGTTCAAATCCGATAAACTTATGTACCAAAAAAATCTTTTTGGTTTTTTGGTTTCAGATGAAGCAGTCATGAGTTATTCTGCCTATGGCATGGAAACTTTTTTTTAAAGTGACTCGTCTCTCCCCACTACCATTGGCTTATTTTTCAATAATTTTTTATGAAAATTTAGCAGAATATTCTTGGAATGATGCTTAATAATGCCACAAATTTTAAGAATTTTAATAACGAAGGTACTCTGAAAAAAAAATAACCAAAACATCCTCTTATTTTTTTGTATCTCAGGAGGTCCCTTTCCTTTAAGTTATTGGAATGCATTTTTTTTTATAAGCATTAATTGTTTATTCGAAAGAAAACAAATTATTGTCGTCTACTTTCAGTATCATAAATAATAAATATAAAATAATATTACTTTTTCATATTTAAAAATTAAAAGTTTTAGTGAATTATTATTCAATCATTAAAAAAATTATACATTATAATAATTTTGGTAATTAGCGTTGAGTTTAAAATTAAATTAGAATGATTAAAATAGACATAGAAATCTGCTGACATTTATATATATGATAAAAAAGTATCTTTTGCAAGAAGAAATATATATTTATAGATATATATTCATATGTAAAAGAGAAAAGAAAACAAAGTATCAAATTATATTGTTTTGCATAATAATTTAATAGATTTATGTTTTCTCGCTTTGTGTCTTGTTCAAATGGTAATATATATATATATATATATGTGTATATATATATATATATATATATATATATATATATATATATATATATATATATTGTATGCAATAAAAAAGATAAATTAATATTAATATATATAAATCATTGAGCGTAAAACAAATTAGTATGATAAGAAGGAAACGCCACAATAAAGAAAAAAAAAATAATAAAAATTGGCCTCGTTAACTCGCTCGAATTTGATGAAACATATACGTATGTATACATTTACATAAAATAAAAATTATCATATTTATTGATAGCACATTTACCAAATTAATAAGCGACATTCCCACTTTCATCTTTCATGCGGTCTTTGTTCTTTTTAGTTAAACGAGTTCATACAAATTTGACTATTTTATTATCCCGGGAAAAAATAATTTTGCCTAATTATGTATAATTATTAGGGTGGCGCAAAAAAACCGACTATTTTTTTTTTTTCCATCTCGCATGAAAATTTGTTGGTTTACGATGTTTTAAGAAGCCTCTCCACAAATCAGCTCGATAAAAGATTTTTAAGAGGTCGCTCACGAATTTTGAAAATATCAAAAATGATCGAAATTCGGATTTTTATTAAAAAAATATTTTTTTTCTCGTGGCAGCAATAGTTTATGTTTGTAAAATCATGACTATGCTGAAAATTTCAGCCCAAAATTTAAATATTTAAACGGCGCTCAAGAATTTTGAATGTTTCCGAGCGCAGTCTCTTGGACGTTTTTGAGCGACCCTTAAATATTAATAATAAAGCTTCTCGATTTTTTCACCATCAATTTGCATGACAATGAATGAAAATATAACCCGAGAAATAGAAATAATAAGTTATTTACATACTTTTTTATTTTTTAATCCAATTTGTAGGTTTTTTCGCTTATTTAAAACTTACCAAATTGTATTGTTTAAGACTGTCCTGTATATTTTTGGTTATGCAAAAGTTATATTTAAGTGAAATGACAATAATTAAGTTATAAAAACTAATCCAAACTATTAGTTACATATTATCAGTTAATATTCGAAATTCTTGAGCGCCGTTTAAATATTTAAATTTTGGGCTGAAATTTTCAGCATAGTCATGATTTCACAAATATAAACTATTGCTGCCACGAGAAAAAAAAAAATTTTTTAATAAAAATCCGAATTTCGATCATTTTTGATATTTTCAAAATTCGTGAGCTACCTCTTAAAAATCTTTTATCGAGCTGATTTGTGGAGAGGCTTCTTAAAACATCGTAAACCAACAAATTTTCATGCGAGATGGAAAAAAAAAAAATAGTCGGTTTTTTTGCGCCACCCTAATAATTATGTATGATTATATATGAAATTATATATAATTATATATGAATTTATGTATGATTATATATAATCATATCTACCTCCATATATAATTATGCATGACGTTATATATAATTTAATCTGATCATGTCTGACCAATACATTATGTCTCGAACTATGTATAAAGTTATATATAGGTCTATATATAATTAGATCCGACCAGACCTGAATTATATCTGCCTATGTATGATCATATATAGGCTTAGATATAATTATATATGAGAATACATGACTAGATCTGATCAGACGGCTAATATAAATTCATGTATAGTCGTGCATAAGTTTATATATGATTGGATCTGATCAGACTTAATTGATGTTAAACCTATAAATATTCAATTATGTATATAGGTCTAATATATACATTAATATATATATTACATAATATGACAATTTTTGAATATCAAAGTTATTAAATTTTTATTTTTTCAACTATCAATCAAACTTAAATCCCCAATACTTAAAAAATGTTCAAAGGTTTCGGCAGCAATTTAAAAGTATAAATCGATATCGATTTATATACGAATATTTATAAATTTATAGATAAATAGATTTGATTAAATGTATGTAATGAATTCTATTGTAATTGTACAAAACCAAATTCATCATTAGGTGCCTTATTTACGTAAGATGTATCAATTTGATTATTTGAGTTCAGTAATGCCATAAACTTTTATTACTAATAATGTATAACAGACTAGAGGACCAGACTACAATCCATCGATAACCAAAGTTGAACAGCATCGACGTGGGATATTAATTGGACGGTATTTAATTAATAGTTTACAGATATTCTAAATGAGATTCTAAAAATGACTATATTCGTTCATGCATGATTATATATAATCATATATGATCATCTATAAACAGATCGAGTTATGTATGATCAGACCTGGCCAATTTTTGGATCTGATCATATATAAGTGATGATATATAATTAGGCAAAATCATTTTTTCTCGGGTATACACACGGAAAAAACGAATTTCGTCCTGATAGCAATAGACGGGATAACGAAAAATTTTGTCATAATGACAAACATGATTAGCTAACGGTAACAAATCAATGTGTGTCGTAATTAAGAAGTCGATTTGTTATGAAAACACATGATGTTTATTATAATAATATCGTCGTATTTTAAATTTGGCATTTGCTACCGTAAGTAATCTTAGCTTACGATTATGAAAATTTTTTTTAATGCTACAAATTCATTCTGTTACTTTAACAAATCAATTTTTTTATTGGAACACAACAGTTTTGTTACAGTTACAAACCATTGCTTGGCACAACGAAACATTTTTCAGCATTACAAAAACATTGAAATCCCAACGAATGCTTCGTTATCCGTATATTAAGGCAGAATTTCGTTACCATATGTTATCTTATTTTGTAGCCACAAAAAAAATTTTTCTGTGCAAAGATAAAATTATACTCCATTTATATTTGGCTTCATTACAACCATCTTTGTAATCACTTAGCATTTTCCAGTACTCTTACATCTTTAGAATCTACTTGAACGAAAATCAGATTCAACAAATTATTAAGAAAAATGAAAAAAAACTAAATATATATTTTTTTTTTATTGCAATATAGAAAAAAATATCTGGGCAACGGTTGACTCTGCGGGTCAACTCCAAAACTTCCCGCTGTTTTTAAGTTCAAGGATTTTTATGAGCTCTTCAAACTCAAACAAATTACGTTTCATGCTGAAGTTTGAAAATTTAAGGATCGAAAATAATGAAAAAGCGTTTTTGAAATTTTTATTCATGATTGTGTTCAATTAAATAAATGTATTCAGGCAGAAATCAATGAATGTGTTTAAAGTAATCATGTATGATCAGGCCTGAAATTAGTTATGACCATGTCTGTAGTGTTAAATACGTTCAGGCCTGCTTATATCTGATCATACCTGTTCATGTCTGATGTCATATATGATCATGTCTGAAGCGTGAAATACGTTCAGGTCTGAACATTTTTTGCCGGGCAAGCTCATTAATATGCAGTAGTACAACAAGAAAAAATTGCGTAAAGAAAATACTCAACAATTTCATGAAATTGTAACTAATAAGTTATTTGAAGCAAAAGAAAATTTATACTTATTGATTATTTAACTTCCCGCTATAAAAATTGAAAATTTAAAAAAAAAAGAGAAATTGGTTTCGGTCCGATTTTAAGAAAATCGAATTTCTAACAGATCTTGAGGTTTTAGGAAGCCGTTCCGACTAATTTCAAGATAATGTCCGAAAGTATGTATATTAGCCCGACTAGCATTTTTCATAAGGGCCTGACGAGCTCCTTATCGGGTTAACCTTATTTCAAATAAGGTCCCGATCAGGGTATCCTGACGAGGACCCTGATATGGATGTAACGCTTAAGACCCATGAGGTCCTTATCGGGATTGCCTTATCAGGACCATACCAGGATATCCTCATCAAATCCTTATCAGGATTACCTTATTAGTAATTATTTTTGAAAAAATATTAAATTGCAAAAAAAAAAAAAATAAGAGAATTTTAATTCGATCGAGAACGTTATTTATTGTATTGAAAGCATTAATTAGAGGAAGTAAACATATTATTTATTGATGAAATAAATCCCGATAACTGCTGGGCTCGAACCTGCGTCCTTTCGATTCAAAGTCCTCGATGCTATCCACTGGGCTGACATACACAAGTGATCTCAAAAGTGTAAATATAATATTCATTATGATGTCAAAGAATAACTGATGAAGAAGTAAAAAATCTGTGCTACAATGATTGACGTGATTTTTATATAATATTCTTTTGTACTTTTTTAAATTTTTAGCCTGTAAATGAAATATTTGAAGGAATGGGATAACTTTTTTTTTGAATAGGGATATCCTGATGAGGTCCTGACCAGGAACTTGTCAGGTTGACCCGATGGCAAATAACTTTTTTTTGAATAAGGATATCCTGATGAGGTCCTGATCAGGACCTTGTCAGGTTTGCCCTAATAAGGCAAACCTTATATTAACCTGATAAGGTCCTTATGGTACTTCAGGCAAATCAGGAAGAAATTCTAGTCGGGAGGGTGTGCCAAAAAAAATCGATAATTTTTTTTTTTTACTCTCCCACAAAAAATTTGTTGGTCAGCCCTAAAAAAAAGTTCAGTTAAAATTTCAGCCCTTAATTTCAATTTTAAGAGGTCCATCATCGATCTTAAAGTTTTCCCATTTAAATAACATGGGAAAACTATTTTTTTACATTATTTATGGCTGCAAACTGTGAAGATTTTTTTTTTTGACATTATTGATCAGTGAACCTTCTTAAGCAATAAATTGTCTATAAAAAAATTCATAGAATCAGATCTGTGCACTCAATATTTGGTCTATTAATGACGTTAGAATATGCGAATTTTACGAAAATTCGTTATTTTTACATCTGGAAACTAAACTGTTGGTTGTAGAAAAAAAAGTTAAGTAGTAATTTCGTAGTACATTAGATTCTCTACAAAATTGCCATTGAGAACTTTTTTGTATGATGAACAGTTCAATAGTTACGAGCTCTCGAAGTCTCATTATTTGAATTATTTACTTATAACAATTAAAGTATTGAGTATAGAGACAACAGTTATTTAAAAATTCAGTAAAAAATCCTATACACTACGTATATACGCGGAAATTTTATCTTCAACGAATCCTGATAAATTTGAGCTCCAAAAGTCTCAATTATAGATTTATTTAAATTATCCGTTTAACCTATTCTCTGTTGAAAATAATTTGAATCAAGATTTTTTAGCAGTATTTTAAATTTATAAAAAAAACTCGTAATAAGTCCATCATATCATTAATAGTTGATTGTTTATTTACTATTTCTATTCCTTGATTACAAAAATCTAATGACATAAAGATTTTTTTTGTTTCAATTAAAAAACAAAACGATTTTTTAATTTTTCTTTGGAGTATTCTAGCTGCTAGTAGCTAATTCTTCGATAAATTCAAATTTAAATTTATATAACCCACTGAGAAATTTGTTATTCTCGAAATTAAAATTAACTTAGAGTAATTTAGAAGCCTGAGTGAGTGAAAAGTATAAAAAATACACACAGCGATAATTAACTTATAAATATACTTTATTTTCACACTACTTAAAACTTTTAAGTCACAAAATTTAAAGTCACACTGTATTTTACCTAATTTTATCTAAATGATTATTTTTCATTGTCTGAAGGATTAACTTTAAATAACATCAATTTTAAAGCTCACAGTTATTTAAAAAATACATAATTTTTATTTTAATAAATTTTATAATAAAGATGATGTTTTTCATCTACAATTAATTTTTAAGATCAGAAAATATCATATCACATAAGTTGATATTATTTAATTTGGTAAATGGAATCTTCAATAAAAATTATGCTTGAGTTTTGTTTCAACTGCATAAAGAAATCGAAATTCAAATGTAAAATTATTAACTTTTGGTTAACTTCCGCAACAATTACCTTTAAATAATGAAAAAATCTTTAATAGCATGTGTTAGTAATATTTAAGTGTCGGATACTCCGAAAAAAAATTAGAAAATCTTTTTGTTTTTTAATTAAAACAAAAAAAAATTTTATTTTATTAGATTTTTGTAATCAAGAAATAGAAATAGTAAATAAACAATCAACTATTAATGATATGATGGTCTTATTACGAGTTTTTTTTATAAATTTAAAATACTGCTAAAGAATCTTGATTCAAATTATTTTCAACAGATAATAGGTTAAACTGATAATTTTAATAAATGTATAATTGAGACTTTTGGAGCTCAAATTTATTGAGTCGTTGAAGATAAAATTTCCGCGTATATATGTAGTGTATTGGATTTTTTACCGAATTTTTAAATAACTGTTGTCTCTGTACTCAATACTTTAATTGTTATAATCAAATAATTCAAATAATGAGACTTCGAGAGCTCGTAACTATTGAACTGTTCATCATACAGAAGAGTTCATAAAGACAATTTTGTAGAAAATCAAATGTACTACAAAATAACTACTCAACTTTTTTTTTAATAGTCAATATTTTAATTGTTATAAGTAAATAACTTAAATAATAAGACTTCGAAAACTCATAACTATTGATATGTTCATCATACAAAAAAGTTCTCAATGGCAATTTTGTAGAAAATCAAATGTACTACGAAATTACTACTTAACTTTTTTTTCTACAACCAACAGTTTAGTTTCCAGATGTAAAAATAACGAATTTTCGTAAAATTCGCATATTCTAACGTCATTAATAGACGAAATATTGAGTGCACAGATTTGATTCTATGAATTTTTTTATAGACAATTTATAGCTTAAGAAGGTTCACTGATCAACAATGTCAAAAAAAAAAATCTTCACAGTTTGCAGCCATAAATAATGTAAAAAAATAGTTTTCCCATGTTATTTAAATGGGAAAACTTTGAGATCGATGATGGACCTCTTAAAATTGAAATTAAGGGCTGAAATTTTAACTGAACTTTTTTTTAGGGCTGACCAACAAATTTTTTGTGGGGGAGTCAAATAAAAAAATTATCGATTTTTTTTGGCACACCCTAATGTATAAATTTGCGAATTTAGTTAATATCAGTTAGAAATTGTATATAAACCTGAAGATAAAATATTTCTACAAGTTAAATCTTTGGGTTTTTTAAGATAAATATATGTATATATAGGGGAAGGGGGGGGGGGGCAAAGCGGGGTACTTAAGAAAATTCTAAGGTTTCGAGGACTCAAATACGCCAAATCTTTTTTTTTTTTTTTCAAATGATTTTCAAAGTAAATAGAAAAAATTTTCAGTTGCCCTTAAAAAAAAAAATTTCATTTTTGCCGGCAACGATATATTTTAATTTAACTCAACTCTATCGTAGATACGAAAATGTTCCCCGGACCATTATTAAGTCGCTCATAAGGACTCAGGTAAAAATTTAACAGTGTAATTAGTTCGAAAAACCTTAATGCTTCGAAGATGGATTGTCGTAATGACACTCATATACGGTACTACAATAGTAAAGTACATAAGTATTTAATGATCTGCATATGTACAATACTCTTAAATATTTAGTTTTAGTATAAATATTTCTATAACATAGAATCGTCGTTAGCTCATTATTTATTTAGATTTCAAGATTAAAAGGATAAAGTTATTGAGAGAGAAAGACTGGAAAACTATAATAGTTGAGACAATGAACTCATTGGGATTCCCGTATTGTCAAATGGACAAATTTAATTTTAGTAGAAAGAAATTAATTTTCAGAACAACTTAAGAACTATTGTTGTCCTGTATGGGTTTACTTTTGAATAATTCTATCTTTGTTGCACTAATGACGATGGATTTTGAAGAGTGGGGCAAGAAAAATCATTGTCGGGGGCATTTTTGCTAATGTCGGAAGTACCATAGACATCATCATTTAAACTCAGTTTTGATCTTGAGACTGCAAGTCGTACAGTTACTCTCGTCTTAAGACTACATCAGTATAACCAACGTTTACCAATAATTTAACGTTGAATTAGTACAAAGTGAACAGTTACTCTAACAGTGTAGTGCTCAAGTTCGTTTTTTAAGAGTTCATTTGTTAAAAATAAACAATTACCAACAATATCAAATTCATTACAATGGAATTATCAGAGTTTACCTACGAATACGTTTCCAAATCGATCGAACGAGGTGTGATCAAAGATATCAATGCAGTGATTCCAGTCTTGGGTGGTTTAACGTTGCTTCACATAGCAACTTTGAATAATGATCAACAATTAGTGGACTATCTGCTCCGCAAAGGAGCTGATATAAATTCAAAAAGTGAATGCTGGGGTACAGTTTTTAATATTGCTCTGATAGTGAATAACCTGACAACAATTCAAAGTCTAATAAGCTTTGGAGCAGACGTTAATCATCGAATTGAGTTCTCTGAATTACGCCGTTTCAAGATGGCAGTTTACCAATATTGTAAAGAAATTCGTAAGTTTTCATTATCATCCTCTTTCTGTATCCATACGATATTTCTTTCTGGTCATACAGCTGTTGCCACTCTACCATTAAATATCGCTATTCATGGACAGAATGTAAAAATGGTAGAGCTACTTTTAAAAAATAATGCTGATCCGAATCCTGATGCTGATACTTATGGATCACCACTACTCTTTGCTGCTATTAAAGGAGATTTACCAATTATAAAACTTCTTCTGGCCTACGGTTCAAATGTTAATATTGTAATGAAACATGTTGGAGGAATTCCTCACGGTTTAGGAGAAAGTCCTCTACATGTTGTTGCCCACAATCAAGACTCGGAAGCATTAAAATTGTTCTTAGATCATGATATGATTGATATAAATATAGTGACAGATTTTAAAGATTCAGCACTTCATTGCGCAATGATGGATACGACTGACGATAATATCATAACTTCTTAATGCTGGTATTGATGTTAATTTAAAAAACAGTGATGGTAAAACAGCATTTAATATTTCAACACAGAATAATTCAAAAAAAGTTAATGATATAATTACGGAACATATTGCGAAATGTAGTGCGGCGAATTTTTATGTCAATGAAGAAAATTTAGCAGTCATAAATAGTGAAAAATTTGGCGCATTACGCAACCAGTGCATAAGCGAAATGGAAAAAATGAAGATAACATTTGTTGGTAAAAGTAATGTAACGTATCATTATGTTTTAAATAATAAATGTGTCCACAAATTAGCTTTAAGTTTAAAATATGTTAGTGATAGTACGATTTTAGATTCTGCCATTCAATCTATTTTTCCACTATATGCTGGAATAATAAATTACCGGTTAAAAAAAGCATTAAGAAGAAAGAAATTGTTATTCAGTGCTACTGATTTAATTGATGATATTTTCCAAGAACTACAACTCCCAAGTACTTTTACGAGGGATATTTTTAAATTTCTATCCAATGAAAATTTAAAAAAATTACAATGAAATATTTATACGAATATTTTTACTTAGTATTATTTAGTTTGTAACAAATCAGTAGTTATTATCAAGTAAATTTAATGAATTAATTTTTATTACATGTATTTTATTATTATTATATTAATATTGCATTAGTTATAAGACATTTTGTTAAGCTTTGTAAATATATAAATTTATATTTACATTATGTATAATTTTATTAATCCTGTTATTGGCGTAAGCTATTGGGGTTGATTTTTTTCAATAAAATAAAATCAAATTATTATTATATGAAACAAAATACTTTATTTTTAAAAATTTCCTGCATGAAAACAAAGTATATTTTTATTTTATATACGAAAATATATAATTATATAAAGCGGCAAAAATTTATGTATGTTTGAATATAATGTTCATATAAGTTTTTCCCTACACGAGTCAACTCTACAGACAAAGTTTTACATCGCAACAACTCTAGAAACGATTATTTTCACATCGATCAATTTCTACATGAGAACATCTTTCATAATAAAAATCTCTACAGAGATCAACTCTACAGCGATTATTTTTACATGCCGCAAAGTTCAAACTGTAGAATTTTTGTTATGACACTTTATTAATAAAGTAGGTTAATTATATAAAAAAAAAAAATAAATGAAATTGAAATAAAATTATTTAAATATTACAAAAGTGATGATTCATCCCCACAACAAATTTAGAAAATCAAGGGGTTGCTGCTGTTAACCTAGTGGTCTGAAGTCAAGTTTTTATATCAATTTATTGTTTAATCAGTATTAATATTCGTTGTTGTCTTTATATTTTTATTTTCAATAAAATATTAATTGATCACCACTCATAATTTACTATAAGGAAAAAAAATTACGGGTACGGTTCCCATAATTTTATGAAATTTTTTCTTATACCGTTATAGGAACTACGTCCATAATTGATGGGAGCAGTTCCTATAATATAGGAATGATTCCCATAGTATTAATGTTAAGGGTAGCTTTCCCATTGAGGGTAAACAAATACTTAATAATTTTTCAAGTCGAATTAACAATAAATGGACGTAAAATTTGCCTGAAAATTGACAACTTTTTTCTAGTCAACTTTTGAAGTAAATTTGCATTCTAATTCGGGTAGTAAATTTACGTCAAGTTGTGTGGCAAATTGTATATTAATTGTCCTCAAAAACGGAAGAGTCCCAAGTTGACGGAAATTTGACAGAAAAAGTCAAGAAAACTTTTGTAAGTAAACTTATGCTAAAGCGAACTGTGCTATTGGGGTAAATTGAGCAAAAATTAACCGAAAATTTTTCTTTCAAACTTTTGCTGTCAATTTGTCAGTAAATTCGGGCAGCGAATTTCAGGCAATTTCAATGTCAAATTACTGTCAATTTCAAGCTAAAGTGGCTATTAGGGTATCTCAAATATCCTGATAGCCACGCTCTAAAGATAATTGCTCAGCAAGTTATGCAGTTCAACATTTTCGGCAAACTTAACGACAAGTTTCTGGCAAGCCTTGGCTGGATAATATTCGCGTGCAAGTTGGTGCAAATCTACTGCCGTTATCTGGATGCAATTTGACAGAAGAATTTAGAAGAATTTTCAATCAACTTAACGTCATTGTCTGACAGTAGGGGAGCGTGAGGTCGCCCCGGTCACCTAAGAAATAAACCTTTAAAATTTTTCAAATTATCCTTTCGACATCATGAAACGGACGTCATCTTATTCTATGGAATCTAGAGAACCAAAGACATATACTTAAAAATGAAAGTATAAAAGTAAATAGAAATATTTGATGAATTAAAAAAAATTAAAAAATCCCGGTCACTGTTGATTTCAAATCAAAAATTAAAAATCTATAGTCGTATTGCTGAAATTTCATCGAATTAAAATTTTATTTGGTCAAATGAAACTTAAGAAGTAAAGAAAAAAATGTAAAATTAATAATTAACAACATTTAACTTTTTTTTCCGTTTTCCGAACTCGGTTACAAGGCATCTATAATTTGTAACGGGGTAAATTGAGTTACGTTATCGACCAAAATCGTGATTTTTCAAGGATGGTCACCTACCCTACCTGCTACCCCAAATGAGCATTCAATTAAGTTTTTCGACTTGTAGCCGGGCGCGCTAATTGAAAATACTGAGACGCTACGCCCAACCATAATTAATTAAGAGAGGAGTTTTTCGATCATTGCCGAAAATAATCGAGCGGAATTAATAAAACTAGAAGACAGCAGCGAAAAAGAACAGTAGTGACCGGAACGGCCAGACTGAACAGACATTCAAGACAGAGTCGGCAAGACTGGGTAACGACTCAGACGCACCCGGGGACACAGTCAATAGGATCGGGCAAACCATCTAGACGCCCAAAGTTACAACCAGGAAGCACTGAGCCGGGAGGACCGAGTAACCACGAGACAATTACACGGACTAGGACAATTACACGGACCAGGACAATTACCGGACCAAGACAACTAACACTGGACAACCGACGGTGTAAGAATCAACGTAAATCGTAATAGGTATTTTATAGAATATATGTGTGTATATATGTATATAAATATTCTTTAACTTTTGAACGAACTAATTTGGCTTTTTTTGTGGCGTTTGTAGCGGCTCGTTAATTCAAACAACTTGTGAGAAATTGAGCATATAGTCCACTCGATGTGCACGAAAAAACGGTGGAAGATCATTATTAGCGTTGACAGTAACCGATTTTGAAGATTTTTTTTTTTTAAATGCTAGAAAAAATTTAAAACAAACAGTTGATTTAAATTCGATGTGTGCAAATTTTTTTTTTATAAAAAAATTAGATGTAAAATTGAATATCTCAGAAACTATTGAGAAGTCTTCGAGACAAATTAGTATCATTGAGCAAGATCACGTCAAGTGGACCCCCCAATTTCCACTTGATCATGAAAATTAATTCTATGTATTTTTTTCGTATGTAGTCACTATGAAAAATTAACCCCTCAAACGATTTTTCAAAATTTTTAATTTAACAACATTTTTTTTTTACAATGAAAATTTTGAGTACTTTTAATTAAAAAATAGATTCCGAAACAACCGTTACAGATAAATTAATGAAATTTTCAGGATTTATTGTCGAATATCTATATTTTATAAAAATGTTAATAGCATAAAATTATTTGTTTATTATTCCATTGTTAATTAACTTTTAAGTAAACAAATGAAAATTTCATTGACTTCTCGGTAAAAAAATGAAGTTTTTTTTCATGGGTTACATGCATTATTTATTAAAGTTTAAGATCCCGAAAGAAAATTTCACTGCTCGCGATGAGTTTGAACAATATGGATTTATTTATCACTGCGCGCCGGTCGCTAATATATCTTAGCTACGGCACTGTCGCAGCACAAGCGCTGAACTAAAGAACAGAGAGAGGGAATTCATCGTAACACTAAACAAGTAAAATCTGTTTTATGATTGTCGCTATCCCCAAATAGCTCACACCAAGATCCCTCGAGACCCCAAAGCATCAAAGGGTTAAAAAGTGGTTGATTATACGCTATTGGAATTTCCGCCTCGGAAAAAATAATTTTAAAATTTGTTATGGTTTCCGAAAGATAGTAAATAATTAGTGAAGTTGCAAATTTAAGACCATTCTGAACTTTGAGGTGATCAATTTTGTAAATATAGAAAAATTCAATAACAAGCAAATTTTTTATTCCTAACCTTGTTTTTTAACAGTACTGATAAGAGTCAAAGACTGGTCATAGTTGGTTTTAAAGTCGTTTTTTTTTTTCGAAATGTATACATTTTTGTGTATGCTGTGGTGTCATAGTAAAGCTGGACCATATTGGTAATTTTTGTATGTCTTTATTCCGATTCACGCCAATGTTGAAGTCCACGAAGACATGGAACGCAATGTCCACGTTTTCAGAGGCAGTCATCCGGAAGAAAAAAGACGAAAAAAAACTATATAGCAACTAGCGAAAATGGAGAGTGCCATGAACACAACTAGGGCCAGACTGAAGTAATGCAAGAATCGGATTCGATTTTAATACTATATAGATATAAATTCATATACTAGATATACATTCATTATTTACAAGAACACTGTTATGAACCTTTTCGGAATTTTTTTCTTTTACATGGGTATACGATGATAGTATAATCAGCAAGGTAAAGTTTACTATTAAGGATAATGATAATTGTTATAGTCACTTTGAATAATCGTCATTTATCTTGGGTTTTTTCAACGTATTTTAATTTTTGCATACCTCGAATGCGAAGCGATAAAAATGCTCTATTATCTCCAGAACAAAAGTTGCTATTCACTCAGCTCAAATCATTTTCTTTTAGATTTCCAATAGCGTGTATTCATCAGAAAGTATATTTTTTTTACTCTATATTTTTTATCTGATTTTCCGGTATTTTGACGATACATTTGACAAAAGACATGCATTAACTGAGTATATTGTCCAGTTTCATCAAGATATTTAGGAGTTTCTGGTAGAAAAGTCAAACAAAATGCGGTAAAAAATGCTACTAGCGCACATATTAAAATATACAAGTTCCAGGGGTTAAAAAAAAAATAAGTAGCTTCACTTATGAAACTGAATTTCAATGGAATAATAATCCAGCTGATCCCTTTTTTTTTAAAGAAAATAAAACGATTCATTAATTTAATTTTTTTTTTTTTGTAATTTGTTAATTTTCTTAAGTAATTTACCTGTATTCAAAATAGTCCTAAAAATATAAGGAAATTCTATCCAACTAAGCATCCTGTCTCTATAGTCATCAGGTTGAAATTCTCCAAGATGAGCAAAGATTACTGTAAATTGTGCACTTTGACTAACGAAAAAAAAAAAGAAAAAAAAAATTCATGATAAGAATTTGAATAAATTTTGACATATTTAAATTAATTTTTCGATAAATTACCCGACTCCATTGAAAAATTTACAAATTACGAATCTATAGTAATTTGATATAACAGAAGCTAGAGCATTTGAGCAGCCATCCAAAAGCAAACCATAAATTAAACTTATTTTCCGACCGCTAGTTTCGGCCATACATGCCCAAAAATATGAACCCAGTGCCATTCCTATTCATTTTTTATAAATACATAAGAATACACTTAATAATTTTCCTTGAAATTTAAAGCAAATTATTTTAAGTTACTCACAAAGTAATGTACGAGCAGGGTACCAGAGTTTCTGGATTCAAATAATTTTTTTACTTCAATCAACTAAGAAATTTTGCTTGAGAATTTTTTAGTAAGAATCACCCATAAAATTTGATTCTGGAAGAACATCCTAGTGGAAACTAAAATTTAACTTAAGATTCTTTATTTTGTTTATCTTTTTTGTTAATAAAAAACTGAAATTTTGATGAATAAAAAAAAAACACATCTTGCTCAAAATTTGATTCCGCATCGAATGTGCTATCACTCATAATTTTGCCACAATTCCAAAGATTTTTTCCAGCAAATTCAAACAGGATATTCACAAAAATCTTCGTTACTATGTAGCATAGTAATGGTTACCATTCTAGCATAGGAATCAGAACTATTCTTCAAACTAAGATCGAAAACTACAAATAAGTTGAAACTAAGATGAAAAAATCTCTAAAAGTTGACAAAAATTTAATTTTAGTTGAAAAAGTCAAGATCTTATCGGAAAATCGTCGGCAAAACGATAACTTCAAAAGAAAATATGGTGAAGCGAGCATTAATCAAGTTTTGTTTCTGACCCGGGTATCCTTAGAAAATTTTAAATTTAATGCAGAATTAATTTTTTTAAATAATTTTTTCCAAGATGTCAAATTCTAATAGCGAATATTCCGATATCACACATCAATAAACAATTATATTAAAATTCTTTTCATACAAAATAATAACTTTCACAATATTTACCTATCAGTAAACTAATTGCAATGCCATTCTGCGCAATTGTTGACATTTTATAATCACATGTAGCTGCGGGGATAACAAAACTGACATTCTCAAAACTGATACCAGTATTTATTGCTATTAAAGTAACAATAATTAATACTTTGTAGTTAAATTTGCCGAAACCTTATTTTCAAAAATATTAATAATTATTTTTATGAAAAATTTAATTAACAATAATTAATTTTTACCTGTTTCATTTAAAGCGGCTTGAACAACTTTTTCATCTACTCTTGAGGTTGTCATGGTATGAAAAGAATGATTGTATTCTACTCAAGTTTTACGTTTATTAAATAGTGACATTGAAACTATAGATAAAAATTATCTATATTATGTTTATTGCATATTAACTAGTTTTATATATACTGTTTTTCCAAGACAGAATATCGATTAAAAATTAATTTTGTGATAAGATATGTAACTCGAGCTGAAACTGTTAATAGTAATTACTGCGTAATTTTCATCAACTTTGAAAGTGTTATCATAAAAAGTGAATACATAAGTAATGTCTTTAAAAATATTAGTTTTCTTAAAATTCACCGAATCATTATACTAATACAGTCGATATTAATTAAATATAAGGTAAAAGACCCATTTCCTGCTCACTGTTCATTGGAGTGAGATGAAACCACCTAATATAAATTAGTGAATGAAATAAAAAATTATTTTTCATAGTTGTAAATATTAGAATAGATTTTATTTGAAGAATTATGTTGATGATTAATTAATATTAAGTTTTTAAGGACGTTGAGTTAACCCATAGTTGCTCACTAAATGTTATCGCTCAAGGACAATATCAATTGAACTATGATAATAAGTTTATTGATTTGGAGAATAACTTATAAAATACATAACTTTATTCTTTTATAATATCAATTTCTACAAATTTTATGAAAATTCTACAAAAATTATAAAACACTCGGCAAGATTCCAACATGGTCTGAGTTCGAATCCCAGTTCAGGCTATCTATATTTTTCTCAATTTATCTATAAATTGTCTTATTAAGAAGGTTAATTGTAAGCTTAGGTTTCACTATACGTAAAAAAATTAGATAAGTTGAATTATAAAATATATATAGTATATATATAAATTTCCAGAAGTTACTTCGCGACTCTGTCGTAGATGGCGCTGCTTGTAGCGCTTCTCACATGTACTCGTCATAACAGTAGTTTGAATATATAAGATTTTCAATGCTGTGTTAATGTCACCCCAGTGAGAGTCCAATGAATAGGTCTTAAGCGTCGGGCACGGACGTTACTGACGCATGTCGTTCTCCGTGTTCTTGTGGCAGTTCCCATATTCGAACCGGGAAGAGAGCGAGACTCTTGGACTGAGTTTCGAATCTCCGGGTCACGGACGATGATGGCATCTGCCATCCTCCGGGATATGGTGGTAGTTCCCCGCACCTCGACTATCTGGGTGATCATTTTTTTTTTAAGAAAAACAAAAACTTTCCTAACATTTTTTTTCTGAATGAAAAATTAACAGATAGTTTATTATTTCATCTAAGGTAAAATTATTATTTAAAAATTTATATTAATTAATTTGCATAAATTATCAGAATATCTTTAAAAAAAATATTCTATAATTTTATCAGATTTTTTTTTCATATAAAGTATATACTTTACTTCTGATACTTCATATTAATGAAGTAATAATTTTTAACTTCCCGCTGAGAAAATCGACAATTTTCAAAAAATTCGGAAAGTTATTGGTTTTACCCCGATTTTCAAAAACTCGGTTTTTATCATATGTCGACATTTGAAGGTGCTAGGATGCTATTCTGACATTTTCAGAGCGATGTCTGTGTGTATGTATGTGTGTGTGTGTGTGTGTGTGTGTGTGTGTGTGTGTGTGTGTGTGTGTGTGTGTGTGTGTGTGTGTGTGTGTGTGTGTGTGTGTGTGTGTGTGTGTGTGTGTGTGTGTGTGTGTGTGTGTGTGTGTGTGTGTGTGTGTGTGTGTGTGTGTGTGTGTGTGTGTGTGTGTGTGTGTGTGTGTGTGTGTGTGTGTGTGTGTGTGTGTGTGTGTGTGTGTGTGTGTGTGTGTGTGTGTGTGTGTGTGCGTGTGTGGATGTAAACCTCTCATATCTTTTTGACGAATGAAACGATTTAGATGGTTCTTGCGGCATTCAAAAGGTATTTTCTGAACTTAGATTTTTAAAAAAAATTTAGACCGTTCAGTCAAATAAACTCTGAGATATTTAAGAAATACGAAAAAAAAAAAATTTTTTTTTTCGTTTTCGTTGGATATTGCGAAAACTGTTGGATCGATCAATTCAAAAATCTAATCAATTCTAGAACTCGATAAAAGCTTTCGATTGCCACCTCAACCGTCTCAATCGGTTAATTCGTTCGCAGGATATTGTGGGGAGAGAATTGGTAAAAAACGGTTTATTCGAAAACAATGGAATACAAACGTATTTTCGAGCTTGAAGAGCTCGAAAATGTATTCACAACAATGTTTACGAGCTCAAGGAGCTCGAAAACAGCGGGAAGTTTTAGGGCTGACCCGCAGGGTCAACCGATAGACATATTTTTTAATCTATAATCATAACTTTACTTGATTTACTTTTACTCGAGCAATACATTAGCTGAAGCAGCTTTTTTTTAGCTGACGAAGAACATTGTGGCTAATAATACACAGTTGTATGACCAGTTTGCTTGATTTTAAATTGATAAGTGAAGGCAATTGAATTAATCACTCATCAAATTAATAATGCTATTATTAATAAAGTGTAATATTATATTTATAATATTTTATTTATCATATTCAGTCGGTTGGAATTTTTCAAAAGTTAATTTACCAAACGACGTTTTTATTTGGCGATTTTCAATCTGAAAAAATCGAATATTTCTTGCTGTTCCCAGGTAACTAAAAAATAATTACATTCAGAGAATTTCACGGTATTTTTTGCATAAAAAATTATAGCAACATTGTTATAGCTATCGTAGCATACGGACAGTATAGAATTATGGTGAAATTTACGGATAATATAGAAATTTTTCGAATACATCGAACAAAATTTACCATGTCCCAGGTAGGAAAGAACAACTGGGCAAGGTTTGGACCAAGCCTTGGCCAAGCGTCACTAGGATTATGCAAGGCTTGGCACGTGCCTTGGCTGAGCATTGGGCCAAGGATTGATCCAAGCCTTGGATGATAGCCATGTCCCCAGCCTTGGGGAACGAAATATCAAGCCTCGGCCGAGTCTTGGGAAACAAAAAATTGAGTCTTGGCCAAGGCTTGGGAAACAAAAAATCAAGCCTCGGCCAAACCTCGGGAAGCAAAAAATCTAAGGCTCACCCAATGCTCGATCTAAAATATTATTATTTAAATTAATAAATATAATTAAAAAAAAGTTTGATCACACTTTTATCGACATTACATTGGAGTGTAATTAACTAATTACTGAATTAATGGGAAATAACAAATAAAATTATTTGGGGGCTACCGGGGTTCGAACTGAGATCCTTCTGATTACTAGGCCGGGACGCTATCCACTGTGCTAAATCTGATGTCCAAATAATCATGATTTTTTTGCTTGTTAATTATTTAAATACAATTTAATTCAAAAATATTAAATCGTAAAGATGAGGTGAACTGTAGTTTTATTTAATGAACAAAATTGTCTGATGAGTAATGACATATTTTTATTAGCACTACTAGGGAAGGGGAGGGGGGGGGCAAAAGGGGGTAGGGTAGGCAAAACGGAGTACCCCCAAAATATTAAAAAAAAAAAAATGTTTTTTTTAGTCTAATTGCTATAAATCCGATATATTTGCGCATTTTTAGCACTACGCATGACACTTGGGGCAAAATGGACCATCCAAAAATTCTGAATAAATGATTCTTTCATATTTTTATTGTCAAATTAAAAAAAATTTAATATATTCATTCATTTTTCGGCTGATTCTCTATAGCTGTGGCAAATTCGGCCACTAAAAATATTCGAAAATAATATTTTATTTTTTTATTGATAAAATTTTTGAAATAATGCAAAATAATCTGTAGTCTAAAAAATCAAAAAACACGTTTTTTGGGTTCACAATAATGACAAATAAAAAATATAGAATTGTTTTTTTTTATTACATAACAATTAGTAATTAAGCTAATCGAGGGGAAACGATTTATTACACCTAAAAAAATTTTTTTAGAGTATTGTAAAACCAAAAATAATTGTCAAGAGAAAGAAATACATTCTTAATGATGAAAACAATTTAATAAAAAAAAAAATTATCATTTATTGGAGGGGGGCCTCTCTGCCCCACAAAAAAATTTTTTTTTTGCCTTTGTATCCACCAATGATGTGAAATGTAATTTTTCTTTATGTATATTACATATAAAAAATTTGAATTTAATGAAATTTGATCAACTTTCAGAAATTTTTTTTTTCAACTTTTTTAAAGGATACCCCATTTCGCTCGCCGAAAATAAAAATTTCATGTTAACTAAAGTTTTGTACATAGCAATAACTAATTAAATGAAAATTATTGTATATCAAACAATTTTACTTTTTTGAAAATTTCAACTCTTGATATTAATCGTATACTCGGTAGACCGTTATGCCCTGGTCTTCTCTATATACATATATATATAGATACATGTAAAGTTGATAATTTTAATATTAAATAAAAATTTAACCCATGCTGAGGCATTGACCAATGGTCAGCTGCCAAGGCTCGGCTTGACAAAAATTAAACTATCGGACCCAGCCTCGGCCGATCCTTGGGCCAATGGTCAGCGGCCAAGGCTCGATTTAACCAAAATTAAACTATCAGGCCTGGCCCTGGCCGAGGCTCGGGCCAATGGTCACTACCCAAGGCTCGATTTAACAAAAATCAAAACATAGGGCCTGGCCCTGGCCGAGGCTCGGGCCAATGGTCACCACCCAAGGCTCGGCTTAATTAAACGAAACCATTGGACCAAGCCTCGGCCTAGACTTGGGCCAATGGTTAGCTGCCAAGACTTGGCTTAACGTAATCAAACCATTGGGCCAAGCCCTGGCCGAGGCTTGGGCCAATGGTCAGCTGCCGAAGCTTGGCAAGTGACAACAGGGCCAAGGCTCGGCCTATGGTCAGCCTTGGCGATTCCTACCTGGGGTGTTACAATTACCTAAAATTATCAATAATTTTATACCACCGTGGTTTTGGAAATGTGCTAGTTATTTAAGCTAGTTTTTTTTCTCGATTTATTACCAAAAATTTACTAAATAAATCCAAAATATTTACGGTAACCACCACCAAAAAAACCCGGTATTGCTGTAGGCACAATACCACCATTTAAATAAAAAAAACTTAACCTTACTTTGTTGACATACATGGATGTATGGAAATAGGAGGATTTTTTATTACAATAGACGTACTGTCAACAATTGATTTTTTAACCTCACTCACAAAAAAAAAAAAAAATCCGATTCCGCCAGGTGGCCAACATATGGTCCGGCTTTACTATGACATCATCCCGGATCAAAAATTAAAATTGATTTAAATTTGGTCTTCTTAAATCACGACTAAGTAAACCAGTTAATTCTAAACCACGGCAAATTTACACTAATCAATATCCTCCGATTAAAAGAAACGATTAAAAACGATTAATGATATATTCGCTTAATACTGAATTTCAAAACGTGATGACGAACATCTCTTCTAAAACTATTTTCAAATTTTGGGAATCACAATGAACAAAGCCGTGGACTTAACACTATAAAAAAAACTGTTTTTGACTCCCCTGGTGGAAATTTTTCGGATTTCTGTCTGAAAAAGTCTTAAGAACTCTGAAAAAGTCTTTAAAACTCTAAAACTGACTTTTTCAAACGAAAGTCCGAAAAATTTCCACCAGGGTCTCGTATACTTTTTTTTGACTCTTTATTAAAAATGTTCAATTCTATAATTTTTTATCGTACCTAGTAAGTTAGGAAAAGCTAATTTTGATCTACTTTCGAACATTTTTATAGTTTTACAGAAGTGTTTTTTAGTAGCCTTAAGTCGAACACTTCGTAATATCAGTAAGTCAACCATCACATCTTTCCTTGTATTTTAACAACTTCGCGAATAGCGTAATAACAGTTCAATGTTGTGACACGTTTTTAAGTGTAGATGAGTCAACTCTTTTTCAAAAAAATTTTTGAATGGTCACTTTGTGGCAAAGTCTAATACATTATTTTTTGTAACTATTGCTCAGAACTTTTAATTTGGAAGGACTCGAAGCTTAATGAAGATTTAATTATAAGTAAGATAAGTTAACGTCATTTAGAACTCAATATTAACGAAAGTTTCGTTTAAAAAAAAATGAGGAACGTGCAAGTCAATCAAATTATTTCCATTGTAGTAGTATTTAAATAAAAATAAAATAAATGATGGACGGTGTGGCTCAATAAGTTATAGATCAAATTGAACGAAATCTAGTATAGGGCCGGATAGCTCAACTGGAAGAGCACTCGGTACGATTCCAACATGGTCTGAGTTCGAATCCCATTTCAGGCTATCTATGTTTTCTCAATTTATCTATAAATTGTCTTATCAAGAAGGTTAATTGTAAGCTTAGGTTTCACTATACGTAAAAAAATTAGATAAGTTGAATTATAAAATATATATAGTATATATATAAATTTCCAGAAGTTACTTCGCGACTCTGTCGTAGATGGCGCTGCTTGTAGCGCTTCTCACATGTACTCGTCATAACAGTAGTTTGAATATATAAGATTTTCAATGCTGTGTTAATGTCACCCCAGTGAGAGTCCAATGAATAGGTCTTAAGCGTCGGGCACGGACGTTACTGACGCATGTCGTTCTCCGTGTTCTTGTGGCAGTTCCCATATTCGAACCGGGAAGAGAGCGAGACTCTTGGACTGAGTTTCGAATCTCCGGGTCACGGACGATGATGGCATCTGCCATCCTCCGGGATATGGTGGTAGTTCCCCGCACCTCGACTATCTGGGTGATCATTTTTTTTTTAAGAAAAACAAAAACTTTCCTAACATTTTTTTTCTGAATGAAAAATTAATAGATAGTTTATTATTTCATCTAAGGTAAAATTATTATTTAAAAATTTATATTAATTAATTTGCATAAATTATCAGAATATCTTTAAAAAAAATATTCTATAATTTTATCAGATTTTTTTTTCATATAAAGTATATACTTTACTTCTGATACTTCGTATTAAGGGGGGGGGTAGGGTTTTAAAATTATTTAAAAAAAATTTTGTTTTTAATTTTTTTTCTGAATGAACAATATGTCAAGAATATTGTGTACAAATTTTAAATCAATCCAAGTAAAACTAACGGAGTTACGGCGTTTCAAATGACCGGCCGGTATATCTGATTTTTATACCTGCCCGACCTGCCCCTACATACCCCTAGTAAAAATCAGCTGCAATTTCCTTTGTTCTTCCGAATCCCTTTCTCCGGCAGTGTGTCTTTCAAAGAATGTAAACTGATGACTCAATATAAGTATAAAAATTCATATTCTTTGATTGATAGTTTATTTCAAATTTTCACGAATAAAAAACTTTAAATGGATTTTCCCGAAAACGTTATTTTTTAAGTCCGTGAACATCATAACTCAAAATGTACTGAACCGATCCCTTTGAAAATTTGAACATTACTTCTTCACATAAATCAACAGGTAACTACGAAGAGTTTTTTTTTGTTTTTCATTTTTTTCTATTTTTTAATAACAAATTAACCGCGATTTTTTGAGCTAAAATCGCGTTTTTCACTTCCAAGTGCTGTAAAAAATAAAAAAAAAACAAAAAACTCTTCGTGGTTACCTCGAGAAATACATCAACTTTAAAATGCATATCAATTTTTTTTTTCCGATGATCCGGTAACGAGTTATGGTGTTCACCGCAAAACGACTTTTTTTCGAGGCGTCCCGGAGATTCAACGTCACCAGCTTATTAATCAATATTTTTCGTTGAAAATTTTTTCTGATATTCTTTAAAAGTTGTAGAATAATATGTGATTAAGTTTAATGAAATTATATTACTCATCTCGCCGGGAAAAAATCACAAAAATATGCTTTTTTTTCGCCTTTAAACCCCCCCCCCCCCCTTAATGAATATTTAATTATAAGGAAGATAAGTTGACGTCATTTAGAACTCAATATTAACGAAAGTTTCGTTTAAAAAAAAATGAGGAACGTGCAAGTCAATCAAATTATTTCCATTGTAGTAGTATTTAAATAAAAATAAAATAAATGATGGACGGTGTGGCTCAATAAGTTATAGATCAAATTGAACGGAATCAAATATAGGGCCAGATAACTTAACTGAAAGAACACTCAGCACGATTCTAACATGGTCTGAGTTCAAATCCCAGTTCAGGCTATCTATATTTTTCTCAATTTATCTATAAATTATCTTATTAAGAAGATTAATTGTAAGTTTAGGTATCACTATATATAAAAAAATTAGATTAGTTGAATTATAAAATATATATAGCAAAATTTGGAAAATCCAAAAGTGCACCCCTCAAACGCTCATATTATAATAAAATTAATTATTAATGTTTTTTCTTTATTACAAAATTTTTTAATAAACATCTAGACATTCCTTATTTTTTTTTTTTTTAATTTAGTTAATTGGATAACAGTTGACAAGTCGATTTGTCACACCATGTAATAAAAAAAAAAAAAAATTATCTGAGGGTAAAGTGGAGCCTTACAATATCAGCAAAGTTTCATAATAATCATGCCTACTTATAATTGTGGGGGAAAAATGGCGGATTAAGCATTAGTAAACAGAATCAGTTTTCAGTTTTTAATTGATAATAAATGAACGAGAAAGACTACAGTAGTAATACTTAAAAGGCTTTTATTCTACTAAAATCTGAAGCTATTGAAAAAAAAATTAGACTGATTAATTGAGTTTTTCGAGAGATATCTTGTTCACACACGGACATCCCAATTGACGTCCAACTAGTCTCATGTTAAATAATTTTTTTCTTATTATAGTGTAGCTTAATTAAATTTTTAATTAAATCCAAATTATTCTTTAGAATTTTCTCTAGACATTGGTGTACTTTTTTTCCACAGAGGTGATTTATGAAATTAGCAGAAATGATTAAAGGTAGAAAAATCCCGTTTTAACGACAAGTCGATTATAGAGCACAACCTCTCCCGCTATCGCGTCCGAGGCGTGCAAAAAAAAAAATTTTCTTCCGTAATTTACCAATATTTTTGAGTCTACTTGATCAAATGATCTGAAATTTTCAGAAAAGTTGATGGCCAACAAGCTCTTTCGATTGCCGCCTTAACCATCAAAATCGGTTCATTAGTTAAAAAGTCATAGACCGGTCACACACACACACACACACACACACACACACACACACACACACACACACACACACACACACACACACACACACACACACACACACACACACACACACACACACACACACACACACACACACACACACACACACACACACACACACACACACACACACACACACACACACACACACACACACACACACACACACATACATACATACAGACACTCGGACATCATTCTGAAAATAGTCAGAATAGCTTCCTAGGACTTCAAAACGTCGACATCTGATGAAATGTCGATTTTCGCAAATCGGGGTAAAAACAATAACTTTTCCGAATTTTTCGAAAATCGTCGATTTTCTTAGCGGGAAGTTAAAAAATTTTTTTTCATAAGAAAATGCGTTTCAAAAATTTTTGGAATTTATCAACAATTAAACAAAAAAAAATAGTAGATTTTTGACGATAAACTTCATCCATTCATTTAAAAATTGTCAGAAACCCGGATTTGTTTTTGGTGGTTCAAGAAAACTGATTTCTCTGGCACGACAAACAGCACAGCAGCCAGATCAAGGTACATCAACACCCAGCACACTGCAAGTTCCAGCTATTGCAGTAGAAGCTGAAGGTCCAAGAAACTCCAATGCGGGTTTCAATGATGTCGTGATTGAGTTGAGACAAATGAATCTCAATGTGGGATCGAGTTTGAACCAATTAAACACCACAGTCGTCCAACTCAGCAACTAACAGATCCAAACCAATGCTGAGTTGCAACAACTAAAAGCCGTCTTTGAGGAGCATTGCAGGGAGCACCAGCAAACTGGTGCCGTTATGAGACCTAGAGCATCACCTTCACCTCGTGATGTTCGATTCGCAACCTCATGCAGCTCCAGCCGCAGTCGAGCCTGAAGAATCTCAAGATATTAAAATGAGAGTGACCATGTACTGTCGGACGTTTTCGTGACACTGTTCACAGAATGTGATTTAAAAAGTCTACAACTCAAACATTGAGGTTCTTCACCGTTTGACCAAATTCGTGAACTCATTTTAAACTCATTTTGATCTCGAAAACCACTATCCAATAACGCATAAAATTGATACAGTCGCTAATAACGACATAATGCATGGCTTCCAGGCAGGAACAGCACCTGCGTTTAATAAGTTCTAAAACAACTCAATGTTGTCAGAATTTACTGCAACATAAATTGCTCGCATACGAAATGGTATGGTTCCCCGGGTAAGAAAAATTATATTTTTTGTAAGTCCAAGTTTAATTTCTGATAAAAATTATTCATGGAAACATTGATAATAAAAATTAATGCCACGATGTAAAATAAAATATATTATGTTACCATCAAAAAAGGTACTTATCATTCAGTCAAATAACAGAAAAATACTCGTACCAAAATTGCTTCCAACATTAGAATATAATACTTCTGAAATAAGTTTCTTACCGAGAACACTACAATTGGTAGGCGCGATCTCGTGGCGAGCATCGAACTACTTCCGCTGGTGCTTACAGCACCGGTGACGTCCCTTTTCTACATATACTTACACATATATCTTTACTCACAAGTTATTTTTCTCTTAGTTTAAGTTTTTGTTTCTTCGTTGGAGCATACAAAAATTTTTGCAATTAAAAAATAGTACTTACTCCGAGAAAATTGATTGTATTCAAACAAAAAATTGTAATATTGTTTCAATTTACACTAATTCCCTGGTGAGTGATAAAAGTGTGAACTGTTAATAATTTCAATAATCTCTTAAATTATTGTTATTAATTAATAACACATACGCTTTCCGGGAATAAATAAATTGTCACTAATTTTTAATTAAATTAACAAAAAATTAATTTATGAGCAATAATTACAGTATTAGTATTAATTTTAGTATATAATAATTAACAATCATCAGTCTTTATTTATTTAAGTCTTAATTTTTTACAACTTAAATAAAATTTTTAAATTAATTTTAATTATCAACAGATTTTGATATCGGTTCATCAGCTTTTTTTTTACAAGTACAGTTTCTATTTTTATCAGAATTTAATTTCAAATTGTTTTATTCATTTGTACATTCCACAGAACTGTACTCAATTGACTCGCAAACTGTATATATTTCTAAAGCCTACTTTCTTCAATACAAGAAAATTAATGAATTAAGCTCCTAGAGCACTTAACACAATAATAATAATAAAAAATTCAAAATCTGACATATAATTGGTACTGACAGATTTCATTTTTACCCTTAATTATTAATTTTGATTACACAAAATCTTAAGATCCTTATCACTAAAGTAGTCCAAAATATCTTGTCGAAGAATATCTGATAGTGAATAACCAAATAGGGGAAGGGGGGGGCAAAAGGGGGTAGGGTAGGCAAAACGGGGTACCCCCAAAATTTGATAAAAAAAAATTTTATATTTTAAATGGTTTTTAAACATTCCAAAATATCTTCTGTAAATATAATTAAGCGTTACTTAAAATTTTTTTTGGTAAACTTTTTCAAAAATCAATTGTCAGTTGAAAAATATTAGTGACGTTTGTTTTATGATAAAAACTATTAAAAATTTTTTTTCTTCTTTTGAATCTAATAAACATGTAAAATATAATTTTTCTTCATGTAAATTACTTACAAAAAAATTCAACTTAATCAAATTCGTTTAAAATCCAGAAATTTTTTTTTTTTACCTTTTTTAGGAGGTACCCCACTTTGTCCGCAGAAATGAAAAATTTTTTCTTTCAACGGTAACTGAAAATTTCTTCTATTTACTGTGAATATCATTAAAAAAAAAAAAAAGATTTAGCGTATTTGAGTCCTCGAAAACTTGGTAATTTCTTAAGTACCCCCTTTTGCCCCTCCCTCCCCTAAATCAGAAATTATTTCGTCAGCACGAACCAGCAATTTTCTACGCTGCTCAGTTTTCACCACACGATAGTAAATAAATCCTCCTTACAGTTTAAATTTACTACGTAGTGCATTTTCATCAAAAATAATATCGTCTTTACTGATATATTTAATACTTCGAGATATTTCATTTACAAACGAGTGTAAAACATCATAGAAAGTAATTTTCCAAGCAAACCGTTGTGTCTTCATAAATTCAACTTCATCCAAACACTCAAAGTAAAATTCGTTAAATTGATTACCTTTCACAGCATCTAGATTTTTATCTATCAGATATAAATTAGCAGCTTTTAATTTAATAGTATGTTCGATTAATTCGAGATGATCCGGATAAAATAAATGTTCAAGTTCTCAAAGGTGGAAGGATCGTGGGTATGAGTTTTTCTTGTTAAGTTGTTTTGATGGTTTACGTAAGCACGTGGTAGTAAAACGTTTTGTTTATGTCAGCAATCATCACAACGGTCGAATTTATCTTCTTGATCCATTTTATTTTTCAAAGTAACTACGTTTGCAATTTTTCGACGAATATTGAAAAATGTACAATGTCATTTTTAAAATCACGACTTTTACAACCATACAAACAATATATGTATGTTACATTTACTTGTTTTTGATGGAAATTCCATGTTTATAAATTAGAAATTTTTTTTTAATTGAACGAAAACAATTTTTTAATTCATAGAAATACAATAATTTTAGGGACAATTAAGTATTTATTATTTATATTAGTTGATAGCCCGAGACGAAAAATTCAAGTCTCTCGGAGTCTCTGAGAGTCTCTTGGAGTCTCTGAATGAGAGACTTATTGTAGTCTCTGGGAGTCTCTGTGGTGGCACCCACAGAGACTCGTAGAGACTCGATCTCTACGAATCTCTCAGGAAGAGACTTCCGAAGACTGTTTTAAAGTAATAGAAGTCTCGGAATCAGAGACTCTGCGAGACTGTTTCAGAGTCTCCGAATGAGAGACTCGGCGAGACTGTTTCAGAATCTCTGAATCAGAGACCTCGCGAGACTGTTTTAGAGTCTCTGAATGAGAGACTTTGCGAGACTGTTTCGGAGTCTCTGAATGAGAGACTCTGCGAGACTGTTTTAGAATCTCTGAATGAGAGACTCTGCGAGACTGTTTTAGAGTCTCTGAATGAGAGACTGAGGATCAACTCTTAAAATGTTTTCATATAAATAATTAAAAATATAATATAGTTTTATATAAATAGTTTTTATTATTAAATATTACATTTAAAATTAATTTAAAGTTTCATATATAGGAGTATAATTCTCTGCCCATAAATTATTATTATTATTATTATTATTATTATTATTATTATTATTATTATTATTAGTATTATTATTGTTATTATTATTATTATTATTATTATTATCATTACTATAACTATTTTGACGATGAATATCATTAATATTATTATAAAAAGTAATATTTGGTGAATGATTATGGTAGTCTGAATGATAAACTGGAGACCGCTGATTATTAGAAATGATTTGATGACACAAACCGGTAAATGGAACTGACGGAGCTGTAGGGGGATATAATTTGAATGGACTGTACGGAGTTTCTTGATTTTGATTTGAAGGAATCAGGGATTTTGCAAACTTTTGTGTTTCTGAAGGATTGATAGGTGTTTTTGGAGAAGGTGTACGAACCTGTTCAGGAACACCAGTATCTTCCTCACTATCATTCTCAGAATCAATTTCAATTGATTTAGACTGTGACTCAGAATATGAAAATTCTGATGATGATGATGATGAATTTATTTTTTCTGTGCACAATTTTTTGTGTTTCACTCGGGAAGAAACCGATGCGAATTCTCGTTTTTTTGAAGTCATCGTATTTTCTAAGCTCAACTTACTATTATCGATAGATTGTTTTTTTTTCTCCCGAGTGATGAGCAATATAAATTCACAGTGCGAGTGAAATTTTTTATGTCTTTGGTGGAATTCTTCATCACGTACTCTGTAAAGGTTAAGAATAAAATTATCGTCGAAATAATAAAACATGGCAAATAGTATTAATATACTACATTGCTAAGAATGGGACTTACGTTTAATGGCGTCGCTGATTTTAGGATTGATACATGGCTTATCAGATTTTCCTTTAGCCGTCATGTTAGACAAGACCTCCTCTCCTACCAGGCTTTTCATCAACTGAAAAATCATTACAAAATTTCTAAAAATTATTTTGTTAAATTATAAGTTTTATTGTTTTAATAACTTACTGCTGTGTATCGAAGAATCTTCGTTTGAGACTTTGATTTTCCCCATTTCACTAGTACAACATCACCTACTTCTGCTGTAACGTCAGGGCTCGATGGAATGCAAATGTCTTTTTCGTCAATAACAGACTTTTGCGAGGTTTTAATCCAAAAAACTAAAACGAACATTTTTTTAACACTGTGAAGCACAACACGATATCCACTGATATTTCAAGCAAACTATCCGATTCGAAGGTTCAGATCGAAATGAATCTTTAAAATATTATTTTCTGGACACAAACTTACAAATTTACACCAACCTACGAAAATATTGTACGTGTAAAAATGTTACTGCCTAATGTAGTACCAATTTTATTATATGTACATATACTATTTTTTGTAGATAAACGTACCTTACTTATAAAATTCTTGTTACTGTGTTTACTTTATAAGTACAGTAACAAAAAGTACCGGATTAAAAAAAAATTAAGTTTCCATTTTACAAAACAAAATTATTGTCGGCAGACAATGTGATGTTTTTATGATTGGGATTAGGACCATGTGGTACTTACTACCTGAGAGTGCTAGACACATTTATTTCTCGAGGTACGCAAAGTTTCAGTACTCGAACCAACATTTCAGTTATATATTTATAATATTTGTGTAAAATTGAAATAATATTTAAAATATAGTATTATATCAATATTTTATTCAATTTAAAAAAAAATTAATTTTTTAAATAATCAGTCATGAGTGAAAAACGACGTGCATCTACATTTGAAGAATTTTCTACAAGAAATAAATATAGAGTGTTACAAAATATGAAGGAGTCATCCCAACCAAAGAATAATGATAGAAATGTTGTAAGAATTACGTAAAATTATGTAAAAATTTTGTAAGGATGAATGTAATGCTCAATATATAGCAATAATTAAAGAATGTACAGTCGTTCAACCATTCTCCGCTGCGTTAGGTGTAAATTTGGCCTATATTCACCGATCTACTATAAGTAATACCATTTTAGCTATAAATGTCAATAATTTAATCAACGTTTGTTTTCATGTTAAAATATTACCAGAAGCGATTTCTTATATTATTGAGCCTGTAAACTTAGTAGAAATTGAATAAAAAATTTTATGATCATGTATTTTTTTAAAAATACTTTCATTACTCTAATTAATGTAGTAATGCTTAAAAATTTCTTTAAATCATGCTGCATGATAAAGTCTTCTTCGTTTAAAAACTATTGGAAGTTGTATTTTTATTATAACTTTCTAAATATAATTTCTATCAATAAATTTAAACATTTTTCTGTTTGGCCTTGTTAAAGAGATAAATTTTAAAGCGGTTGTCTCTGTAAGTCTCGTGTTGAGAGACTTAGTGTTATTAAAGAAAAATTCCCAGTTTTTAGTCTCTGTAAGTCTCGTGTTGGGAGACTAAATGTTTGCTGGGAAATTTTACAGTCTCCAGTCTCTCCCAGTCTCGTGTTGGGAGACTACATGTTTGCTGAAAAATTTTACAGTCTGCAAGTTGTCTCTTTAAGTCTCGTGTTGGGAGACTTAATGTTTGCTGGGAAATTTTATAGTCTGAGTCTTCCGTAGTCTCTGAATAAGAGATTCTGGGAGACTCAGAGAGACCATGTAAAACACGATTGTCTGCTGGTCTCTGAGATGGAGACTCAGAGAGACTCAGGGAGATTCAGAGAGACTCAGCAAGACTCAGCGAGCCTTCTAGAGACTCTCAGAGACTCCGAGAGACTTGAATTTTTCGTCTCGGGAGACGTATCCCTGATTAAAAAAAGCGATTTGAAACGATTCGAATTAAAAATTTTTAAATACTTTTTAATGCTTTTGAATACCTTGAATACTTTTGACTCCCTCTTCTTATGGGCATTTAACATTGCAAATCGTTTTAAATCGCTTTTTTTAATTAGGGATAGACACATATAGACATTTATGATTTAGCCTACTTTGAGTAATTATAGCTTTACCCACCAGTTAGCGTATCAGAATTCTAAGTTTCCCAATATAAATACATGCCAGCATTAAAAATATTAAGTTCTTTCTTACATTGTGTTATTATTTATTCTGAAGAAGTAAACAATGGCAGAAAGAAACGCAAGTGGTAAAAATATTTTATTGTTTATTTAAAATATATATTAGGGTGGGTTAAAAAAAAACTTTTTTTTTGTTTTTCTCAGCATGGGTGTAGAATTTGTACCTTATAAAAAAAAAAAATTTTTCAAGAAAAAAAAAATTTTTTTACTCAACATTTTGAGGTGGCCCACTCGTTTTTTAAATAAATAATTGATCAAACGGGGTAGTTTCAACGAAAAAAATTTTTTTTTGTCCAAAATCGTGGAAAACATCTAATAATTGTCGAATGTGATTTTTTTTTACTTCACTTGCATTTTAATTCAAAAGAAAATGCTTTTCATTTTTTGGATTTTTTACTTAAATTACAAAAATAATAGGAAAAAAATATTTTCAACTTCTGACTTTCAATTAGCTTTCAAGGAGACACCCTACAGATTATAGAACACCATGTAATTTTTTTCGTTAGGACTACCCCGTTTGATCGATTATTTATTTTAAAAACGAGTGGGCCACCTCAAAATGTTGAGTAAAAAAATTTTTTTTTTCTTGAAAAATTTTTTTTTTTTATAAGGTACAAATTCTTCCTCCATGCCAAGAAAAACAAAAAAAAAGTTTTTTTTCAACCCACCCTAATATATATATATTGATATATAATATAATATAACAAATATATATATAATTAATATCTTATTAAGTTTTGAAATAAATTTATGACTAAGTTACGGTAATGGCATATTAGTAATAAAATTTATTTTGTACTTATAATCTTTAATTTGTATTTTGAATATATAAAACACGTGTTGATTTTTTGCAATTCAAATTTTTAAAATATTTTCGTTGTTGAATTAAATTCAATAGTTATTGAATTCATGGTCTTAATAAATAATTTTTTGAACTATGCCAATTGACGATTAAATTTTCACTAATTTATTGATTCATTATTTTTAATTAGTTTGGAACGAACCAATTTGGCGTGTCAAGGGGCTTCAACTTCTGAAATCTCGTAAATTCTCAGACACTGATGAAGACAGAATAAAACTAGCGATTGATTTTTTACAGATAAATCAAGATTTGTTAGAAATACAACATGAATCAAAAAGTTCAGCTAAAGCATTGGAGATAATAAATGATGCATCCAAACAAATATCAAAATTACATAACAAATCATGGCTTAAACTACACTCAAGGATTAGCTTATTCTCCTGATAATTCTGAAGCAATGGCTAAAGCTTATGCCAATCGATCAGCAATACTCTGTAATGAAAGATTTTATGGTTTTGCACTGCGTGATATTCACAGAGTACTTCAGATCGGTTATCCAGATAATTTAAAAGCTAAACTTTATTTACGCCAAGCAAGAGCTGAGATAGTAATTTGGCACGGTGAAAATTTTACACTACTTTTTACTTTCCCTGCACATTGCGTTTTACTGTAGAACAATATTACCAGTGAACTATATTCACTCATTATTGAATTCTACAACAGTCCAGAGTAAATTAAGTTATAAGTCAAGCTAATTATAGAACACTACAAAAAATAAAATGCACCAGAGTAAAATGAACTGCAGCACCTTTTTAGGTAGATTTCTTTAGAAATAGGACTATTGGAATGGATCTCATGATCGAATTATCAAAGAATTTTGCCACCATATATCTTATTTTACCTAGTAGAGTCAAAAAATACCATCCACTCAAAACTTTATATATATATATATATATATATATTAGGGTGCGTCATTTCGGAGCAAATTTTTTTTTTTTTAGTGCATGTGGAAAAAATCATAGTTCAACACAAAAAAAAAAATTTCGCGCAAGAAAAAAAATTCTTTTTCGATTACAGACCTAGCTCATTAAAAAATTCGATTTTCCCATTTAAATAACACGGGAAAAATTTTTTTTTTAGCTTTCAGTATTGTTAACTCATTAAACAAATCAATAGATCGACTAGACTAATACATATTTTTGTAAGAAATTGAACGCTCTACAAAAAAGTTCTTTTATCATTTTTCGATAAATCCATATGTTCAAAAGTTATTGGAGCTCGAAGTAAAGTTGGAAATCTTTTGACTTTTCCGGCGAAACTATTAGACTTATTCCAAAATGTGATAGGGTCTTTTTTGTTGCCAATTGTATTCTCTACAAATTATTATCAGTAAAGTTTATTCAAATTCCGCACTATTTTCTATTAATTTTCATTTCAATTTCAAGCTCTTAAAAAAGTGGTTCTGGTTGATTTCAAGAGCTCGACATTAAAATGGAAATAACTAGAAAACGATGTAGAATTTCAAAAAATTCCTTCTACACTCATTATTTTATGGTTAAAAGATTTTTTTTTTGAATTGCCAGCATCTGTCCAAAAATGGACCAAAAGAAAATTTTTTTTTCTTCATTTTCTTCGTTTTGGAATGTAGTATTCAGAAAAAAATACAAAAAAATTATTCAGACGGTTCTTCTATTTTTAAATTTGATGTTTCGAACAAAATTCAAATTATTTCGAGGATTAGCATTTGAATTTTTTGTTTTTATTTTTTATTTCCAAGTTTGAAAGTTTTCACAGCACTCTCAAAAATTTTTAGCATAGTGTTATGAGAAAGAAGGCTAGTTGTAAAAAATTTGTTTTTTCAATTGGAAAAAAAAAATATAAATCGAAAAAACATCATTCTGAAAAAATTTGAGGATCTGCAGAAAATGTCAAAGTTTTATATAAAAAAATAAAATCAAAAATCAAAAACGGTAAACATCGCAAAACTTTTGATTTTTTCTAAAAATCTACAAAAAAACAATGATGATAGGTTGCAATAATTTTTTTGTATTTTTTTTCAAAAACTACATTTAAAAACAAAAATTTTGAAAAAAACGTCCCAATCAGTTGAATTTTAAAAAAGTTGTAGCTATTTAAAATAAAAAAGCCATTTTTTCAAAAATTTATAACTTTTTTTCGGTTGGGTGAAAAAATTTGAAAAATTTATGAGAAACGTTTTTAATAGGATAGAAAAAGAGAAAAAATTTTCAGCTAAATCTAAAGGGGTCGATTCAAAAGTGGTCGATTTGGCGTGGAATGCTTCATTTATATATATATAAGTGGTGTGTGTGTGTTTAAACATTTTTTTGTCCGACGATATCTTTGGAACGAATCAACCAATTTGAATAACGTATACTAGGTGGCATTCGAGATAGTTCACCAAAACTTGAAATTGATTAGATTTTGGGGTAGATCGGTCATGTATAGCTTACAAGTTATACGAAGAATAAAAATAAAAATTTTTTTTTGTTTTTAATTTTTTGCATATAACTCATAAACCACATGCCCGATTTACCTCGAAATATGATCAGTTCTAAGTCTTAGGCAGCCCTTTCGATTGCCACCAAGAACGTTCGAATCGATTGATTCGTTCCAAAGATGTCGTCGGACAAAAATGACAGCGGGAAGTTTTGGGGCTGGGTCAGGTGGTTTTCAGATTTTTTCAAACAAATTTAAACTAAGTTGTGTATTAATTTATCGTCCCCCAAAGTTTTCTTGACTTTTTTTGTCAAATTTCCGTCAACTTGGGACTTTTCCGTTTTTGAGGACAATTAATATACGATTTGCTACACAACTTGACGTAAATTTATTACCCGGATTAGAATGCAAATTTACTTCAAAAGTTGACTAGAAAAAAGTTGTCAATTTTCAAGCAAATTTTACGTCAATTTATTGTTAATTCGACTTGAAAAATTATTAAGTATTTGTTTACCCTCAATGGGAAAGCTACCCTTAACATTAATACTTTGGGAATCATTCCTATATTATAGGAACTGCTCCCATCAATTATGGACGTAGTTCCTATAACGGTATAAGAAAAAATTTCATAAAATTATGGGAACCATACCCGTAATTTTTTATCCTTATAGTAAATTATGAGTGGTGATCAATTAATATTTTATTGAAAATAAAAATATAAAGACAACAACGAATATTAATACTGCCCTGATTAAACAAAAGTATTTGACAGGATTAAAAAAATTTATATCCTTATGAATGCTATCGAATCCTGAAAATATGATTCAGAAGGATTTAACATGATTCAAATTTTTTAATTCTGTTAAATACTATTTAATCCTGAAAACATGATTTAACAGGATTTGAAATGATTTAAACTGTTAAATACTTTTAAATACTTTTTAATCCTAAAAATATGATTTAACAGGATTTGAAATGATTGAAACTGTTGAATTCACTCGGAAATTCCTTAAATAGCTGAATTTATAAGAAATAAAATAAATATGTGCCCAAATATTTGCTAAACTTACAAATAATGATAACATTTATGAAATAATTATTATTATCTTGCTTTTTAAATTTTATCTACTTTACCTTATAACGTGGACAAAATTTTCATTTCTTGTGCAGGAGCGACAAAGATAGAGTAGTGAGAAAAGTGTGGGAGAACCTTTGCGTGAAACCAAGAGAAAACTTACTTGACTTAAGGGGTAACGGTAACCGATTTTCAATTCAATTTAATTTACGGACATACACTAGAAACCTAAAATAGAAAGTCTTTAGCGTTTTTTAAAACCTTACCAGAGCGCTAGAAATTACGTATTTTCAAAAATTCTAATTCGTCTCTGAGAAAAATTGTTGTAAAAATTCTCATTTACTCAACGAGTGCAACAAAGATAGTCCCGTTTATTTTTCCGAGTGTGAGAAAGAGGTCCGGTAGCGTATCCCCATAAGCTCGCAGTACTCTTGGTTCGAAATTTGTATTTTAATTCAAGTTATCACTGTTTATTGACTCAAAACATCGCATTACTTTATTTAAGATTGTAACTTTCTTGTACTGAACATTTATATTTTTTGGTTAAAGTAACAATTATATTACAGTAAGAAACAATATTTATTAAATCAAAAAATTTTAATTATTTAATTAAGTAACTCAACTGTTGATAATAATAATTTTTTTTTCTGTGTATTTACATAAAATTACATATTTAAATATATGATTATAGATATTTTTATATTTATTAAATTAGAAAGATTTATATAATTATATATAAATATATATAGTGTTATCTAAGACTATATATGAATTTATATAATTATATATATTTATATATAATTATTAGGGTGGTTTTTAAAAATTAAATTTTCTCCGGCACTCCATAGAAAGCTTTTTTTTAGTGAAAAAATACGTGAGGAATTTAGTTTTTTCGTTTCCCAGGTAGGAATCGCCAAGGCTGACCATAGGCCGAGCCTTGGCCCTGTTGTCACTTGCCAAGCTTCGGCAGCTGACCATTGGCCCAAGCCTCGGCCAGGGCTTGGCCCAATGGTTTGATTACGTTAAGCCAAGTCTTGGCAGCTAACCATTGGCCCAAGTCTAGGCCGAGGCTTGGTCCAATGGTTTCGTTTAATTAAGCCGAGCCTTGGGTGGTGACCATTGGCCCGAGCCTCGGCCAGGGCCAGGCCTGATAGTTTAATTTTGGTTAAATCGAGCCTTGGCCGCTGACCATTGGCCCAAGGATCGGCCGAGGCTGGGTCCGATAGTTTAATTTTTGTCAAGCCGAGCCTTGGCAGCTGACCATTGGTCAATGCCTCAGCATGGGTTAAATTTTTATTTAATATTAAAATTATCAACTTTACATGTATCTATATATATATGTATATAGAGAAGACCAGGGCATAACGGTCTACCGAGTATACGATTAATATCAAGAGTTGAAATTTTCAAAAAAGTAAAATTGTTTGATATACAATAATTTTCATTTAATTAGTTATTGCTATGTACAAAACTTTAGTTAACATGAAATTTTTATTTTCGGCGAGCGAAATGGGGTATCCTTTAAAAAAGTTGAAAAAAAAAATTTCTGAAAGTTGATCAAATTTCATTAAATTCAAATTTTTTATATGTAATATACATAAAGAAAAATTACATTTCACATCATTGGTGGATACAAAGGCAAAAAAAAAATTTTTTTGTGGGGCAGAGAGGCCCCCCTCCAATAAATGATAATTTTTTTTTTTATTAAATTGTTTTCATCATTAAGAATGTATTTCTTTCTCTTGACAATTATTTTTGGTTTTACAATACTCTAAAAAAATTTTTTTAGGTGTAATAAATCGTTTCCCCTCGATTAGCTTAATTACTAATTGTTATGTAATAAAAAAAAACAATTCTATATTTTTTATTTGTCATTATTGTGAACCCAAAAACGTGTTTTTTGATTTTTTAGACTACAGATTATTTTGCATTATTTCAAAAATTTTATCAATAAAAAAATAAAATATTATTTTCGAATATTTTTAGTGGCCGAATTTGCCACAGCTATAGAGAATCAGCCGAAAAATGAATGAATATATTAAATTTTTTTTAATTTGACAATAAAAATATGAAAGAATCATTTATTCAGAATTTTTGGATGGTCCATTTTGCCCCAAGTGTCATGCGTAGTGCTAAAAATGCGCAAATATATCGGATTTATAGCAATTAGACTAAAAAAAACATTTTTTTTTTTTTAATATTTTGGGGGTACTCCGTTTTGCCTACCCTACCCCCTTTTGCCCCCCCCCCTCCCCTTCCCTAGTAGTGCTAATAAAAATATGTCATTACTCATCAGACAATTTTGTTCATTAAATAAAACTACAGTTCACCTCATCTTTACGATTTAATATTTTTGAATTAAATTGTATTTAAATAATTAACAAGCAAAAAAATCATGATTATTTGGACATCAGATTTAGCACAGTGGATAGCGTCCCGGCCTAGTAATCAGAAGGATCTCAGTTCGAACCCCGGTAGCCCCCAAATAATTTTATTTGTTATTTCCCATTAATTCAGTAATTAGTTAATTACACTCCAATGTAATGTCGATAAAAGTGTGATCAAATTTTTTTTTAATTATATTTATTAATTTAAATAATAATATTTTAGATCGAGCATTGGGTGAGCCTTAGATTTTTTGCTTCCCGAGGTTTGGCCGAGGCTTGATTTTTTGTTTCCCAAGCCTTGGCCAAGACTCAATTTTTTGTTTCCTAAGACTCGGCCGAGGCTTGATATTTCGTTCCCCAAGGCTGGGGACATGGCTATCATCCAAGGCTTGGATCAATCCTTGGCCCAATGCTCGGCCAAGGCACGTGCCAAGCCTTGCATAATCCTAGTGACGCTTGGCCAAGGCTTGGTCCAAACCTTGCCCAGTTGTTCTTTCCTACCTGGGTTTAAATAAAAAGGACACGTGCCGAAGGACGTCCAAAGTTCATTTTTCGATACAATCGCGGTTTTTTTTCAAATATCTCATGAAATATGCAGAGCATGGGGAAGAACCACAGAAACAATTTTGTAGGAAATTAAATTGTTGACAAAAAAGGTCATGTTCATTTCTTTAATAAAATGTGTATTTATGAAGATATTTTTAAAACCTTTTTTAGATCTTATGAATTGAGCGTTTTAAGGATTACAAATTTTGAAAATTACATTTTTCCAAGTATATAGAAACTGTAACAAGCATAAATAATTTATATGTTACGAGTTACGAACTTGTCTATATTTAAGAAAAAACGTTCTTATCATCATTCGTTATTCTTAAAATGCCCAATTGATAAGATATAAAAAAGTTGTTTTTAAATATCTTCATAAATACACGTTTTATAAAAAAAATGAATATGACCTTTTTTGTCAAAAGTTTAATTTCCTACAAAATTGTTTCTCTGGTTTTTTCCTCTAATCTGCATATTTCATGAGATATTTAAAAAAAAACCGTGATTGTATCAAAAAATGAACTTTGATCGTCCTAACGCACGTGTTATTTTTACTTAAAACGAAAAAACCACATTTCCCAGGTATTTTTTCACTAGAAAGAAGCTTTTTATAGGGCGCCAGAGAATAAAATTTAATTTTTAACGACCACCCTAATAATTATACACGGAAAAAAATGTGTAGTTAAATTTACTACAAATGGAGTTCCATTTACTACACTGACTAGTAATATATAGGATAACTACACGTTTAGTAACAGTTACTAGTACACTGTGGTACACAACCTGTAGTACCATTTACTACAGTAAGTAGTAATAAGAACTAGCATTAAATAACCACTGTGGTTCATTTTACTCCACAACATAGTAGAATATATTTTATTCGTAATGTATTAATTAAATATCTGTTAGTTAACGATCATTACACTGAAAAAAAAATTTATTTGAGTCAACTAAGATTTATTTGAGCCAAATATATCGTATATTTGGATATGGCCAAATAAATATTTAATTATGAGAAAGATATAATATATTTGAGTAGTTTAATTGCGTGAAATAAGTGGTTTATTTGTGGTAAAGAAATGATCCAATTGCTACAAATAAATAAGGGCTTCAAACATATGTATAGTATCGCCAAATTTTAGGTTATTTGTCACAAATTTAATTTCTTTACCACAAATATATTAATTACTTACCACAAATAAATTATATATTTCCGTCAAATTATAAAATTATTTGAATCAACTGTCATATTTTGTTCTACCAAATATATTTATTTGTCATTAAGAAATATTTTTTAAAAAGCCACAAATAAATTGATTTATTTGGGACAAATATTTCTTTTTTTCAGTGTAGTTTTTATGATATTGAAAACGTTATAAAAATATAAAAATTAATCTTAGATTCTTCGGACTTACAGTATATCAAATTAAAATGATATAAAAATGAATTTATTAATGAATAACTTAAAATAATAAGGACTCAAATTTCAAAAGCCTACTTTTTATCAATACCTGATAAGGATAATTTTAAAAATATATTTGTAATCTATAAATTCTTGTATAAGCATAAACTCAGAATAATTAAGTATTAATTTTTATTAATAGAAAATATAAAAAACATCGTTTTAAAAGTTATAATTCTAATAACAAATACTCAGTAAGCAATGATTTAAAAAATTGCATTAAAATCACGATTCACTGATAAGAGCATAGAAATAAAATTTAATAGAAGAAGTTGTAGGTGAGGTAAGCAAAAAGAAGAATGACAGGTAATACAAAACAAATTTTTTTGTATTATATTTTTTATATATATATTTGTTTTAAATTATACACTGAAAAAAAGAAATATTTGTACCAAATAAATCAATTTATTTGTGGCTTTTTAAAAAATATTTCTTAATGACAAATAAATATATTTGGTAGAACAAAATATGACAGTTAATTCAAATAATTTTATAATTTGACGGAAATATATAATTTATTTGTGGTAAGTAATTAATATATTTGTGGTAAAGAAATTAAATTAGTGACAAATAACCTAAAATTTGGCGATACTATACATATATTTGAAGCCCTTATTTATTTGTAGCAATCGGATCATTTCTTTACCACAAAGAAACCACTTATTTCACGCAATTAAACTACTCAAATATATTATATCTTTCTCATAATTAAATATTTATTTGGCCATATCCAAATATACGATATCTTTGGCTCAAATAAATCTTAGTTGGCTCAAATAAATTTTTTTTTCAGTGTATATATTATAATTGCACGCCTCGATTTTTAATTATATATATAAATATTTTTAATTATATATATTATAATTTATAATGTTTTATAATATTATTTATAATATTAAATACACTGACACAAGTTGAGGATACCCACAGAATGGAGTAAAAAAGTTGTAGGTGGCGCTGTTATTTCCTTCTTTTGATCATTTTACCACAGATTGGAGTAGATTGTACAAGTAGTCTGGTATTGTATACTCCAAAAATAGTAACAGATATCAATTCATATAAAATTGTGTGGTTCCTAAAACCACAAAATAAGTATTTTATACTACATTGAATAGTTGTGGAAACTACAAAGTTTTACCACATTACAGTAGTAAGCAGAACTCCTATAGTAGTAAAATATCACGCACACTGTGGCTTATGTTACTACAGTTGTCATTGCGGCGACCACAAAGTGTAGTAAAATTTTTACTAGTTTGGTGTGGTAAATTCTACTCCAGCATTTTTTCCCGTGTATATTTCTATATACAATTAAACATAAAATTTTTTAAAAAATTAGATATAATCATATATAATTATACAAATTTATATAAAATTATATAGTTTCATGTAATTATATGAAGATGATAAACGTTGAATACTACCCTGTGGAAAAGCTCTCATAAATTCTGATAAGATATTGAATATTTTTTATGAGAATCTATGAGCTTCGAAAATATCTATGAGATTTAAAAAAATTCTCATATGAATTTTTATGAGAATCTATGAGTCAAAGCTTTTGATGTTTTCCTATCATGATTTACGTACTAGATTTTTAAAAGAATGAGTAAGATTTTTTAATTTATGAGATTTTGTGACTCGAATTCCGCCAACGATTATGAGATTCAATAAGTACTTTCACTTCTATAAGATTGTTACAGTTTATTCTAATGTATTTTCAATAAGAATTGATCAGGCGAATTCCGATGTTATAATACTTACAAAATCTCAATAAGATTATTTTTTTATACGAAATTTTCAGAATTTATAAGTTTTAGTAAGAGTTATCCTAGGAGATAATTTCTTATTGAATATCATAAAATATTTGTCATATTTTATGAGAAAATATTTAACATGTATTTTTTCGAAATTTTATGAGACTGAATCAGGAATCACATGGACAAATGCAGACCTTTTTCTCATAAAAATTTTATGAGAATTAGTAAGAAAATCTATAATCGAATTAACTTTAAAAACTTAAAAGATTTAATTTTAATTTAAAAGCTATGTGATTTATGAGTTTTTGTAAGTTTTAGTTAGAAGGCTATTACTTATAAAATATTATGGAGTACTTATGAGATTTTATAAATAATTTCCATTGGACATAAAATATTAATTTTATCAGATTCATTTAAAAATAATTGCTTAACTTCATTTTTTTTTTATAAGAATTTACACCAAAAATACTAATATTATCACTATTTCCCTAGTAGAAATAATCGAGTTTTCACTCGATATAAACCAGTAACTGGCCAGTGATATCGAGTAAAAACTCGAAATCGCGCCACCTACAACTAAGTCATAAACATTGGTCACACCGACACTGTACCTTTACTAGTGTGTGTGTCTGTTTATTTTTTCCTGTTAACCTGTACGCGCTGTTGTTTTAAAAAATATTAAAAAACAGAGTGAATTAATTAAAATTTGTGTATGTTAACGTGGAAATATTTTACAAAATATATTACAAAATGGATGCGGTAAAAAAAGTTGACACAATAAATGAATTGCGACTGTGGGCGATAAAATCAAATATTGCAGATTGTTATTTAGACGAGTTGTTAAAAATTTTGCAAGCTGGAGTTCTTCCTGAGTTACCAATAACGGCAAAAACATTTTTAAATAAATGTAGTGTATCTTTTGAAATTGAAAAAATGCCGGATGCTGATGAAGTTACTTTAATGTCAGATTTATTGTTGTTATTCTATTAATCTAATGATGTTATTTATTTCATAATGTAAATAAATATAAATTAAACGTTTATGTCATATCGTTTATTTAACATTATTTTTATTTTATTTGACAATTTTTTATAACCCTTGATAACCTCAATATTCAAAATTGATAGTTTCACTGAAGCCGCCATGTTTTGCTCGATCTCTAGTAAAACTGGCCAGTTACTTGACAAAAACTCGATATTACACTGGCCAGTTACTGGTTTAAGTCTAGTTAAACTGGCTAGTTACTGGCTAAAAACTCGATATCATTTCTACTAGGGTTCTTGTACATATTTTAACTGTTCGGAGATGAGTGAAAATATAAGTTTTTATGTGATTTTTTACAAACCCAGTAATGTATCTTGCCCCATTTTTTTTATTTTTTTAAGTGCAAGATACATTATTTTTTTGTAGTGATATTGCATTTTTTTGGTTAAACAGAATAAAATTTCTCGGAACAAGTACTATTCTTTTCACGCAAGTTTTTTTGTATTCTCCGACCAAAATAACAAAAGTTGTTTGAGCCAAGAGAAAAAATTTCTCGGGAGAAAAGATCGATATGGAGAAGGGGAAAGTCACCGGTGCTAGGCAGCAGCAGCGGGAGTAGTTCGGTGCTCGCCACGAGATCGCGCCTACGATTTGTAGTGTCTCTGGTAAGACATTTATTTCAGAAGTGTTATATTCCAAATTTCAATACGATTTTATTCGAGTACTCCTCTGTGATTTGACAGACCAACAAGTACCTGTTTGGGTTGTACTATGGTATATCCCATAATACATCATGACTTTAATATTTAATATTAATGTTTACTTGAGTAATTTTTAATGAATAAATAAACGGACTCAATTTCATAGATTTTTCGTGAATAGATTGCTAAAGATTTTCCGCGTAAATACTCATACAAATATTCTTGAGTATACATAATAGAAACTTTTTGAATTCATGCTAAAAAATTCAATAATTTAGCATATAAACTATATGGAAAAAAACTGTACTCACATTGATTAATCAGTATCAAATCTTGTATGATTACTTCAGAAATCGTCTCATACAATCTTATTCATTGCCAAAATCTACTCAATTGTAAACTTTACATTTTTCGAAAACTTATAAATACTTATAATCACAATATTACAGCTTCTGTTTCTTATAGATTCTGATAATTTATATGAGAATTTTAAGAAAAAAATTTTTTTGATGCACCATCTATGAGAAAATAATTGTATCAGAATTTTTGAGATTTTTCGTGGACAAATACTGATCGTTTTCTCATAGCCAATTTTTTTTATGAGATTTTATAAGACCTTTTTCACAGGGTATTAAAGAATTTAAAAAGATTCAGTAGAATAAAAAATTGTAAATGCTACACAGAGAAAAAAAATTATCTTGGAAGAAAATAATTACAAGGATGATCGAATTCATTTTATTTCAAGAAATTTTCAGTATTCCTTTGAATTTTTTTGGCTTCAAAAAATTTACTTTTGAGTCAAAGTTTTATTTCTTTCTGTGCAGTTAGATTCTTTTATAATTGGAAAAAATTATTGAATTTAAAAATTATTTTAGGCTATAAAAGTAACCAACAAAATCAGCAAATTTGATGTCTATTGAAATCATTATAAAATTAGCAAAAAATAATGAAATTTAGACAGTATTTCACGATTTACAGGAATGGAACAGAATTAAAAAATTTCAAGTATAATCGAATCTTTTTATATCCTGTGAGAATCATTAAATTGAGACGATATTTTAGAATTTAATAGTACATTCAACAAAATAGAAAATTTGAATTATAGTTAAATTCTTCGATGTCCCCAAAAAATGATAGGATTTAGAAATTATTTTCAGATTACAAAATATTCTAGAGAATTCAGAAATTGGAATACGATTTAAATCATATTATGTATATCCGAAGAAGATAATAAAATTAAGACATTGTTTCAGGATTGAAAAGTATTCAATACAAACAGAATTTCAAATACTGCTTCAATTTTTTTATATATTAAATAGATAAGAAAATAAAAACATTATTTCAGGATTAACAAGTATTTAATAGCATATCAGAAATTTTAAATACAGGTTAATTCATTTAATATCCCAGAATGATAATGAAAGAAGAACATTATTTCATGATTAAAAGTATTCGACAGCATAAAAAATTTTAAATGCTAGCTGAATCCTTTCATATCCTAAAAAGGCAATGAAATAAAAATATTATTTCAGGATCAAAAAGTATTTAACAGAAACAAAAATTTTAAATACTGATTAAATCCTTTTGTATCCTAAAAAAGTTATGGAATAAAAAAATTATTTCAGGATTAAAAAGTATTTGGTAGCATTAGAAATTTCAAATGCTAGTTGAATCCTTTTATATCCTAAAAAGATAACGAAATATAAAAATTATTTCAGGATTAAAAAGTATTCGGTAGCATAAGAAATTTTAAATACTGGTTCAATCCTTCTATATCCTAAAAAGGTTATGAAATAAAAATATTATTTCAGGATTAAAAAGTATTTGGTAGCATTAGAAATTTCAAACACTGGTTAAATCCTTCTACATCCTAAAAAGATAACGGAATGAAAACATTATTTCAGGATTAAAAAGTATTCAATAGCATTAAAAATTTCAAATACTGGTTAAATCCGTTTATATCCTAAAAAGGTTATGAAATAAAAAAATTATTTCAGGATTAAAAAGTATTCGGTAGCATTAGAAATTTTAAATGCTAGTTGAATCCTTTTATATCCTAAAAAGATAACGAAATAAAAACATTATTTCAGGATTAAAAAGTATTCAATAGCATTAGAAATTTCAAATACTGGTTAAATTCATTTAAATCCTAAAAAGATAACGAAATATAAAAATTATTTCAGGATTAAAAAGTATTCGGTAGCATAAGAAATTTTAATACTGGTTCAATCCTTCTATATCCTAAAAAAGTTATGGAATAAAAAAATTATTTCAGGATTAAAAAGTATTCGGTAGCATTAGAAATTTCAAATGCTACTTAAATCCTTTTATATCCTAAAAAGATATTGAAATAAAAACTTTATTTCAGGATTAAAAAGTATTCGATAGCATTAAAAATTTTAAATACTGGTTGAATCCTTTTATATCCTAAAAAGATAACGAAATAAAAACATTATTTCAGGATCAAAAAGTATTCAATAGAACTAGAAATTTTAAATGCTATTTAAATCCTTTCAAATCCTTCTACTCCTTTCGATTATTTTAGTATTAAAAAGTATTTAATATGATTAATCGTGAATTTTGAAAAAGGATTTACAGTATTTAGCAGGATTTGAAAGTATTAAAATTTTAATCCTTTTTAATCCTGTCAAATACATTTTTTTAATCAGGGTGATTAAATAATAAATTGATATGAAAACTTGACTGCAGACCATCAGTTTAACAGCAGCAATCCCGAGGAAAATCAAGGCCTTGATTTTTTAAATTTGTTGTGGGGATGAATCATCACTTTTGTAATATTTAAATAATTTTATTTCAATTTCATTTATTCTTTTTTTTTATATAATTAACCTACTTTATTAATAAAATGTCATAACAAAAATTCTACTGTTTGAACTTTGCGGCATGTAAAAATAATTGCTGTAGAGTTGTTGCGATGTAAAACTTTATCTGTAGAGTTGACTCGTGTAGGGAAAAACTTATAGGAACATTATATTCAAACATACATAAATTTTTGCCGTTTTATATAATTATATATTTTTGTATATAAAATAAAAATATACTTTGTTTTCATGCAGGAAATTTTTAAAAATAAAGTATTTTGTTTCATATAATAATAATTTGATTTTATTTTATTGAAAAAAATCAACCCCAATAGCTTACGCCAATAACAGGGTTAATAAAATTATACATAATGTAAATATAAGTTTATATATTTACAAAGCTTAACAAAATGTCTTATAACTAATACAATATTAATATAATAATAATAAAATACATGTAATAAAAATTAATTCATTAAATTTACTTGATAATACAAACGAAATAATACTAAGTAAAAATATTCGTATAAATATTTCACTGTAATTTTTTTAAATCTTCATTGGATAGAAATTTAAAATTATCCCTCGTAAAAGTACTTGGGAGTCGCAGTTCTTGGAAAATATCATCAATTAAATCAACAGCATTGATTAACAATTTCTTTCTTCTTAATGCTTTTTTTAATCGGTAATTTATTATTCCAGCATATAGTGGAAAAATAGACTGAATGACAGAATCTAAAATAGTACTATCGCTAACATATTTTAAACTTAAAGCTAATTTATGTACACATTTATTATTTAAAACATAATGATACGTTACATTACTGTTACCAACAAATGTTATCTTCATTTTTTCAATTTCGCTTATGCACTGGTTGCGTAATGCGCCAAATTTTTCACTATTTATGACTGATAAATTTTCTTCATTGACATAAAAATTCGCCGCACTACATTTCGCAATATGTTCCGTAATTGCATCATCAACTTTATTTGAATTATGTTGTCTTGGAGTATTGAATGCTGTTTTACCATCACTGTTTTTTAAATTAACATCAATACCAGCATTAAGAAGTTGCCTTATGATATTATCGTCAATCGAATGCCGAATTGCACAATGAAGTGCTGAATCTTTAAAATCTGTCACTATATTTATATCAATCATATCATGATCTAAGAACAATTTTAATGCTTCCGAGTCTTGATTGTGGGCAACAACATGTAGAGGACTTTCTCCTAAACCGTGAGGAATTCCTCCAACATGTTTCATTACAATATTAACATTTGAACCGTAGGCCAGAAGAAGTTTTATAATTTGTAAATCTCCTCTAATAGCAGCAAAGATTAGTGGTGATCCATAAGTATCAGCATCAGGATTCGGATCAGCATTATTTTTTAAAAGTAGCTCTACCATTTTTACATTACTTACATGAATAGCGATATTTAATGGTAGAGTGGCAACAGCTGTATAACCAAAAATAAATATCGCTTGGATACAGTAATAGGATGGTAATAAAAACTCAAGAATTTCTTTACAATATTAGTAAACTGCCTTCTTGAAACGGCTTAATTCAGAGAACTCAATTCGATAATTGATATTACTAACGTCTGCTCCAAAGCTTATTAGACTTTGAATTGTTGTCAGCCTATTCAGTATAACAGCAATATTAAAAACTGTACCCCAGCATTCACTTTTTGAATTTATATCAGCTCCTTTGCGGAGCAGATAATCCACTATTTTTTGATCATCATTGAATATTGCTATGTGAAGCAACGTTAAACCACCCAAGACTGGAATCACTGCATTGATATCTTTGATCACACCTCGTTCGATCGATTTGGAAACGTATTCGTAGGTAAACTTTGATAATTCCATTGTAATGAATTTGATATTGTTGGAAATTGTTTGTTTTTAACAAATGAACTTTTAAAAACCGAACTTGAGCACTACACTGTTAGAGTAACTGTTCACTTTGTACTAATTCAACGTTAAATTATTGGTAAACGTTGGTTATACTGATGTAGTCTTAAGACGAGAGTAACTGTACGACTTGCAGTCTCAAGATCAAAACTGAGTTTAAATGATGATGTCTATGGTACCTCCGACGTTAGCAAAAATGCCCCCGACAATGATTTTTCTTGCCCCACTCTTCAAAATCCATCGTCATTAGTGCAACAAAGATAGAATTATTCAAAAGTAAACCCATATAGGACAATAATAGTTCTTAAGTTGTTCTGAAAATTACTTTTTTTCTACTAAAATTAAATTTGTCCATTTGACAAAACGGGATTCTCAATGAGTTCATTATCTCAACTACTATAGTTTTCCAGTCTTTCTCTCAATAACTTTATCTTTTAATCTTGAAATCTAAATAAATAATGAGCTAAGAGTTTTGTACATATGCAGATCATTAAATACTTATGTACTTTACTCTTGTAGTACTGTATATGAGTGTCATTACGACAATCCATCTCAGAAGCATTAAGGATTCTCGAACTAATTACACTGTTAAATTTTTACCTGAGTCCTTATGAGCGACTTAATAATGGTCCGGGGAAAATTTTCGTATCTACAATAGAGTTGAATTAAATTATCTATCGTTGCCGACAAAAATGAAATTTTTTTTTAAGGGCAACTGAAAATTTTTTCTATTTACTTTGAAAATCATTTAAAAAAAAAAAAAAAGATTTGGCGTATTTGAGTCCTCGAAACCTTAGAATATTCTTAAGTACCCCGCTTTGCCCCACTCCCCACTCTTCCCCCTATATATACATTAGGGTGCTTCATTTCGAAGCCAGATTTTTTTTTTTAAGTGCATGTGGAAAAAACCATAGTTCAACACAAAAAAAAAATTTCCGCGTATGAAAAAAAATTCTATGTCGATTACAGACCTAGCTCATTGAAAAATTCGATTTTCCCATTTAAATAACATGGGAAAATTTTTGTTTTTAGCTTTAAGTATTTTTAACCTCGTTAACAAATCAATAGATCGACTAGACTAATACATATTTTCGTAGGAAATTGAACGCTCTACAAAAAAGGTCTTCTATCATTTTTTGATAAATCCATCTATTTCAAAGTTATTAGAGCTCGAAGTAAAGTTGGAGATCGTTTTACTTTTCCGGTGAAACTATCAGACATCACAAAATGTTGTAGGGACTTTTTTGTTGACAATTTTATTCTCGACGAATTATTATCAGAAAAGATTTTTCAAATTCCGCATTGTTTTCTAGTTATCTTCATTTTATTTTCAAGCTCTTAAAAAAGTGGTTCTGATCGATTTCAAGAGCTTGACATTAAAATGAAAATAACTAGAAAACAATGCGGAATTTGAAAAAACTTTATTGATAATAATTTGTAGAGAATAAAATTATCAACAAAAAAGATTTCATAAGATTTTGTGATAAGTCTGATAGTTTCACCGGAAAAGTAAAAAGGTCTCTAACTTTACTTCGAGCTCTAATAACTTTTGAATAGATGAATTTATCGAAAAATGATAAGAAACTTTTTTTGTAGAGCATTTAATTTCCTACAAAAGTATGTATTAGTCTATTTGATCTATTGATTTGTTAACGAGGTTAAAAATACTTAAAGCTAAAAACAAAAATTTTCCCATGTTATTTAAATGGGAAAATCGAATTTTTCAATGAGCTAGGTCTGTAATCGACATAGAATTTTTTTTCATACGCGGAAATTTTTTTTTTGTGTTGAACTATGGTTTTTTCCACATGCACTTAAAAAAAAAATCTGGCTCCGAAATGAAGCACCCTAATAACCATATATGAGTAGCAACTCATATACATGATATGGATCAGTCATTTGTGATCAGATCGAAATATTTTGTAAAAATTAGTATCAATATTTTTTTTTTTACATATTTATGTAATCTTCTGTACTTGCTTACAGATATTAAGTTATAATGCCTTTATTATGAGGGCATTTCGTACGCGAAAAACAATGAATCCGTGCATGGTTGAAGGAGCACTGTGTTTCATCCACCCCAATTATTTCTTCACACCATGGGTTACGACCCAGGTAGGAATCGCCAAGGCTGGCCATAGGCCGAGCCTTGGCCCTGTTGTCACTTGCCAAGCTTCGGCAGCTGACCATTGGCCCAAGCCTCGGCCAGGGCTTGGCCCAATGGTTTGATTACGTTAAGCCAAGTCTTGGCAGCTAACCATTGGCCCAAGTCTAGGCCGAGGCTTGGTCCAATGGTTTCATTTAATTAAGCCGAGCCTTGGGTAGTGACTATTGGCCCGAGCCTCGGCCAGGGCCAGGCCCTATGTTTTGATTTTTGTTAAATCGAGCCTTGGGTATTGACCATTGGCCCGAGCCTCGGCCAGAGCCAGGCCCGATAGTTTAATTTTTGTCAAGCCAAGCCTTGGCAGCTGCCCATTGGCCAATGCCTCAGCATGGGTTAAATTTTTATTTAATATTAAAATTATCAACTTTACATGTATCTATATATATGTATATAGAGAAGACCAGGGCATAACGGTCTACCGAGTATACGATTAATATCAAGAGTTGAAATTTTCTAAAAAGTAAAATTATTTCATATACAATAATTTTCATTTAATTAGTTATTGCTATGTACAAAACTTTAGTTAACATGAAATTTTGATTTTTGGCGGGCAAAATGGGGTATCCTTTAAAAAAGTTGAAAAAAAAATTTCTGAAAGTTGATCAAATTTCATTAAATTCAAATTTTTTATATGTAATATACATAAAGAAAAATTACAGTTCACATCATTGGTGGATACGAAGGCAAAAAAAATTTTTTTAGGTGTAATAAATCGTTTCCCCTCGATTAGCTTAATTACTAATTGTTATTTAATAAAAAAATACAAATCTATATTTTTTATTTGTCATTATTGTGAACCCGAAAAACGTGTTTTTTGATTTTTTAGACTACAGATTATTTTGCATTATTTCAAAAATTTTATCAATTAAAAAATAAAATATTATTTTCGAATATTTTTAGTGGCCGAATTTGCCCCAGCTATAGAGAATCAGCCGAAAAATGAATTAATATATCAAATTTTTTTAAATTTAACGATAAAAATATGAAAGAATCATTTATTCAGAATTTTCGGATGGTCCATTCTGCCCCAGGTGTCATGCGTAGTGCTAAAAATGCGCGAATATATCGGATTTATAGCAATTAGACAAAAAAAAAATTTTTTTTTTTTTTTAAATATTTTAAGGGTACTCCGTTTTGCCTACCCTACCCCCTTTGCCTCCCCCCCCCCCCCCTTCACTAATAAAAATACGTCATTACTCATCAGAGAATTTCGTTCATTAAATAAAACTACAGTTCACCTCATCTTTACGGTTTAATATTTTTGAATTAAATTGTATTTAAATAATTAACAAGCAAAAAAATCAAAATTATCTGGACATCAGATTTAGCACAGTGGATAGCGTCCCGGCCTAGTAATCAGAAGGATCTCAGTTCGAACCCCGATAGCCCCCAAATAATTTTATTCGTTATTTCCCATTAATTCAGTAATTAGTTAATTACACTCCAATGTAATGTCGATAAAAGAGTGATCAAACTTTTTTTTAATTATATTTATTAATTTAAATAATAATATTTTAGATCGAGCATTGGGTGAGCCTTAAATTTTTTGCTTTCCGAGGTTTGGCCGAGGCTTGATTTTTTGTTTCCCAAGCCTTGGCCAAGACTCAATTTTTCGTTTCCCAAGACTCGGCCGAGGCTTGATATTTTGTTCCCCAAGGCTGGGGACATGGCTATCATCCAAGGCTTGGACCAATCCTTGGCCCAATACTCAGCCAAGGCACGTGCCAAGCCTTGCATAATCCTAGTGACGCTTGGCCAAGGCTTGGTCCAAACCTTGCCCAGTTGTTCTTTCCTACCTGGGGAATGATCCAGAAAATGAGACCGACAGAGGCCGTCAAATTGACAAATTGACGGTTACTTTGTCGGTTACAAGCGTTATGAAATTGTACCTGATTGTCCGCCTTCTCCGGACATTGAAAAAAGACAAAAGAGTATGGTATGTGTCTTTGATCGAGATGGTGTCGAGCACTGCTACGAGCATGATATCTGCAATGGCATTATATTGGTCGACAACATCATGGATATATCTCCTGGTTGAATTTTCTGAGAGGTACGTGAAATATTCTTAATATTATCTTTTTTCTTTTTTAACATGTCCTTAAATAACAACACTCATGCCATAAATTAAAAGAAGAAACAATTTTAATATTAAAGTCATGATGTATTATAGTACAATCCAAAAGAGTATTTGTAGCTCTGTCAAATGACAGAAGAGTACTCGAACAAAATCGTACTGAAATTGGGAATTTAACAATTCTAGAATATCTTTCTTACCAGGGACACTACAAATGGTAGGCGCGATCTAGTGGCGAGCACCGAACTACTCCCGCTGCTGCTGCCTAGTACCGGTGACTTTCCCCTTCTCCATATCGATCTTTTCTTCCAAGAGAGTTTTTCTCTTGGCTTAAGCAATTTTTATTATCTCGGTTGGAAAATACAAAAATATTTGCGTGAAAATGCAAATTTCAGGTAATTTCAACTGTCAAATTACTGTCAACTTCAAACTAAAGTGGCTATTAGGGAAGTTGAATTTCTAATTTGACAATAAAATAGCTATTAGGGTTAGTTCAATCAAAGTAACCCATTATGTATATTATATTTTCAAGTTACTAATGTTCCAAATCAATGATTGCTTCCAAATATATCCAAATATACAAAATAATTTTGAATATGCTTTGGCATGTATACTACTATAATATAATACTCGATATCTCATATAGTATATGAGAGCAGTGCTACCACCATGACAAATGTCGGAAAATGGACAATTATGTAAAAAAATTCGTAGGATCACAAAACGTGGGTGAGCATATTTCAATAGAGTTTTTCAATGAGCTAGGTCTGTAATCGACATAGAATTTTTTTTCATACGCGGAAATTTTTTTTTTTGTGTTGAACTATGGTTTTTTCCACATGCACTTAAAAAAAAAATCTGGCTCCGAAATGAAGCACCCTAATATATATATATATATATATATATACATTTTTATTCTCATAAAAATGAATTTTCTGGCTTTATCCTTAAATAACTTTTGAACCGAAAATGATAACTCGATTCCGTAAAAAATATCTCAAAATTTGGACGATTAGCTTTAATTTTCACTGGAACAGTTGATTTTTTTCAACATCTTTTCTAACAATTTGATGATATCGAGAATTTCACAAAAAATAAAGAAAGCTTATTTTTGCAGCTTAGTCTGCCAATAACTTCTAAATGATAAGACATAACTCATTTCCTTGAAATTCATGTTTAAGCTTACAAAATAAGTATTAGTTACACTATTGTAGCTTTATTGTATTTACACTGTTAAAAGTATTTATTTGAGCCAAATAAATATTTGTTAATAGTTAATAAATGATTTATTAAATGAGATTTATTTGGGCCAAATAAACCATTTCTTAATAGTTAATAAATGGCTTATTTGAATAGAAAGAAATGACACGTGATGTTAATTAAGTGAGGTTATGACAAATAATTTATAGGACTGTTTAATTTTATTTTTTTAAAGAAAATATTACACACAATTAATGTTAATTAAAGATAAAAATTGTTATACAAAAGATATAAAAAAAATGAAATATTATAATAAATTTTTACTAACAATCACACTCATTCCATTCAAAGTTATAACCTGAACTTCATGTGTCATTTCTTTCTATTCAAATAAGCCATTTATTAACTATTAAGAAATGGCTTATTTGGCTCAAATAAATCTCATTTGATAAATCATTTATTAACTATTAATAAATCTTATTTGGCTCAAATAAATACTTCTAACAGTGTACATAAGAAATCTACCTTTCCATTCCGGGTAAGGCCGGATGGCTCTTTTTTTTATTATCACAGTAGAAATTGTAATTTTCCTTTTAAGTTGCATGAATTTCTACGATCAGAATGTATTTCAATTTACAATGGGATGTTGAGAAAGAAAGCCAATTCTCATATTAAAATCTAATCAATTTTACTATGGTTCTTAAGTAAAAATCACTAAAAATACTAATAATTTTTAATTTTTATTTATTAATAGATAAGATTTCTTAATTTGCTCTGGTTTATTACAAATACTCACTAGAACAACCCGACTTTAGTGTATTTCCACTGTAACCCAACTAGAATTTCTTCCTGATTTGCCTGAAGTACCATAAGGACCTTATTAGGTTAATATAAGGTTTGCCTTATTAGGGCAAACCTGACAAGGTCCTGATCAGGACCTCATCAGGATATCCTTATTCAAAAAAAAGTTATTTGCCATCGGGTCGACCTGACGAGTTCCTGATCAGGAAATCATCAGGATATCCTTATTAAAAGAAAAGTTATTTGCCATCAGGTCAACCTGAAGAGTTCCTGATTAGGACCTCATCAGGATATCCCTATTCAAAAAATCGGTCTGGCAGTTGACCCTGCGGGCCAGCCCTAAAACTTCCCGCTGTTTTCGAGCTCAAGAACCTCGAAAACATTATTGTGAATACATTTTCGAGCTCTTCGAGCTCGAAAATACGTTTGTATGCTGTTGTTTTCGAAAAAAAACGTTTTTCACCATTTTTTCTCCAACGATATCTCTCAAACGAATAAACCGATTGAGACGGTTGAGGTGGCAATCGACGCATTTTATCAAGTTCTAAAGCCGATCAAATTTTGAATTCGATTTATCAAGTCGTTTTTGAGATATTTTAGAAAAAATGAAAAAAAATTTTTTTTTTAATTCTTTCGACAACGGTTTCTCTTGAACGAATGAACCGATTTTGATGGTTAAGGTGGCATTCGACGCGGCTTATAAAGCTCTACAGCCCAGTCCATTTTGGAATCAATCTATCGAGCACATTAAAAGTTATAAAAAAAAAACATTTTTGAAAAAATTTTATTTTTGGAATATCTCTGAACGAGCCCTACCGATCAAGCTCAATTTTCTTTCGGCTTCAAGATATTGACAATCCGCGTCGAATGACACCTTAAAGTTCAAAATCGGTTCATCCGTTCAAAAGATACAGGCATTTACATACGTACGTACGTACGTACATACATACACTCGGACATCATTTTGAAATTAGTCAGAATAGCTTCCTAGGACCTCAAAACGTCGACATCTGATGGAAATTCGATTTTCGTAAATCGGACCGAAACCAATAACTTCCCGAATTTTTGAAAATTTACAATTTTCATAGCGGGAAGTTAAAAAAACGTTGTCTGTACTTTTGACGGGACCGGTATATCTTTAGGTATTTCGACCCGCTGAATCTGAATCTGAGGTCCATTTGACCCGTACACCGTCAAATTTTCGAGAAAACTTTGAAAAACCGAAAAAAATGACGAAAATCGGCAGTTTAGGTGATTTAAAAAATTTTTTTGTCCTTAACCAAGCATGACTTTTATGTATTTCGATTCGCTAAATACTTATCTGAAGTTTATTTAGACCATAATTATATTTACACTTTTGAGATCACTTGTGTATGTCAGCCCAGTGGATAGCTTCGAGGACTTTGAGCCGAAAGGACGCAGGTTCGAGCCCAGCAGTTATCGGGATTTTTTCATCAATAAATAATATGTTAACTTCCTCTAATTAATGCTTTCAATACAATAGATAACATTCTCGACCGAATTAAAATTCTCTTATTTTTTTTTTTTGCCATTTAATATTTTTTCAAAAATAATTACTAATAAGGTAATCCTGATAAGGATTTGATGAGGATATCCTGGTAAGGACCTGATAAGGTAATCCTGATAAGGATTTGATGAGGATATCCTGGTAAGGACCTGATAAGGTAATCCTGATAAGGGCGTGATAAGGATATCCTGGTAAGGTCCTGATAAGTCAATCCCGACAAGGACCTCATGGGTCTTAAGCGTTACATCCATATCAGGATCCTCATCAGGATACCCTGATCGGGACCTTATTTGAAATAAGGTTAACCCGATAAGGACCTCGTCAGGCCCTTATGAAAAATTATAGTCGGGAAACTTGTACAAAATATCATTATAGTTCACAGATATTATGCGCCCTTTGTAAATTTGACTGTAAATTTTTTACCTTGCAGATACACTTAGTATTGATAAACTTTTGAAAGAAGCTGAATTTTGGTCCGAAAAAATGGATCCAGAAAACAGGAAAAAAACTCAATCCGCTATACAAAACTTAAAATAAATAAATCAGTACCACCGAAACGTCAACTTCAGTATCATCGTCATTACATACTTTATACACCACATGTTAAAAATTTTTTATTTTTATTTAAAAATTGATTTTTATCATAAAAGACTTGATTTTTTTTAATTTTTAATTGTTCTTTTGCCATTTATTTCGATTTTTAGAGATTTCTAAGCCATAGAAGTTCGAGATTTATATTCGGCGGATCAAAATACATGAGAATCATGATTGATCTAATTTTATAAAATTCTTTTCAACACAATATCTGGAATTTTTTGCTTTTTTTTGCAATTTTTCAGGGTTTTTTGGAATTTACTTAAACTTTTAACGGCTTATGGTCTAAATAAACTTCAGATAAGTATTTAGCGGGTCGGAATACTTAGAAATCATGCTTGGTTTAGGTCAAAAAAAATTTTTAAATCACCTAAACTGCCGATTTTCTTCATTTTTTTCGGTTTTTCAAAGTTTTCTCGAAAATTTGATGGTGTACGGGTCAAATGGACCTCAGATTCAGATTCAGCGGGTCGATATACCTAAAGATATACCGGTCCCGTCAAAAGCACAGATAACTTTTTTTTTTTGTGTGCCGATGTAATTATAACAAAATATTTTAATGTTTAATCGTTTTAAAATTAACTGATTGAATGAAATTATTTTGTCTAGATTAAAATAGAAAATGAAGAAGGAGAAGACACGACAGTAAACGGAGCTGTGATTCCATTTATTCAACTTTGTAATCACAGTTGCGATCGTAATGTTCATCACTTTGCTGGTGGTGGGAGAAATGGATTAATTACTGTACAGCCAATAAAACAAGGTGAACAAATTTACTGTTCTTTGGGGCCAGACTATATTCATGTAGAGACTAAAAAACGAAGAGCAATACTTGATACTATTTATGGTTTTCATTGCAATTGTTATGCTTGTAGACATGAGTGGCATCCTAATTCTCGTTATTAAAAGTAATAATTTTATTATTATTTTTCATTATCGTTACCATTATTATTTTATTAATTTAAATCCTTTGATTTTAAAAAAGTATTATCGTTTGTTACAACGCTCAGTATTTAATTCTTAAATGAGATATTTATTTTACACACCTAAGTGGCTCTACAAGTACCTGAGTAGACTAATTTTTACAGAGTAAATAATTAAATAAGTATTTTTTTATCAACCCATTGTTAATTATTAAAATACTCACACTTATGTATTTCTCAAATTATTGTAATAAATAAATTTTTACTAATGATTCAATAAAGGCAATTACTAGTATTTATTTTAAATTGCGTGAGTAAAATAATTGATAATTAATGTAAGTACGTTGAAGTTATATATGAGTTGAATAGCTTGTCTTTCCGTACTCGTTAAATTTACAATCCGTGAATCAGTACTCGGTAAATTACTATTACGAGATCTTATACGTCCGCGTAATGAAAGAACAGAAAAAGGCCCAAAGCCCCAAAGGTTCAAAGATTCACCTCCGAGTATAACCAATACCATTCCAGTAACTAATATTATTCCAATTATGAATAATGGCACGACGGCCATTTGAATTGGGAACCAAAGATTTTCTGAAAAAAAAAAAAAATTATGTAATTTCATTGATTTTTTTTTTTATTAAACAAATTAAATATAAAATTTACTTGTCGCATTATTGACAAAATCTCCGACAGCATCACCAATTAACCCGACAGGTGTTACCACACATGTCGCTTCGGGTAAGCCAAAAAAACTAACCTATCGAATTTACGTCTTAAAAAGGACCTATATATCGAGAAAAAAATTCTCCCATTGGGCAAAATTTTTAGCTCAATTTTAAAAGGTGTCGGTAGTCATTTGAAATTTCCCATTTAAATAACATGCAAAAAAAATTTTTTTGATTAAAAATATTATTACTTTTGAACCGTGTGAAATAAAAATTCGGCTCTAGAATATTCTTGTATCAACTATAACTTGAGCAACTTTCTTGGAATCGTGCTTCAGCATAGCAGTACCATCAGACAAAATATCAGTAACAAGTTCCCCAGTAATGATTCCGATTGTCCTTATCTCCGATTGCATTGATTGTAAATTAACTGAAGTACCACCAAATGTTAGTCTTTGAGCCTGTTCCTTTTGACTGTAAGTTAACTGGTTCTTCAATCTAAATACTGATAATTTAAAAAATTTACTTACTAATTCATATTGCTCTGAAGATGAATAATTCAAAACACTTTTATCGCCCCAGATGTTTATAAGTTTGATAATTAAATTAGCAAGCTTTTTTTATCATCAACTGACAATAAATCGAAGACAATATTTTTAATAATCCCGACTAGCATTTTTCATAAGGGCCTGACGAGGTCCTTATCGGGTTAACCTTATTTCAAATAAGGTCCCGATCAGGGTATCCTGACGAGGGCCCTGATATGGATGTAACGCTTAAGACCCATGAGGTCCTTATCGGGATTGCCTTATCAGGACCATACCAGGATATCCTCATCAAATCCTTATCAGGATTACCTTATTAGTAATTATTTTTGAAAAAATATTAAATGGCAAAAAAAAAAAATAAGAGAATTTTAATTCGGTCGAGAATGTTATCTATTGTATTGAAAGCATTAATTAGAGGAAGTTAACATATTATTTATTGATGAAAAAATCCCGATAACTGCTGGGCTCGAACCTGCGTCCTTTCGGCTCAAAGTCCTCGATGCTATCCACTGGGCTGACATACACAAGTGATCTCAAAAGTGTAAATATAATATTCATTATGATGTCAAAGAATAACTGATGAAGAAGTAAAAAATCTGTGCTGCAATGATTGTCGTGATTTTTATATAATATTCTTTTGTACTTTGTTTAATTCTTAGCCTGTAAATGAAATATTCAAAGGGATGGGATAACTTTTTTTTGAATAAGGATATCCTGATGAGGTCCTGACAAGGAACTTGTCAGGTTTGCCCTAATAAGGCAAACCTTATATTAACCTGATAAGGTCCTTATGGTACTTCAGGCAAATCAGGAAAAAATTCTAGTCGGATAAGTTTATCACTGTCGTAATAAGACAGCAGTAAAATTTTAACGGTCAGGCCAGGACGCCAGTGATCATTTACCAGAAGATTCCCGAGTATCAGCTCAACATTACTCGAGTTGCTGATTCTCTTTAGCAGTAAAGTAGCAACTGCTTCGACGGATAATCCCTCCAGGTTGCATTAAATTTTATGAATAAATTCCCTTTTATTTTTTGAATTTTTTAGAGATCAGGATATAAAAATATCTAGCAGGTGGACGAAGTGACCAGAGCCAAGGCTGCTGATGCTTTTGCAGATCAGCAGAGAAATTAATTTTACATTCGGGCTGATGTTAAATTCACTGGAGACGTCATTTAAAAATTTGACAGCACACGCTGTCATTTGATACATCATAAGTAATAAAAGAAATACTTTTAAAATATGAAATAGCTGTGAAATTTACAGGTTATTTTGTGCACAATAAAATACAACTGACGAAACTAGATTATAATGGGACATGCATAAGTTATGTGGAATGAAAACCATATTTTTATCATTTTTTGTTTCCATTAAAATTTTCAAGGCTATAAAATTAGTGGAAGAAATGGTCAAAACCTAAAGTTCAAGGTCATAAATTAAAGCTTATTAGACAAGCCTTCAAATACTTTTTACGGAAATTGTTTATGAGTATTAGTTTTAAAATTATATAAACTTGAAAGTGGATAAAAACTGATATTTTCGAAAAATCGTGGAAATTTGAAACAGCCATATCTTCTAAACTAATCAACCGATTTAGCCCATCTTCGAACTTAACCATGATAATCGCCCATAGAATAAGTGTGAAAAATTTCATTAGGATCCGATAAGAATCGTAGGCGCAATCGTGTCCTCAAAACTTGGTTCTATTACATATTTATTAAGGTGATTCAAAAAATAAATTTTGTCATAACTTTTTTCATTGTTTTCAAATATTAATTTATTTAATGCCGTAAGATGGACGGCGGAGTCGAATTTGAAATTTACAATTTGCAATTTCCGACGTCAGAAAGTGAGGAATAATCGTGGAAATGGTAAAGAAAATCTATGATTATCCTCACCCATGTTCACCCATGTTCCCCAATGTTCCCCAATGTTCACCCATGTTCACCAATGTTCACCATTCTCCATCCATCTCCACCCATTCTCCACCCATCTTCGTACTTAGAAGTAGTAAATTTCTTATTCATTGTTTTCAAATATTAATTTATTTAATGCCGTAAGATGGACGGCGGAGTCGAATTTGAAATTTACAATTTGCAATTTCCGACGTCAGAAAGTGAGGAATAATCGTGGAAATGGTAAGGAAAATCTATGATTATCCTCACCCATGTTCACCCATGTTCCCCAATGTTCCTTGAAAAATCGACCATGAGGACAAATACAATAGTTAGATTTTAAAAAAAATCTACCTAAAAAATGAAATATTGATCATTATCATGAGTGGTTGAAGTGTGCACTTTGGGATTTTCCAACATTTTTAGTTTTTTTGAAATTTCTCAAAAATGACTCGATAAATCAATTTCAAAATCAGACCAGCTTTAGAACTCAATAAAATGCGTCGATTGCCACCTCAACCATAAAAATCTGTTAATTCGTTCGCGAGATATCGTGGGAGAAAGAAATGCTAAAAAACGGTTTATTTCGAAAACAATGGAACACAAAAGTATTTTCGAGCTCTTCGAGAAAATGTACTCACAACAATTTTTTCGAGCTCAAGGAGCTTGAAAACAGCGGGAAGTTTTGGGGCTGGCCCACAGGGTCAACCGATAGACCGATTTTTTTTATTAATATAAGATATATTTATATATTTTAACAATAAAATGTTCCTACCCCTCAGTCCTTTAAAAATCTTACATATTTATTAAATTGTCAATCAAAATCATTTACATTTTTCGTACTTTTTTTCTACATATTAAAATTGAGAGAGAACATAAATTAATAAATTTTTAAATCACTTTTCCATACAGCTTTTGTGTAACAAATTACTAATAACGAGTAATTAACGATTGAACAGCCACTTAGATTACAATCGTTTATAATTTTTAAATTTAACTTATTTACCATAAAAACATTTGGTAGAAACATTTTATTACTAACATACTAATAACTATAAGTGATAAATAATAAGCTATTGCAGTAGTCTTAAATCTCCTAGGAGTATTTATATTAATTAATAATTAATGAGCTAATGTATAAATTATTATTAAAATATTTACGCGATTAGTAACTGATCAATGATTTATTTTTAATTATAAATATGATACATATATAATGAACACTTACATAGCTAATAGATCAACGATACGAAAAAAGCGGGCTTTTTTTTTGTGTTTTAAATATTATCATTATCACTGATGATTTAATGATGATCCAGAACTTAGCGGACAATCGGAAATTTTCGGATTTTTTTTACCGAAGAATTACTAAAAAAAATAAAAAATATGCACATGTAGAAAATTTAAAAAACGATAGGTGCAATTTTTTCAAATATTTTTATTTAAATGACTTGTTGTTTAAAAAAAATCCAAAAATTATCAAATGTCAGCCAACATCCGTTTCATGATTTGATGATACGGAAGTTAACAGACAATCGGAAATTTTCGGATTTTTTTTTACCGGAGAATTACAAAAAAAATAAAACCAAAAATATGCACATTAGGGTGTTTCAGAAAAAAAAAATTTTTTTTTGGTATTCAAAAATTGAAAATATGCCTGAAAATCAAAATTTTGGTGCCAATCCGAGCTCTTAATAATAATATTAAGGTTTGCCTTAATCTATTTATCTATTTTCCATTTAAATAACATAGGAAAAAATTTTTTTTTTCTTTAGAATTTTCTAGCTTACAGACCACTCAACGGATTTTTATGCGCAATGAAACTTTGTGTAGGAAATTGAACGCTCTACAAAAAAAGTCTCTTATCATTTTTTGATAAATCCCACTGTTCAAAAGTTATTTAAGTTTCAAGTCAAATTTATAGTAAATTTTGAGATCTTTTCACTTTTCCGGCGAAACTATCAGTCTTATTACAAAATGTCAGAGATGCTTTTTTGTAGGTAATTTTATTTCTTACAAATTATTACAAATAAAATTTTTCGAAATTCCGCATTGTTTTCAATTTATTATTATTTCAATGTCAAGCTCTTAAAATTAATCAGAAATCTATTTTTTTAAGAGCTTGAAATTAAAATGGACATAACTTGAAAACAACGCAGAATTTCGAAAAATTTTATTTGTAATAATTTGTGAGAAATAAAATTATCTACAAAAAAGTTTCTATGATATTTTTTGATAAGACTGATAGTTTCGCCGGAAAAGTAAATAAATCTCAAAATTTACTATAAATTTGACTTGAAGCTTCAATAACTTTTGAACAGTGGGATTTATCAAAAAATGACAAGAGACTTTTTTTGTAGAGCGTTAAATTTCCTACAAAAACATTTGTTATGCATAAAAATCCGTTGATTGGTTTATGAGCTGGAAAATTCTAAAAAAAAAAAATTTTTTTCCCGTGTTATTTAAATGGAAAATAGAAAAATGGATTAAGGCAAACCTTAATATTATTATTAAGAGTTCGGATTGGTACCAAAATTTTTATTTTCAGGTATACATTCAATTCTTGGATACAATAAAAAAAAAAAAAATTGTTTTTTTTTTTTTGAAACACCCTAATGCACATGTAGAAAATTTAAAAAACTATAAGTGCAATTTTAAAAAATATTTTGATTTTAATGATTTATTGTTTGAAAAAAATCCAAAAATTATCAGATGTCGGCCAACTTTCGTTTCATGATTTAATGTTATGAAAAATTACGGACAAGTTTTATTGTATATATACAGTGTAACGACAATTTAAGAAGTAACGTTAATAATTCAGTAGCAAGAACATATATTATTAATTATATCCATTCAGTCTCTGCCACCACAATATATATGTATATATATATATATATATATATATATATATATATATATACTAATCTCGAATGTGTTTAAAAAAAAAGTGACGGGTTCTGTGAAAAAGTCTTTTACAAAAGCCTCGTTGTTTAACTTGAGAAGCATTGAAGGAAAAAAAAGTTAAAAATAAATAAATCTTGCACTTGATTATGTCATTTAAATGAGGAAAAAAATTAAATGAAACAAGATGTCGTACATATATATATATACATATAGTTATAAGAACAAATAAGACATTGTATAGATTCTTAACCAGTTATTTAAAAACAAACTCATGAACAGGGTGTTCTTTTTTATGTTTTTTAATATTTACAATATACCGTAAGTTTAAAAAAGGAAAAATTTTGCCGAATGTTAACCACTGGCAATTATGATGCTAATCTAATTCACTGTTCGATATGTCAAGTGACTTAAATTGATAATAAATATTAGCAATGATCTTTAAATTATGAATTTATCGATAAATTATTCGAATATTTGCTCTTATGTGTCGAATAAGATATAGAATATCAGATCTAGAAAAATTCTATACCTTAATATCTTAATAATTATATAATTAGATGGCAAAAATGTATTTTTTTTTTTTGTTAAATTATAAATACATTTATGTAGTAATATTTGGCACTGTCATAACCCAGTATCTTAAATTTAATAAAAATAAAATTATTTATCCTTTATAAAATATAAATTCTCATATAAAATATTTTGATATTAAGTTAACATAATTAATAATAAAATAAAAATTAACGATACTGGGGAGACACGTTCTGTGCTAGTTTTTTTTTACTATTAAATGATTGATGTTTAATATTTAGTTTAAAATTAAAAGTTTATTTTTTAAATTTAATTTAATTGATCAAATTATTTATTATTATTATTATTATTATTATTATTATTATTATTATTATTATTATTATTATTATTATTAATATTCTCTTAATAATTATCCTTAATATTTAAATCCTTTTAACTCTTGATCGATGAACTGTACAATTAATAAAGTATCCGTGGCCCTCGTGTGGTTCACACATGCAAGTGCCGATCTAAAAATTTCATTCGAAGAAAAAAAATTAAATTATAATTTATAAATACATTTAAATTTAAATAATAGTGAGTAATATTTAAAAAAAAATAAATTTAGGGTGTGGTGCATCCCTACAGATAATTTCTCTACATTATTAAACCTCACAGTTTTTCCTACACGAATCAACTCTACAGATAAATTTTTACATCGCAACAACTCAACAGAAGATTATTTCACATCGTTCCATCTCTACATGATAATATCTCTCACATTGAAAATCTCTACAGCGAACATTTTTACATGGCGCTAAGTTCAAACAGTAGAATTTTTGTTTTGATATTTTATTAATAAAGTAGGTTAATTATATGAAAGAATGAATGAATGAAAGTGAAATTAAATTATTTAAATATTACAAAATCAGGGTGATCACAAAGAAATGATTTTAAAATTCCCTGATATTTCCCGGTTTTCCTGTAAAGTTTTTTACATTTTTCCCTGGTTTAGAAATTTTATTCGTATCATTTAGATGTTCAAAGTTTTTATTATATTTTCATTTTTAATAATTAAATCATAAGAGAAACCAGAAGAAATGGCAATAAAATAAATTAATATTGCCTACTTTTGATTATTCGATGGTAAAAATGTATAAGTTAAAATATTTAATAAAAAATTTTATGATTTAAATAAATTCAAAATACACTAGTTGCAAAAATTAAGGGATATTAACGAAATTTCCAATTTTTTAGTAATTTTCAACAGTTTGTAACTCGAAGGAAAATGGTCGTACAATAAAAACAAAAAGTCAAACTGTAGCTTCAAGTGTCTAGTTTTTCTGATCTATGTCTTTAAATTTTTTTATTATGCACGGTTCCGGAGTGCATCAAGTGAATCAAAAATCAATCATAATTATCGAAAAAAATTTATTGAAGCTCGAAGACTGTTTTTAAGACGAGCAAAAATTTGGTAAATTTCTTTTTTGATAGTTTTCTTAGGATTTCTCCGGAACCGCACATAATAAAAACATTTAAAGACCAGATCAGAAAACTAGACACTTGAAGCTACAATTTGTCTTTTTTGTTTTTGTCGTATGACAATTTTCCTTCGAGTTACAATCTGTTGAAAATCACTTTAAAATTTGAAATTTTTTTAATATCCCTTAATTTTTATAACTAGTGTATAATTTAAAACTTTTTTTAATTTTGAACTGTTACAATTTAATTCCCGGATACTTTTCGAAATTCTCTGACATTTCCATGATATTTCCCGGTTGCATTAAATTCCCTGATAATTCCCGGTTTTCCCAGTTCGTGGCCACCCTGAAAAGTAATGATTCACCACAACACAAATTTAGAAAAACCAGCTGCTTTTAAACTGGTGGTCTTGTGTTAACTTTCTGTGTTAATTATTATTTACTTAATATTCTTTGTTGTCTTTATATTTTTATTTTTAATAAAATATTAATTGTCGAATAAGACAACCGTGGTACGGTTAAAAAATGATTTAAAATGAGTGAAGATACAGCACTTGTTGCTGTATATAAGCCAAAGTGGAAATCAAGTTTAAGTACAGAAATAAGTTATCGAAATTGATACGAAGAGTTAAGACGAGACCACCAGTTTAAAAGCAGCAATCGCTAGATTTTCTAAATTTGTGTTGGGGCGAATCATCACCGGTAATATTTAAATAATTTAATTTCACTTTCATTCATTCATTCTTTTATATAATTAACCTACTTTATTAATAAAATGTCAAAACAAAAATTCTACTGTTTGAACTTAGCGCCATGTAAAAATGATCGCTGTAGAGATTTTCAATGAGAGATATTATCATGTAGAGATGGAACGATTGGAAAATAATCTTCTGTTGAGTCGTTGCGATGTAAAAATTTATCTGTAGAGTTGATTCGTGTAGGAAAAACTTTGTGAGGTTTTATAATGTAGGGAAATAATCTGTAGGGATGCACCACACCCGATTTAACAAGAAGTAAAATAAAAAAAAAAAGTAGAGAGATAAAAAATATTATTATTTGTTTCTATTGTACATATGACCAATATTCCCACAAGCTGAATTTTGTTAATAAATGAAGCTATTTTACGAGATACATGTTAAGCTGAATAAATTATTTTAAATATTTGTTAGCATTTTTGAACTATTGAATTCCTTGTGGCTATCAATCGGTTAACACGATTGTGTCTACCAGGTACATCGTATTAGGGTTGTTATAACGTTCACATCAATACATTTTAATTTTTATTATTCGTTAATAATTTATTTATCTTTAGTTATTTTTTTTTTTTTATATATATATATTTTCATCACGACAATCGGGTTTATTCGGCCCAATACTTAAAACAATTTTAAAATATTCAATCATCCAATGACAAAGAACACTGATATTTATTTATTAATAATAATGAATGTGAATTAGATTTTAGATCTAGTTTATTTACAGTTTATTGATTTATATATATATTTTTTTTTCTACTTTTATATTACAAATAATTTTAATTATCAAGTATATCAGTCCTACATTTTACACACAAACAATCACACGTAATGTACTAATTAATTAAATATATTTAATTACACGTTTTTTTTTTTTTTTTTTTCAATAAATTTTACTAATATCCAATTACGCTAAATATTATTATTAAGATAATGAATTTATAAAAAGTATAGTGTGAAAAATAAAATATTAATTATCAGCGTTCTTTATCAATTATTATATATAATAAAAAAATATGATACAGGAAACGGAGATGTGCGATTCAAGTATAAATATTACATTCAGACTAACTACATACTAGATTCCTTGGTGATGATAGAATCGTTGGTATTATCGACGCGTATTAAAGTCGACGAATTTATAACAAGACTTCTACTCAAAATTGTTATTCTCTCCATGACACAAGACGCTGATAGTCGTGCCTCAGCATCGTGATCCCAACATTCTTCCATTGTATCACAAATAGATAAAAGACCCTGTAAGGAAAAGTTATAAATTTATAATTATTTATTTTTGTGTAAAGTAAGAGACCCAGTATCGCATCTGAGTTTAAGCCTGGTGAGAAAACAAGATCGAATGTCACATAACGATATGGTAACATGTAGATGTAACTTTAAAAAGCACGAAAAAGTCGTGTAATTAATGCGTTATCGCAAGTAGACTGATCTGATTTATGTTCGTCGTCTAATCCTAATGAACTATGTTCTATAATGTGTATTAGGGCGCGTCATTTTGGAGCAACAATTTTTTTTCAAGTGCATGAGGAAAAAATCATAGTTCAACACAAAAAAAAAATTTTCGGACAAGTAAAAAACTTCTATGTCAATTACAGACCTAGCTCATTGAAAAAATCGATTTCCCATTTAAATAACGCGGGAAAATTTTCTTTTTTAACTTTGAGTATATTTTCCTCATTAACCAATCAATAGATCAAATAGACTAATACATATTTTTGTAGGAAATTGGACGTTCTACAAAAAAGATCTTTTATCATTTTTTGATAAATCCACCTGTTCAAAAGTTATTAGAGCTCGGAGTAAAGTTGGTGATCTTTTATGATCCTGAAGTTAACAGACAATTAAAAATTTTCGGATTTCTTTTTCAGCAGATCAATTACAAAAAAATGAAAACTAAAAATATGCAAATGTCAAAAATTTAAAAAACTACAAGTGCAATTTGTTCAAATATTTTTAATTTTTATAATTTATGGTTAAAAAAAAATCTAAAAATTATTAGACGTCGGCTAACTTCAGTATCATGATCTTTTTACTTTTCCGGCGGAAATATCAGACTTATAAAAAAATGTTATAGCATCTTTTTTGTTGACAATTTTATCCTCTACAAATTATTATCAGTAAAGTTTTTTCAAATTCCGCATTATTTTCTAGTTATTTTCGTTTTAATTTCAAGCTCTTGAAAAAGTGGTTCTGATCGATTTCAAGAGCTCGACATTAAAATGAAAATAACTAGAAAACAATGCGGAATTTAAAAAAATTTTACTGATAATAATTTGTAGAAAATAAAATTGTCAACAAAAAAGACCCTATAACATTTTGTGATAAGTCTGATAGTTTCGCTGGAAAAGTAAAAAGATCTCCAACTTTACTTCGAGCTCTAATAACTTTTAAACAGGTGGATTTATCGAAAAATGATAAGAGACCTTTTTTGTAGAGCGTTCAATTTCCTACAAAAATATATATTAGTCTATTCGATCTATCGATTCGTTGATGAGGAAAAATACTCAAAGTTAAAAAAGAAAATTTTCTCGCGTTATTTAAATGGGAAATCGAATTTTTCAATGAGCTAGGTCTGTAATTGACATAGAATTTTTTCACTTGTCCGAAAATTTTTTTTTGTGTTGAACTATGATTTTTTCTACATGCATTAAAAAAAAAAATTGTTGCTCCGAAATGATGCACCCTAATATATATGGGATATAACCCGACTTGTAGACACGATAGCATCTACAATCCCAAACGGATTTGAATGAAACTTAACATACTTTTTCTTGGGTAAAAATCTAGATCAAGTTCGAAGATGAGCCAAGGTCAATTAGTTCAAAAGTAGTGGCTGTTTAAAGTTTTTCAAATTATAAGAAAAAAAAATCATTTTTTGTCTATTTCTCTTCAAATAATTTTTGAATTAAAAGCGATGGCTCATTTCTGTTAAATTTATCTGAAAGCTCACGTAATTAGCTTTAATTTTTGTTATTTAACTGACTATTTCGACAATTGTTTCATATAATGGACAGAAAATATTTGAAAAAATTATTTACGGATTCAATTCTCAATATCTTTTGAATGATACGTTGCAGATTAATTTCGTTGATTGCATTTTGCAGCTAATAAAAGAGCTTCGAATCACACTACTATGAATTTATCTAATTAAAACTTGCTACACATGTCGTTCATGTTTATACTTGAATTTCAATAATTCATTTAAACTATTATGATTCAAACGTTATATCATTGATTTTTAATTGTTTAAAACTTTTCGCGTCTCAATAATAAATATATTACGAGAAATCTACTTCCATTTCGGCTGTCGAATGGCCTTTTTTTGTTTGGTTATTCTTTTTTTACTATGTAAGGTATACCTATACCCGCTTACTTTTCATTGAAGTAAGATTAAATCACTCAATATAAATTGATAAATAAAATGAAAAACCATTTTTTTTTATAGTTATTTTTTGAAGTTTCGAGTATTAGAATAAAATTTAAGTTTCAAGAATAATGTTGATAATTAATTATTATTAATTTTTTAAATAAGGTCCTTGAGTGTACCCATAGTCGCTCACTAAAAGTTGTCATGTACCATTACTCGATCAACACATGGCCCTATAGTCGCTCAAAGACAATATCAATTAAACTATGATAAGTTTATTGGTTTGGACAAATAATTTATAAATTATACTACTTTATTCTTTCATAATATAAAATTTCATGAATTTTAAAAATGTATTTAATAAGATATGATTATAACAATTCTTAAAAAATTTGACGTAGCCTAAATTTAATCTAACGAATAAACGTTAAAGTAAAAAATGCCCGGCTGAGCGCAATTTTGAAAACAGTCATTTAATTTAAATTTATAATCTATTATAAAATAATTTGATACGTCATATTTTAATATATTTAGATTCACAAATAATTATTTATCAATAATAATATTTTTAGTTGCAATTTTTTTTTATAAAAATTATAAAAAAACGCCTTAAACAGTTAAAGTGAGCGACTAATGGTACTGAGCGGGTATAGGGGCTTTTATCTTAATATTGCAATATTAATGATTATGTTTAGTTTTACCCGGAGACACATCTGCCCACAAATATATTTTTCTTTCTGTATTTTATTTTAATAGTAACCCCGTAATTGGCTACGGCTGTTGGGTTTATTGCTAAATAAATAAATAAATAAATCAGGGAACTAGTACCCAATCACTCAGGTATTTGTATATCTATATTTCCTAAATATAGATTCACAAATATATGGAGAGATCGACTACTAGTATCCCTGATCGGACACTGGGTCTTTTACCTTATAAAATAAAAGAAATAAATATTTATAATTACCGGATGTTTTCGCCATGTTTCCTGTATAAATGGACGTTCTTTTTTAAGCACAACACTTTCTTGCATATCTTCGAGAGTCGGATGAAGACCAACTTCTTCTTCAAAAGGTAATCTATAATCCCCGATAGGTCCCTATGTAACATTAAATAAAAATGATTATTTTAAATCAAGTATTTATTTATTCATATGTATATAAAACAATCTATAAATATCTTGAGAACTTACATCTTGTACAGTACATCGTGACGCCAGCTCCCAGAGTACTAGACCACAAGCGTACATGTCAATGCGTAAAAATGAGTCTCGTGTAAAATTTATCGCACCCTCTAATACTTCTGGCGCCATATATCGTCGAGTACCAACCTTTAATATTAATCATAATTTAATTTAAAATAAAAAAACGTTATAAAAAATAAAATAAAAGTTGTACGTACTTGTCCATGAGTGTCGCCACAAGGTTTTCCAGGTTGAAATATTAACGCAAGTCCAAAGTCCGCAATGCATGCGCTCATATCGGATTTAAGAAGAACATTTTTAGATTTAAAATCACGGTGTGCTACTGCGGGTTTATAACCATCCGCTTTATTTGCTGGAATTTCTTCATGCAAATGCATCAAACCGCGTGCCATTGACTCAGCAATACGACACATTTCAGCCCATGTTACGACATTTGCTTTTAAATAATCACACAATGATCCTTTTTCATGATAAGCTGTTATCAACCAGAATTCAGCTTGTAAATTGTCACCACGTTTTTCCACTCCAATAAATCGTAATATATCTTCATGATTCATGTGAGCTAATTTAAATATTTCTTGTTCTGTTTGCCATGACTGTTTGTCTTGCATTGGAAATACTTTAACAGCAACAATATCATTTTTATATTGGGCTTTCCATACAGCGCCAAAACGTCCACGGGCTTTTATTTCCACTAAATGAATTGGCCGCAAACCCAAATTCGGTGACGGATGAGGCAATGGAAGAGGTTCTAATGTTGGAACCTATTAAATAAATAAATATAAATAACTTTGATTCTATTTTAATCATCAGAGTGGAAAAGATTTTATTTTTTTGTTTAATCATTAATTTACCTCATTGAAATAGCCAAGTTTTCGTTGTTTGTAACACCAAAACAATGATGACAAAATAATTGTTAAGAGTAACATTGGCACCAATACAGATACAATAAGTGTAATTACATGTTGTTCTGGATTTGGTACTGGTTTAAATTCTGTAATGAATAGAATGTTGAATAAATAATTATGTTTAAATAAAAGTTATATATTTTATTTAAGGGGTAACTTTAGCATTTTTTAAAACAACAGAGTGCTAGAAATTTCGTATTTTCAAAAATTCTAATTCGTCTCCGATAAAAATTGTTTTAAAATTATCATTTACTCTACGAGTGCAACAAAATCCCGTTTATTTTTCTGAGTATGAGAAAGAGGTCCGGTAGCGTATCCCCTTAATTATGTATTTATATAATTACCGTGATCTTTAGAAGGTGGTTCAGTTGGTTGAGGATCCCATGTGTAATTTTGATTGCACATATCACCATCACAACAACAAAAGTACATTTTTCCTTTACGGTCGCTACTTTTTTCTATGCAACATTGTTTATCATAACACTCTCTACTGTCTAAGAAACAACCCTATAAATAATTTCATTAAATTAAATACTGATGTTTTAATTTTTAAAAATCCTATAAAATAATTTAAATCTGTCGCTTAGTTAAATTTAAAATGAGGGTAAATATAGCAGACAGAAAAATTTTTAAGTATTAATAAATAGAGTCAATAATTAATGAAATAAAATTTTTAAAAAATTTTGAAATTAATAAGTGCATTTTTTCGAAATATTATTTTTCAAATTTATATCTATAAAATGATAAGTCTTTTTTTTTTAACGGGCATCACGTAAAAGCTACTGAATATTTTGACATTAAATTTACACCACAACATTCTACGTATTTCAAGGAAGGTTTTTAGTTATATATTGTTATGATTGAGATGATAAAAAGTATATTTTTTTAAATTTCATTTTAATAAATTTTATCGATTATCGATTGTTCATTTTTTTCAAATAAAACAAATGAATATAATATACATAAATCTGTCCTTTTTTTGGCATGATATAATTTGATTTTATTTTCTAATTAATACTTAAAATACTACTAATAATAAGAATAATAATAATAATCATCATTATCATCAAATTAAATTTCTGTTTCAAAGTACAAAAAATTTTATTTTAAATGTCTGATAGAAATTTTAATGTTGAGAAATTGTATTGTTATGCAGACAATATTTTTGATGGATAATTTTTTTTTTTTTGTATATAATTTATATTAGTAATACATTTTTATTGCCCGCGAAGAGAGTGAGATCTGCTAGTTACCTATATCATTAAGAGAATAAGGAAAATTTAGTTCCCGCCATATCTATATGATAGAATTAGTTAATGTTATTGAAATTGGAATCATTAGATAGTTCTTAACTTGAATTTGTGCCTTTTCATAGTTTAAACTCTTTTTAATTGTCAAGTATTGAGAGAAATAGATTTATCTATATCATTCGAATTACATTTAAATTACGCGAGAAAAAAGACGATCGTATTTATTTTCTTTAAATAAATTAATACTTTAATTATTCCGTCACTAAATATGACTGAATGTCACTGAATATATAGCTATATTATTTATATCGCGTTACTTATTCCAAAATGACAGATTTTTCTACTCTCTTTTGGTTTTAGGAAGCTTCTCAATGCCAAAAAAGTGTGGATCGAAAAAAAAAGGATTAATTGACACAAAAAATCTTTACTCGCCTAAAGAAAATTTTTACTTACCCCAATAAATTTTTTGCATCGGGAATTGAAAACAAAAATTTATTTAGGACTAGAAAAAATTAGTTGGTGCAAGGAATTATTTCTTGACCAAAAAAATATTTTCTCACCCCAAGACAATTTTTATATTTAATCGATAATGCATCAAATTTCTTGATGCAAATTAAAATTTTTTGCGGCAAGAAATCTTTTTTTTTTGCGTATTTTATAAATTTAATAGTGATATTTGGGCAATCACGCAGGTTGCTCGCTTACTTTATTTATTTATAATTTTGAATTTGTCTGTCTATTACATTCACACTCGTAATTTAAAATATTAAAATTATTATAAACATAAGTAATAAAGAAATACCTTTAGTTTAACAATAGATTTTTTAGTAACTTCATCAATTTGCCACAGCACATAACAGTGATTTCTTTTGTCTGGTTCAGGTGGCGAACATTTTTCTATTTCTGGACATTTTTTAGATGGATCTTCACATAATGTATCATTATAATATTCACATTGCGTTGAACCTTTAATATCATGGCCAACAACACACGATAAACCTATTGCCCAACATAAATAATCTATAGATAAAATTTTTAAAATAACAACAACAAATTTAAATACATTATCATTTTTTTTTACTAATATTATTGCCAACAAAATTAATAATAATCCAGTAGGCTGCAATTTTCAAATTCTTCAACAAATTAATTCAAAAAAATAAAATAAAAGCTAAAAATATGCACATGTGGAAAATTAAAAAAACTACAAGTGCAATTTTCTAAAATATTTTTTTTTTACAAATTTATCGTTTGTAAAAAAATTATTAGACATCGGGTTATTTTATGATCCTGAAGTTAGCAGACAATTAAAAATTTTCGAATTTTTTTTCAACAATTAAATTTGAATAAAAAATATGCACATGTAGAAAATTAAGAAAACTACAAGTGCAATTTCCTAAAATTTGTTTTTTTTTTCAAATCTATCGTTTGTAAAAAAATCAAAAAATTATTAGACATCAGCTAAACAAATTTTTATTTAAATAATTAAAGTAAAAACGACTAAATTTTTTTTCCTAGAAGACAGCAATTAAATTTATTAAAATTTTATAAGAAACTGAAAATAAATATAAAAATATTTGTATTTTTCATTCCTTGACAAATAAATAAGAAACGTAAAGTCGCATATTAATGGCAGTTTAGTTATTGTTGTCTTCTAGTAAAACTATCCATGATCCATAATCCTGATTCGAATTATTTGAACATGAGCGATAAGTAGGAAAATAATGATCATTATCTTCATAATTAATCCGATTAAGAAAAATGATTTACTCCATGCTGTGTATATCTATATATTAGTCGATTCAAATTCTTTTGAATCATTCTAAATATTTTTGAATAATTTCAAATACTTTTTCTCATTTAGGAAAATAAATATCCTATAAAAATAAACTATGAGTATTTAAGAAAGTATCATATATTGAAATATAGATTGAGAATATTCAAAAATAAATAATAATTTATTTAGAATATCAACACACATTCAGCCTTGGATAGTTGGGTACATAAATGTTTCACCTCTTATAGCATGATCCTGAAGATAGACGATTAAAAATTTTTGAATTTTTTTTTCAATAATTTAATTGTAGAAAAACATAAAAGTAAAAATATGCACGGGTAGAAAATTTTAAAAACTGTAGGTGCAATTTTTTAAAATTCATCGTTTTTAGAAAAATCAAAAAACTATTAGACGTCCGCTGACTTCAGTATCATAGATAGCAAACAATTAGTAATTTTCGGATTTTTTTTTTCACCAAATCAGTTACAAAAAAACAAAAACTAAAAATATGCACATGTAGAAAATTTTAAAAACTACAGGTGCAATTTTTTCAAATATTTTTTTTTATGGTTTATCGTCTAAAAAAAAAATCCAAAAATTATTAGACATCGGCTTATTTCATGACCCTAAAGTTAGCAGACAACTAAAAGTTTTCGGATTTTTTTTTCAACAATTAAATTTGAATAGAAAAAAAATAAAATATGTACGTGTAGAAAATTCAAAAAACTACAGGTGCAATTTTTTCAAGTATTTTTTTTTATGGTTTATCGTCTAAAAAAAAATTCAAAAATTATTAGACTGCTAACATCAGTATCATTCTTACATCTCAAGAGATGTAGCCAACTAAATTCAACAGGCCAACAAAATCTACAAAAACATGACAACAGAATAAAAAAAAGTAAAAATAAATAAAAAAGAAAAAAAATAAGTTGGTCGATCGGAATAAGAAGGTCGATTGTTTAAGATTCGCTCACAATTACAATAATAAACCCACTCCGATATATATAAATATTTAATAATTATATTGCTATATAGATATGCACATACAAATCCATATATATGTTGTATATATCTATATTTAATAATAATACATACCTAGTAATCCAATAAGGGTAAGATACGAAACTTTGTATAAAGACACAGCCATTGTGGAGAGATCACATAGGCATTAAATTAATTTTTAGTCTATTAGCTATTAAGCAAATGGTAGTAATTCATCCACCGACACATGTCTATCTATCTCACTCACTTGGCGTCCACTCACAGCTTATTTTCTTTCTCTTACACTATACTCGATTTTTTATAAATCGAATTTCCGTCATTTTTTGTTGCCAACAATTTTATTTTAAAATAAACCAAACTCATATATTTTAAAAACTAATAATTCACTTTGTATTCACTCACCACAGTATTTAAACTATTATTTGAATAAATATATTTTTGTAAAGACTTATTATATATTCCAATAATTTATTATTGTAATTATTATAAAAACATAGAAGACGCACGACACGATACCGAGTTGCAGGGAGCGCTACTAGACGGACGCTTGGATAATTTCTCAGCACACGATTAACTATGGGTTCGTTTTCATTTATTTACTTTTTTTATCTCTCTTCTTTCCACAGAACCCTGACATTTTTATTGGTTCAATTTTTCCCCACTTTTTTGTAATAATCGATATAAAATTACCACTCGACCAATAATATTTATTTTTCTGCTCTTCCTTACGTGTCATTGGTTCAAATGATTGTCGGTAAGAGTAACTATTGGTTTAAATAATTATGAATTAAAAAGGCGGGAAATTTTTATTTATTTGAAATATTTAAAATATTCCAAGTGTTGTAATGAGAAATAATTTTCTGCTCTTACTTACTTGTCACTGGTTCAAATAATTGTGAGTAAGAATAACTATTAGTTTAAATAATTGATTTAAAAAGGCGGGAAATTTTTATTTATTTGAAATATTTAAAATATTCCAAGTGTTGTAATGAGAAATAATTTTCTGCTCTTACTTACTTGTCACTGGTTCAAATAATTGTGAGTTAGAATAACTATTAGTTTAAATAATTGATTTAAAAAGGCGGGAAATTTGAATTTATTTGAAATATTTAAAATATTGCGTTGTAGTGAAAAATACTTGTTAAAAAAAATAATAATTCGGAAGAAATTTAATTTATATTAATATTTTATTATTATTATTTATATTGTTGTATAATTATTAATTGGAGTATATATGTATATTTATATAGCTAATGAATCGTATTATTTACTAATCAAGAATATCAATACGTCGAGACAATTTCCTGTATTACGTTTCTATAGTAACGAGGAAGTTTACTGATAAACGAAATGAACGCATATTCCAACTGCTACATTCAATTTATACTATTGATTTAATTTATTATTTATATAATAATATAATAAAATTAATAAGTTATTTTGTTATCATATATAATTATTTTATTGTTAAAAATAAAACATACTGTTCAAGTAAGTTTATTTTAATTAATTAAATAAATAAATAATAAAATTTTATTATGCTGAAGTTAGAAGACAATTAACAATTTTCGGATTTTTTTTTTTCGACAAATCAATTACAAAAAAAAAAATCTGGGCGTCGGTTGGCCCTGCGGGCCAGCCCCAAAACTTCCCGCTGTTTTCGAGCTCAAGGAGCTTGAAAACATCACTGTGAATATATTTTCAAGCTCTTCGAGCTCGAAAATGCTATTACATGCAATCATTTTTTTGTGAGCTTTTCAAGATCTAACAAGTAACGTTTTATGCTCAAGTTTAAAAGTTAAGAACCAAAAATCATTAATGAAGGAGCGGCTTTTAAATTTTTATTTTCGATTATGTTCTCTGAAGTACATGTATTGAGGCAAAAATCAATGTCAGTGATCAAAATCAAGATTTGAATGAGTTTTGACTTAGGTCAGGGCAATAATATATGGAATATCCGAGAAAAACATGAAAGACTGGGTTTTTTCAATTTTTTGCTGACAATATGTTTAAAACTAAGGAACAAGTTAGATGACATTAAATGATATTCGAAAGAGACTATAAACAGAAAGAGTTGGTATAATTTCAAAAACATTTAGTACATTATATTTTGATTTATCCGGAAAAAATAACATTTTATGTTATTTTTTTAACTTTTCAGCGCCGATATCTTTTGAACTAATTAACCGATTTTGACGTTTGAGGTGGCAATTGGCGCATTTTATTGAGTTCTAAAGCTGATAAGATTTTGGAATTGATCGGATGAGTCACTTCAAACATAATCGAAAAAAACCGTTTTTTATCATTTCTTTCGCCAACGATATCTCTCGAACAAATTAACCGATTGAGATGGTTGAGGTGGCATTCGACGCGGCTTATAAAGTTCTAGAGCTGATTAGATTTTGAAGTCGATCATTCAAGTCGTTTCTGAGAAATCACTAAAAAACTAAGAAAAAAAAATTTTTTTTTTTCGTAATTCACCAATATTTTCGAGTCTACTCGATCAAATGATCTGAAATTTTTAGGAAAGTTGAGGGTCAACAAGCTCTTTCGATTGCCACCTCAACCATCCAAATCGATTCATTAGTTAAAAAGTTACAAAGAGTTTACACACACACACACACACACACACACACACACACACACACACACACACACACACACACACACACACACACACACACACACACACACACACATACATACATACACTCGGACATCATTCTAAAAATAGTCAGAATAGCTTCCTAGGACCTCAAAACGTCGACATCTGATGAAAACTCGACTTTCGAAAATCGGGGTGAAAACAATAACTTCCCAATTTTTCGAAAATCGTCGATTTTCTTAGCGGGAAGTTAAAAAACTAAAAATATGCATATGTAGAAAATTAAAAAAGCTATAAGGTAAAAGCCCCTATACCCGCTCACTTTGCATTGGAGTGAAATTAAATCACTCAATATAAATTAATAAATAAAATGAAAAACCATATTTTTTTTTAGTTATTTTTTAAAGTTTCGAGGATTAGAATAAAATTTAAGTTTAAAGAATAATGTTGATAACTAATTATTATTAATTTTTTTAATAAGGTCCTTGAGTGTACCCATAGTCGCTCACTAAAAGTTGTCATGTACCATTACTCGATCAACACATGTCCCTATAGTCGCTCAACGACAATATCAATTAAACTATGATAAGTTTATTGGTTTGGACAAATAATTTATAAATTATACTACTTTATTCTTTCATAATATAAAATTTCATGAATTTTAAAAATGTATTTAATAAGATATAGTTCTAACAATTCTTAAAAAATTTGACGTGACCTAAATTCAATCCAACGAATGAACGTTAAAGTAAAAAATGCCCGGCTAAGCGCGATTTTGAAAACAGGCATTTAGTTTAAATTTATAATCTATTATAAAATAATTTGATGCATCATATTTTAATATAGGGGAGGGAGGGGCAAAAAGGGGTACTTAAGGAAATACCAAGTTTTTGAGGACTCAAATACGCGAAATCTTTTTTTTTTTTAATGATATTCAAAGTAAATAGAAGAAATTTTCAGTTACCGTTGAAAAAAAAAATTTTTCATTTCTGCGGGCATAGTGAGGTACCCCCTAAAAAAGGTAAAAAAAAAAAATTTCTAGATTTTAAACGAATTTAATCAAGTTGAATTTTTTTGTGAGTAATTTACATGAAGAAAAATTATATTTTACATGTTTATCGGAGACAAAAGAAGAAAAAAAATTTTTAATAGTTTTTATCATAAAACAAACGTCATTAATATTTTTCAACTGACAATTGATTTTTGAAAAAGTTTATCAAAAAAAATTCAAAGTAACGCTTAATTATATTTACAGAAGTGATTTTGGAATGTTTAAAAACCATTTAAAATATAAAATTTTTTTTTATCAAATGTTGGGGGTACCCCGTTTTGCCTACCCTACCCCCTTTTGCCCCCCCCCCTTCCCCTATTTAGATTCACAAATAATTATTTATCAATAATAATATTTTTAGTTGTAATTTTTTTTTATAAAAATTATAAAAAAAACGCCTTAAACAGTTAAAGTAAGCGACTAATGGTACTGAGCGGGTATACGGGCTTTTACCTTAGATGAAATTTTTTTTAATATTTTTTTTTTATACTTTATCGCTTTTAAAAAAAATTCAAAAATTATTAGACTTCGGCTAACTTGAAAATTGTTAAAATTTTATGTTAACAAAGTATTATTTTTTACATTAACTTGGATTATATTTTATTGTATGAAGGTTTACTGTTCAATTAGTTAATAAAATAAAAAAATGATCTCAAAAAAGTGCCAAGAGTGTGTAATGTGCAGCCGTGGATTACAATTTTACAATATTCCCGCCGTAAGTTCATCCACAAGAGATACATACACATTTTTAAAAAGTCCGCGTGCGGTTTTTCATACCAAGAAGAAGTACCGGAACCCGTCTACGTAAGAAATTATTCAAATTAATATATACAGTAATTAAATAACCATTTTCTCTTATAAGTAAATAATTAATAATAATTTAAGTATTCAACCTTCACCTTTACCTTGATAATTATTTACGTTGTTAATTAGAATATATGTATAATTAATGGATAAATAAAACACAAGCGTAAGGGTTGTTTTTAAAAGGGTTAAAGGAAATCAATGAATAGTATTCAGGCATCGACATCACAAAAGCTTATACTGGATACACAGTAAGACTACTATGAGTTCGTGTTTATATAGAGACTACCGGAGGGAATGACCGCTCTGACGATCTTATCGATAGCTTCCATAGGCATTAGATCCTGCTTTATATACACATATAAATTTATAAATAATACATAGCATTTTTTTTTATTGTGTAAATATACGACTAAGTACTGATAGAAAAATCAAGAACAAATGGATGATGTAATCTTCAATAATTTCATACTGTCCATTTATAATCCCATCACTTTTTTATCATCGGAAATCTAAAAGCCATTTAAATACACAGAAAAAACAATATTAAAAATTAATACATAATAGTAAGAAGTGGAATCTGTCATCAATAATTAGTATACTATTATGTACTTAATGCAAAGTGGTTTACTAATTTTTGTAGATTCCTAAAAACTACTATCAATTATTTCAAAAAGTAAGTAAATATTATTACTTTTAGGTATAAATACGTGACTTATTAGTGAAAGTCAATTAATTTATGGCATACATCTATTAAAAAGTAATGATTGGTCAAATTAAGAATTGCTATCTTAGATACTGATTTTTCCAGCCGAAAAATTGCAAAAGTTACTAACTTTTATTTTGTAAATTCGATATCACTGATCAATTATTAGCTTAAAATATCATTTATTTATCATTATAAATTAATTTATAATATACATAAATCGAATAAGTGGTAAATAATAAAATGAAAAATTAGTATACTAAATAGTGATTTTTTGCTCATAAAAATACCGAAAATTTTTAACTCTTATTTTATAAATTCTATCCCATTGACTAATAATTAATATAAAATGTTATTTATTCGTTATTATAAATTAATATATTATATACATAAATCGAATAAGTGGTGAATTTTTTTAATTTTTTCTGTGTTTATTTGAATAGTAATAAAAAACTGTAGATACCAATTTATCGATTCTTTGTATATTAATTTTAATATACGAAATTACAAATTTTGCTCTTCTATGTGTATCAAATTTTAATATAAATAATAGCCATTTTGTAATATATAATGATCCTGGTTTGATATTAGTATACAAATAGGGGAAGGGGGGGGGGGCAAAACGGGATAGGCCGGCAAAATGGGATACCCTCAAAATTTCGTCAAAATTTTTTTTTCTCGAAAAACTTTCGAAAATGGTCAAAAATTACATCTAGTATCATTTTACACTATTAAAAGCTAAAAAAAAAACATTTTTATATTTTTTGCGAAAAGTATAAATGAAAAAAATGTACAAATTTTATCGTACTACAAATTTATTTTCATGAAGTATCACAAATTAAGAAATTTATTTTTTTAATTAACTCAAGAACAATAACAACAATAATACTAATAAAAACTCTAAAACTGTAACATTGGTAATCATCATAATTTTAACTGTTACATTGTAACTTTCATAATTTTGTAATATTTTATAACTTTAGTGCTATAATATCACATTATTAACAGTTATGTTAATTTTCTAATATTTAATTATTTCTCTTATAAAAATAATTTCTTTGGAATGAAAACTAACTAACATTATTTTTAACATAGGTATTAAAATTTATAATAAATAACGATAACGATATACAACTGATTCATCGTTAATGAAAAATAAATCTCTAAAATTATTCACAATAATCACAGATAAATTGAGTATCGTCGTCCGAAACACGTAAATTTTATTACTTACATCAATTTAGAAAGACATTTATTATTACATCAATTTTATTCACTTGGAAAAAAAAAAAAAATTTACTTTTTTTTGGGGTATCCCATTTTGCCTGTAGAAAATAAAAATTTTTTTTCTGATGGCAGTCTAAAATCCGTTATATTTATTTTAAATAGAATCAAAATGAAGCCAATTTACGATATTTATGTCCCTAAAAACTATAAATTTTTTGTTAAGTATCCCGTTTTGCCCCCCCCCCCTTCCCCTATAAATTAATTTATTATACACATGAGTCGAATAAGTGGTGAATTTTTTAATTTTTTCTGTGTTTATTTGAATAGTAATAACTGTAGATACCAATTTATCGATTCTTTTCATATTAATTTTAATATACGAAATTACAAATTTTGCTCTTCTATGTGTATCAAATTTTAATATAAATAATAGTCATTTTGTAATATATAATGATCCTGGTTTGATATTAGTATACAAATATACTAATTTTAAGTCAAAAATAAACTACAAACTATTAAAATTTTGAGCATCATTTTTTTCCGTGTAAAAAATTAGTAAATATTCAGTATTGCTAATGAATTTCGCTAATTCACTTTTAAGTAAATACTAAAAAGAAAATATTAGTATAAGAAAACTTAAAAAGAAAATGACAACTAAGGACATTACTATGAAAAATCCTTCACCTTGAATAGTTGCCAAGGGCTTTGGACTTAGCCTAGGTTATTTGATGGATTCGTTTACCAGGTTTGCGATCACCGTCTAGAGCTAGACGATGAATATATCCATATGTATGATATGTAATACACATAAATGCATATATAAATTATATATATGTATTGTATATATGTTTAAAACAGTTAGAACATGAGGTATAGTAAAAGTGGTATAGTGGTCAAGCAGAGAGACATGCGCAAGTACCAAGTAAATATAATGGTATTGAGTGGTCAGTTCGTCCATAGAATATATTCACAATGTTGGGGTATATGGTACCTGTAGTCTGTATTGAACTGATGTATACATATATATTATATAGTGACCGTTGTCCAGGTAGTCGTCGAAGGAACATAAAATTTCTACCCCGCATGCTAGTTTATATTAATCCTCAGTATCAGTGTTGCCGCGAGCTTTGACGAGTCCGAGCTTTTTTCGGTCACGCGGCTAAAGTATAAACACTAGTCTTCATATTATTTTTTACCTCATTACTATATACTATTTAAAGTTAAATTATATTTTCGTACTCGTGTAACTGTAACTATCAATATATATCTTAAAAATCTATTTCTTCCGTGATTCGATTTCATTAACAATTCAAATAGTTGAGAAAAGACTTAAGACTGTAGGTAATTTATAAAAACTGATCAATTTATTAAGAAACAATTGTCTTTAAATATTAATAGACACATGACGGTCAAGTCAACCTTGATTTTAATTATTTTGATCGGTTATATATTTTGCTTATAAGATCAAAGATTTGATATTTACTATAATGATCAATTAAAATCTATTTCTAGTAAAATAATAAACGTTGATGAAAGTATATATTGTATAAAAGAATTGATTAAAAGCCGGCTTCTTCATTTAAATTATTCTTTTTTTTTTACTTATTCTAATCGATAGTAAACTTATTTTTTTTTCTTACGTCCACGCATACACAAAGTATCTTAGCTAACACGAAAGCTGCCAATCTATATTGTCCAATATAATTTATAATTCTTTGTGAGTGGGTCTGAAATATAGTTTCAGTATATATATAGACCCTAAAAAAATATAAGACTCTTATTTCGTGCTTGAGTGATTTGTTATCAAGTGCCGCGTGACTTTTTTAAACGCACTTATAAATTTCTTCGAATATAAAATAATTAGCGAATGATATCATCAGAAATTATAATGTCAGCATATTAAGCGACCTATATTTTATATAAATAATATTTAATAATCAAACACAAAAATTTAAATAAATAAATAAAATCATGCCGGCTGGATTATCAAGTCTTCCACCGTCTTCTTTTGATTACAATAATTATAAATCACCAGCATTTACGATAATACAACGTGATCATTTGGATAGTACACTACCTATTCTTCATATCAATAATTTTAACAGTAGTGATGATAATGATAATTATAATAATGAAGATTATAATTATAATAATAAAAAAAATAATTTATCAAAAATTAAGAATGAAAATAATGATTTTTTATCACGTAAACGTATTAGTAAATCAAATGATCATTTAGTACTCGCAAATCTTCAAAATAATCAAGTCAACCCGTTGAAAAAAAAACAACATACGAGGAGTCATGATCATCTTACTAATGGTGATGACAAAATTAAAATATTAAATGATGATTCATCATCATTATTAATTGGTGGTAATAAATTGGCTATGAATTTATCAACTGAAGATTTTAATGAAGTACTGACGGCTAAATTAAAAAAAATGCAAGATAATGATAGACAATTATCATCAAGTAAAAGTAGTAATAAAAATAATAATAATAATAATAATAGTAATAATAAACAACAGTCACCACAAAAAAAGCCATTTATAACAACGGTAAAAACAGGAGAATTTTTAATGCCACCACCAGAAGTAGCGTCACTACTTGGGATGTCACCAAATGGCTCTTGGATAGGCCACGACCTGGATGACACACACGAGGGTCTTCCACGCTCCAGGTTCCGGCCATTTATTTTCCGCGGTAAACGACCGGAAGTACGTCACAGTAGTCACAATGCTAGGTGTCCTGCGGCCCTTAAGGCTACTGTTGACTTTCCCGTTAACGTTATAAATTCTTCGGGTGTCACTGCTTCGACCTTGGCTAATGAAGTACACGCTCGAAAAGCCACGAATAGCAAGTTTAATGAAACGTAAGTTCAGATATATTTTTAGATTAATTTATTCGGTTATTACAAAATGGTGATAAGTTGTAAAACTTTTTTTATTTTAGTCACAGTCTTTATTTTTAAAAAATAAATAAAGAAAATTTTATGGTGACCCGGGTCAAAAATAAAACTTGATTTAGAATTGGTTTACCAAGTCGAAATTTGGAGCTGTTTTTTATAAAACAAACTCGACTTTTTTTACGGAGAGATGAAATTCATTGAGTTTTCGCCTTGGTTTAGACTCAACTGGCTTACTTAGTCACGATTTAAGACAAAAAAGTTGAAATCAAGTCGAAATTGACTTGGTTGAAACTTATTCGACTTAAATTATAAAGCGAAAAAGTCAAAACTAAGGTGAAATAATTTTGATATATTAAGGCGGAAGTAAGGCGAATAAATAAATTTTTTTCGACTTGGTTCAGCATGTCAAAAGTAAGGTAAATGACTATCGTGCTCGAAGTAAAGACGAAAAAGTTCAAACATAATTATAGGAATAGTTCCTATAATTATGGGAATGATACCCATAACGCTATAGGAATGGTTCCTATAATTATAGGAATACTTTCTATAATATTATGGGAATCATTATGGGAATGGTTCCTATAACCCTCGCAGATTTGAATCACGGTGGAAACACGGTGGGTTTGTTCCATTTTCCCACTGTGATTACGCGGTGTATCCACCGCGATTCCACGGTGACTTGACCACTGTGTATACACGGTGTTCCCACTGTGATTACGCGGTGGATACACCGTGGAACCACAGTGGTGAAATAGCGCAAAGCCACCGTGGAATCACGGTGGATACACCGCGTAATCACAGTGGAAACACCGTGTATACACAGTGGTCAAGCCACCGTGGAATCACGGTGGATACACCGCGTAATCACAGTGGATACACTGTGTATACCCGGTGGTAAAATGGAACAAACCCACCGTGTAACCACGGTGGATCCACGGTGTTTACACTTCCACGGTGTTTCCACCGTGATTCAAATCTGCGAGGGAATTTATAGGAATACTTTCTATAATATTATGGGAATCATTATAGGAATGGTTCCTATAATTTATAGGAATACTTTCTATAATATTATGGGAATCATTATGGGAATGGTTCCTATAATAGTATGGGAACTATTCCCATAATATTATGGGAATAATTCCCATAGTGCAATTGGAATGGTTCGTATACCATTATGGGAATCATTCCCATACTATTATAGGAACAATTCCTATAATATTATGGGAATGGTTCCCATATTATCATGAAAAAATTAATTTAAAGAAGTGTGGTAATCACTTCTACAATACACAGAAATATTATTGAACATAAAAACAAAAATTCAAACATTGAAAAAAAAAATCGTATTTGGCAAAAAAACATTAAAATTTTTAACAAGAATTTTTTGTCAGCACAAAACATTCAAGAAAATTCAAATTTTGGGAAATTTCTACACTATTGTGCAAAAAAAAAAATGTTATGATATTATAAGGATGGTTCCCATAACATTATGGGAATAGTTCCCATAATATTATAGGAATAGTTCCTATACCAATATGGGAACCATTCCCATAATAGTATGGGAATGATTCCCATAATGGTATGGGAATCATTCCCATAATATATGGGAACCATCCCTATAGTAGTATAGGTACTATTCCCATACCATTATGGAAACCATTCCCATAATGCATAGTAAAACTTCCCATAATTTTCTTTCCGTGTAAAATGAAAAAAGTTCAAAAAGTTAAAAGAAATTTAATTTCCGTCGAAAAAGTCGAGATCTTATCGAAAAATCGTCGGCAAATCGATAACTCCAGAAGAAAATAAGGTGAAACGAACCTGAATCAAGTTTTATTTTTGACCCGGGAAGTCACAGTCTTTATTTTTAAAAAATAAATAAAGAAAATTTTAAGGTGATATATCTACTGTTTGAGTTTATTTTAGGGAATTTAAACTTAAGAAGATAATAATTTAGGTACTGTAAAACCACTGCATTAAATTTACTCTTGTATTTGTTCTAAAATATGTTATCAATGTAATTAGATTCGAATTTTAAGCATGTTATAGCAATAGGATAAAAAAGGATGTTTACAAATTTGAAAGGTCCAAAGAGAGATAATTTTGTTTTGTGTTTTATTTATTTTTAAATTTTAAATTTTCTGTTGCAAAAATGGGATACTCACAAATTTCACTTAATTTCTTCAAATATAAGTTAGAAGTAAAAGATTTCCTATCAAAAAAGTTCATTTTTTCTTGGTGTCCTCATTTTCCTCGGCTCTTTTAATAATTTATTTGTATCACCGAAAAAAATGAACTATAATAATTAAAGCAGGACAACCAAGTCATGACGAAATAATCAATAAAGAATACGATTTCAAACGGTGATTCTGTCATTATTATTTATAATCCTTTATAATTAACAGTGAAATTTTTATAGTCTTTAAATGGGGGAAGGGGTCTGAGATACAAAAAAAAAGAGGATATTTTTGTGATTTTTTTTTCAGAGTACCTTCTTTATTAGAATTCTTAAAATTTGTAGCATTATTAAGCATCATTCCAAGAATATTCTGCTAAATTGTCCTAAAAAATATTGAAAAATAAGCCAGTGGTAGTGGAGAGAGTCGAGTCACCTCAAAAAAAAAAAATAAGTCTCCATGCCGTAGGCAGGATAACTCATGACTTTCTCATCTGAAATCAAGAAACCAAAAAGATTTCTTTAGTACATAAGTTTATCTTAGATTTGAACGAAGGATTTTTTTTTTTTTCAATAACTAATTATTTTTTAATTAAACAAAAAGAATAATTTTTGGCAAAACTCAGAGTTTTTTAATTGCACCTTTACCAAAAATTCAAAAATGAATATTCTGTTTATTCCTTCGTTCAAATCCAAGATGAACTTATGTACAAAAAAAATCTTTTTGATTTTTTGATTTCAGATGAGGCAGTCATAAGTTATCCTGCCTACGGCATGGAGATTTATTTTTTTGAGGTGACTTGGCTCTCCCCACTATCACTGGCTTATTTTTCAATATTTTTTAATGAAAATTTAGCAGAATATTTTTGGAATGACGCTTAATAATGTCATAAATTTTAAGAATTTTAATAATGAAAGTATTCTGAAAAAATAAATCATAAAAATATAGGGGAAGGGAGGGGGGACAAAACGGGCTCCTTAAAATTTTGGATGCCTCGAAATATTTAGGGGCAAAATGGCCCCTCCAAAATTTTTGTCCAGTTTAGATGATTTATGAACAAGGAACCCTTGCAAAGTGTTTGAGAGGCAAAATTTTAAACTTCCAGGTGCAGATCTGGTGAAAAATCGTATACACACCACGGAGGAAAGTAGGAAATCCCAATCCGGGTGTTCGCGATCCTTGCCTTCGACTCGGGTAGGTATTTATACACTCGGTTTAGAATGTCCTACTTTCTTCCCTTGATGTGAAACATACTGTTAAGATGAAATAAAATAATAGTCGAATTTTAGTAGATTTTTTAGAAGGCCCATTGTGCCCCAAATTTTAAATTTTTATTTTTGGAGCATAATGATTACGAATACATGACAAAAGACTCGAAAATTCAAAAGCGGTAGAAAAAAATTCATATATATTAAAACTTTTTTTTGGGGGGCCCATTTCACCCCTCCCTCTTCCCTTATTTGTTTTTGTATCTCAGACCCTTTTCCCCCCTTAAATTATAGAACTAGAAATTTGAACTATTTAGCGCTTTATTATTATTTTAAACAATAATTTCTAAAAATCTTTATCCGTGCGCCATCTTGGAAAATTTTTGAAAACAACAGTGAAAAAATTTTATTTAACCAAATTTGAGAGAAGGATTTGTTTAAGAGTTTACATAACAAAAGAAACTTAATTATTACTTCTAAAAAATTAGGTTTTTTAAAAAATATAAAATAAAAAAGTGAAAGGTTGGAAAAATTATTCTTACAGTGATCTTCCATGGACGCCACAAACGTTACCCAAAAAGCTGGAGCCATTAAAAAACACAATGCACGTGATATTAAATAATAATGGGTAACATTATAATAATAAAAATCGAGTGTGTTATTTTTTTATTTTATCCTGTAGTATTATTAATCCCTTTTCGGTTAAATTATTTATTATTTTTTCAGTAATTCAAAGTAAACAGCTTTTTTTTTATTCTTTTTTCGAGAGGTGTCGCCAGTCTTTTCAAAAACCTGCAATAAAAATTGAATGACTCAAAATTTTAATAAAAACAAATTTTCAAATAATGATGCAGAGAAATCGAACATTACTTAACACATCATATAATTTTAGTAATTAAGTTTAAATCAATTCACGTTTGAAATTCCCGCAGTAGTCGCGTGAGACCAGAAAGTTTGTCGATGCCTGTACCGAAGAATTATACATATTCGTTGCGTTTTGTATTAATTATATATATATATAAGAATAAAACTAGACACACATATGTGCTCAAGTGAATAAATCACAATGAAAATTATCCAGTTTATAAATATAATTTTATTACTACTACTATTATTATTTTTTATATACTATTCCTATGAAGATTAATATCTCATAAATCCTTATCTATATAAATATAATTTTCTGCATTGCAGTGATCAATCACTTCCCTTTGCAAATATTATGTTTGATAGACGTGTTGTTCGTGGTAGCACACTTGCTTCAGCCTCAAATCTCGTGAGTTAATAATAACTTTGATTTATATATCCCATATATATACATATTTACAATGCATGACCTTTTCAGTGGTCTGAAATTCCACATCTATGTATTATTTTTAGGCTGACTATGAACAATCACAAGCAGCGAGACAAGCAGAAGCGCGCAGAAAACAATTGTCAAAAAAAAGAGCACAAATTCAAGCAACAAGATCAATGATGATGAAAATGTCTACACCTCCTCCAGTTCCAGGAAGAAAACATGAACCTGTGCAAACAGAATTATATCTTGAAGAAGTAATGATTTTTCAAATTTTTTATTATAAACATAAATTGTAAAATTATTTAATTTTAATTAGATTAACTAATAATGATATATTATTTATTATTTCAGTTGCTTGAAAAGCCACAGGAATCTGAAGCTGCAACACAAACAGATTATTTTTTGGACAGACCATCGACACCTTCTTTTTGTCCTGGCAAAGTAGGTGTGGATGCTGAAACTCAAATAGGACCTGGTGATGTAAATATATATATATATATATATTACAATTTGGATATTTTTTCCTATGATCAGCAACTATTTGTAACAAATATTGTTTCTGTTCTTCATCTTTTGTCCCAAATTCATTATATTTTTCAATTAAAGCTAGTACTTGCGGATGGATACTGAATTTAATTTTCTTCATATCTAATTAAATTTTCTTTTATTGCGAGTATTTAAAGCTCAATAACTTTTTACCCGTTAGGATTACGAAAAAACTAATTCAATACTTTTTTGTAGAGAATTAAATTTCCTACAAGAGTAATTGATGGAAAATTCAGAGAAAAATTTTTTTCGTAGTTTTACCGGATGAAATCGTATAAAAAATTTTTTACGTGTTATTTAAATGGGAAAATATAAATGTATTGAGCTTCTTGAAGAATTGAGATATCAAGCTGCGCTTTGGAGGGAATTTTTTTTATACCATAGAGAAACTTTTGGAATGATAGCCAAAAAACTTGTTTTTTTTTTTACCCCTCTAATATTCATGTATTAGGGTGGTCGTTAAAAATTAAATTTTCTCAGGTGCCCCATAAAAAGCTTCCTTTCAGTATAAAAATATGTGGGGAATTAGGTTTTTTCTTTTTAAGTAAAAAGAACACGAGCCTCAGGACGATCAAAGTTCATTTTTCGATACAATCGCGGTTTTTTTTAATCTCTCATGAAATATGCAGATTGAAGGAGAAAATCATAAGAACAATTTTTTAGGAAATTAAATTTTTGACAAAAAAGGTCATGTTCATTTTTTTTCTTTCGCGCTTGAGGTGTGCAATAATAATATGATAATTTATATCAATACATAACCTCAATTATATTGGAGCACTTGAAAAAGTATATTAGCACAATTTTTTTCACTAATATTTACGAATAGGAAATAATATTCATCAAAATGTTAAATTTAAATCACTATAGTGATGCAGTATACTATTAAATATAATTATTAAGCAGATATACAATTTGCACTTGCATTATATAAAGTAAAACACGTGTCGTGTATGTAGCAATTTCAACATTTAGTTTTCGTATCACCCCTGTGCGCGCGCTTCGTAAAAATTCACTCTCATGATTTTTCCATAACGTGCCTAAAAAAGTATAAGTTATAGGTTATGTGCTTATATATATAATCATACGTTAACATATATGATCATACATGAAGTAATATACGGCTTCATATATAATTATACATGAATAGATATGATCATACCTGGTTATTTTTCCTCGTAATCGGCTGCAGATATGATCATGCATGCTCATGTATGATCATACATGAAGTCATATATGAGCTCATATAGACAAATATGATCATGTCTGATCATTTTTCCCTATCCGAGTGCAGATATGACCATACATGATCATACATGACCTCATATATAATCATTCATGAACAGGTATGATCATACATGACGTCATGCATGATCATATAGGATCATACATGAACAGACATGATCATATCTAAGCATTCTTTCCCGGGAAATACTCATTCTATAAAAAAATTGAACATAACCTTTTTTTTTCAAGAATTTAATTTCCTACAAAATTGTTCCTAAGATTTTTTCCTTTAATCTGCATATTTCATGAGATATTTAAAAAAACCGGGATTGTATCAAAAAATGAACTTTGATTGTCCTGAGGCACGTGCTCTTTTTACTTAAAAAGAAAGAACCAAATTCCCCATGTATTTTTTCACTAAAAAATAGCTTTTTATATGGCGTCTTAGAAAATTTAATTTTTAACGACCACCCTAATAGATACGTTATATACAGCTTAAAAAACAAATGATATAATTATAAATTAATATATTTCAGCTCTTTGACTTCGATACGGAAGTTCAACCTATCCTCGAAGTACTTGTAGGAAAGACGATAGAACAGGCCTTAATTGAAGTACTAGAAGAAGAGGAACTTGCTGCTCTTAAAGAGCAACAAAGAAGATTCCGCGAATTACGAGTTACTGAAAAAGTTGAAAAGTTACGATTAGAAGAACAGGAACGAAGACTTAAAGAAGAAAAAGTATCATACTATTAATATTATTATTATTGTTAATTTATATTATTAAATATTTATCTATTTTTTATTTCTTTTCGTGTAAGGAACGACGACTTAAACAACATGAAGAAGCGTTAAAAATACAAGAAGAAACAGAAGAACGTGTTGCAGCAGCAGTTTTGTTGACTGGTTATGTCGCCGAACTTTTACCAACGGTATTGGATAGATTAAAAATGTCTGGGTATTTATTGGACGAAATAAAAGAAGACACAGAAGAAGGTTTCATGCCTTGGATTGTAAATGAAGTGAAGAAAGAAATGAATACAATGGTGGATAGTAGAAAATTACTTGAAGGTAAATTAAAATTTCATTATTTATTTAAAAAAATTTAAGTTTTACAATAATCAGTAGGGACCGTATAATATACTTACCTTAAGGTTTAAATGAAAAGGTGTCAAAGTTTCTACATATATCATAAATCTTTAAGTAAATACTGTTTCAATAGTCTAGACGAGCAAAACAATAAGTCTCCAGACCTAAACCTTAAATCTTAAAACTTGAATTATTTTGGGGACCTAAAATTTAAAATGTACTTATATACTACTTGAACTTGTACTGACGCCTACGGCTTTCAAGAGATAGTAAATGCAATTGTGTTCAATTGTTAAGCTTTAAAACGATACTTATACCTGGTGTAGACATGTCGCCACGTATTTGATCTCTAAACTGATAATAATTATTATTATTTCTGTGTTGTGTACTCCAGTGGCCATAAAAGAAGAAAAAAAATCTGAAAAATGGTTGACCCTGTGAGTCAGCTCCAAAACTTTCCTCTGTTTTCGAGCTCGGAAAGCTGGTAAACTTTTCGAGCTCAAAAGATGGCTGGACTAAATCTATACACATTTCACTGAAAAAAAGTAATTTTTGTCCGACGATATCTCCGGAATAAATCAACTGACTTGCACGTGTTTTGCGGTAATCGAAAGAGCTTGTTGGCACTCAGATTTGATCAAACTTAGAATATTGTTGCCGAAATCGAAGCAACTATTCGATTGTTCACAATCGAATAGAATCGACTGAAGACAATCGATTATGGTACTTTATTGATTATTGACATAATCGATTAAAAACAAACGATGTTTTTTTCTCCCAACTTTATAGTTGCAGAATCGATAGCTTAATAATCGATTGTGTAAAATCGATTTTATAATTTTTTGTTCAAAATCAAAAAATGAATATGGGTCCAAAATCACAAATTCAAAATTATTAATATTTACTTTTTGTGACGGTCGATTATTTGCTCCCAACTTTAAAGTTGCACAATCGACCATCTAACACTTTATTTTGGAAAATCGATTTCGAAATTTTATTTTAAAGTTAAATATCACCGCGTATAAATATAAGTTTGTATTTCGAAATATGAAATTTTCATATGGTCATTTATATTCAAAATAATATCAAATAAAATACTTTGTTTATGTTTGATAATTTTTTATTTGAACTTTTCAGTTAAAAACAGTTCAGAAAAAAAAATATTTTCTCAATAAGTGAATATAGTATTTAATTAATAATTTTTTATTGTGAAAAATCGATTATTTCATCGCAACTTTAGAGTCGTAGAATTGTTTGAATAAAAATCGATTGTTAAAATCGATTATTTTTTAATTTTTCAAATAGCGTAAAATTTTGATCTATAAAATTATAAATAGATATCTACCTTTAATCATTTCGCTTAAGTTGTTTATCATTTGTTTGCCTGTATTAGTCAAACAATTCTTATAATGTTTGAGTAAATGACTTTAAAAAACAAATTTTTTTTCTTAATTAATTTTACAAAAAATCGATGTTTAAAAATAGTTTTCAAAAAAAAGAATCGATTTTTTTCAATTAATCGAACGGCCTACAATCGATTTAAAAAAATCGACAATCGAACGGCCTACAATCGATTTAAAAAAATCGACAATCGAAACGAAAACATCGATTGTTCGATAAATCGATTTCGATTGCGCATCACTAACTTAGAAACAAATCTAACGATTTACGAGTTATGCAATAAAAACTTTTTCATGATTTTAATTTTTCGTATATCGCTTCAAAGATATTGTGGAATAAAAAAAGCTACACCCATACACACACACGCGGCCGGACGTTCATCTGAAAATGGTCAGAATAGCTTCCTATACACTCAGAAATTAAGTAATTGTGTTTATTATCCTAAATTTTGAATTCCAATCATCTAGAATGATTCAAAAGTTTTCAAATGCCAAGATAGTTAGTGTTATAATTTTTTAAAATAGAATTCATAATATCAGGATGATAACGGTTATTATCAGGATAGTAAAAATTACCATCAGGATGATAACAGTTACTATCAGGGTTTGTAATTAATATTATTCCGATCTAGATGATTTATTCAATCATCTAGATAATATTCACTACTATCCGATTGATAGTAAAAATTTTACCTTCACTAGATGATAATTCCTATTATTTAATTTTCTGAGTGTAAGACTTCAAACCATCGACATGTGATGAAATCTTAATTTTCGAAAATCGGACCGAAACCAATGATTTCGCATTTTTCAAAAATTTTCGATTTTCAAAACGGGAAGTTTTTTTATTACAAAATTTATTTTCTTCCATTTAAAATAAATTGCGTGCCAAAAGCCAAAAGGGCATATAAAAATTATACGCCCTTTTGGCTTTGCAAAACCAAAAGAGCGGATAATTTTTTTTTTGTGCCAATCGTTATGTAAACATGTTCTAAGCCTGAAAATGGAAAAAAAAATTTCCAAAGCCAAAGGCGTAGGTCTCTAATACTATAGCTCTCCAACATACGCTCCGCGTGGCGTTGAATATCGAATATTAAACTATTATCTCTAGCTTATAATTATTACACTGTAAAAAATCCGGAGTGAATTAGGAGTGAAATAAAATCCGAATTCACTCCGGATTCACTCCGCCACTCGGAGTTCCGGAGTTTAAAAAAAAATCACTCCGCATGCGGAGTGAATTGGGAGTTTTTTTTTAGCGGAGTGATCTCGGAGTGACGCGAATTTTATTTCACTCCCAATTCATTCCGGTCCGGAGTTTTAATACTTAAATAAATTTATATGAAATTAATTTATATGAAATCGCTAAATAATATATGTGTGTGTGTGTGTGTGTGTGTGTGTGAGAGAGAGAGTGTGTGTGTGTTTGGGTGTGTGCAGGTGTTTGTATGCGTGTGTGCAAATGTGTGCATGTGTGAAAATTTGTGCGCGTGTGCAAATGTGTGCATGTGTGAAAATTTGTGCGTGTGTGCAAATGTGTGCGTGCGTGTGTGTCGAGTGCGCGTGTGTGACTAAATATGTATGTGTGTATCTGTGTGCATATCAGCTGATCAATAATGTAATACGCGAATTTTTATTTCGATTTTATTATGTGGAGTTATATTTTATTAATAATATTTTCAAAACTCCGCTCCGGAGTGAATTTCACTCCAGAGGGATTAAATTAATAAAAAATTATCTACTCCGCGAAAACTCCCCTGCGGAGTGAATTTCACTCCGAGGGGAGTGAATAATTAAAAATTCATTCACTCCGCATTCACTCCGCGAATTTTTTACAGTGTAATTATTTGGGAATTTCCTAGTTGATTAAAAATTAAATTTAACGATTATTTTAATTACACTAGACTGTCCAAGATGATGAAAAATTAAAGTTACTACCATCGAAAATGTTGACTTTTTTTAAATTTTTTTTCATACAAACCTTCTCCGGACTAATTTGAAGTCTGTTTTTCGAAATTTTGAAAAATCCTGATTTTTTTTTTATACGCCTTTTTGGCTTTAGACCGACAATTTCTTAGGGTCAAAAGGGCGTATATCTTAAGATACGCCCTTTGGGCGTTAATATTACGTCAAAAATTTTTTCTCTGTAGATCTTTACGTTTATTCGAGCGATTCTAAGAAGAATGGCAAAAAAAAAAATTTTTTCATACGCCCTTTTGGCATTTGGCACGCGAAATAATAATTTTTTAAATTTTTTATTTTTACAGATATCATAAAAGAAATTTTGGAAAATCGAGCTGAAATTTATAGAAAAAAAGCAGAAGGGTATGATACAGAAAGCACTAGATCATTAATAACTCCAAGAAAACAGAGTGAAAATGGAGAAAGTGAAGATGGTGACAAAGCTAAAGATGAAGCTAATAATTTAGCTATCCATGAATCAATGTTAAGCGATTAAAATATAAATACAATGATTAATTGAGTTGTCGTACTTAATCCTCATCTAGCTGATCGTTTAATGCAAAGCCACTTTCTACATCAAATGTTAGTCTTTTCTTTTTAATTCATTTTATTTATTTATTTATCTTTTTTTCAATAAATGAGAGAGAGACCACTTGAACCAGCAGCTACGCAGCGTGTGTTATACCCATACCCAGTATTTCATCCCCTGCATGGTTGCTATACTGTAGATGTACCATCATATGTGTCCACCTTTTATACTGCATTAGAGCCGGTGTACACAGCTGCGAAACAAATCCATCAGCTCGGCTGTCCCCACCCGTGATTCTCGTGATCAAGCTCGACACCACCGAGGAACCTCCAATGTGCTATCCGATGAACAAACATCCCCGGTCACAAGCCCACAGCTATTAAAAATTAATTATTGATTTCTCTTCGTCAAGACCATATACTTAACACTTAAAAAAAATAATCTTCAATTGTGTGCCTTATTTCTGGATAAACAAAATTAAAATAGTGATCAGAATGTGTTTTTATAAATCTCAATATATGAAGAAAAAAAAATACGTTTACATTTTAAATATTATTTTTTAAATTTTATTTATGAAAAATATGTATACATATTTAATGATAAATTAATGTTAATATGAAACATATAATATAAAAAATGATGAAATAATAAAAAAATAAAAATAATTGTAGACGTCTTAAGTTTTTTGTTATGTATATTTATGGTATAAGTACTAGAAGATTGGATGATTCAGTATGACGTGCATTACTTTGTTAAAATACTGATAAAAAATTTTCACTTAATGACAAGTCTGAAAAAAAAATCTGATAAAAAAAAAAAGCACAAACGTGTTAATGAGAAAATTATGAGATTTAAAATATTACGACGCAGCTGAAAATTTTACCCTATTTTTATGGTATATTTTTTTAATGTTATTTCTTTTTTCCGGCAAGTTGTTGACTCAATTACTTTTACGAAAGGGTCATTAAAAAATCCATAAATATTTAAATAAATTATTTCTATTAATAAATTACAATAAAAATTTAATGTTTTTACATTTAAGTCATGGACATTATATTTTTTTAACTTCCCGCTATGAAAATTTAAAATTTTCAAAAAAAAAGGAGGTTTGGTTTCAATCCGATTTTCGAAATTTGAGTTTTCATAGAGAACGAATTAACCGACTATTCTTATTTCGTTTAATTCATAAACCATTTGCCCGATTTGCCTCAAAATGTAATTAATTCTAAGCATTAATGAGCTCTTTCGATTGCTCGAAGAGCTCAAAAATTTACAAGTAGTATTTTCTAACTCTCTGAGCTCGGGAACAGCGGGAAGTTTTGGAGTCGTCCCGTAGGGTCAATAGTTTTTGAAATTTTTCTTGTTCATTAAGATAACTGCTAAGATACTACTAGCAATGAATGACGCAGACGAAGCAGCTGCTCGTCTGGCGACAGGTCTTAAGGGTATACTAATGTTTACTAGAGTTTCAATAGAGAGTACGTAAGCAAGTGCTGACAGGCACATTACAAGCGCCATGCTCACACTTTAAGCCATTAGGATTGTAACAACGTTATTCGTTAGTTTATTCATGCTTTGCACACCTTTTATCAGTTATAATCTTTTCTGTCATTAAGTTTCTCGTGTTAGAAAATAGCTTGTAAATTTAAGTCTACCTATAATAAAATTTTAAATACTCGGCTTGACAAGTAGAATATTATTAGGGACTTTACTTGATGAATCATCCTACAAAACTAAAGTATATGCGTAAACTATCAACTTTTTTTTCTTCATTTTCATACCTAGTAGCCCTGCTTAAAAAATTCGATAGATTCTTATAGCTGTATGTATAAGGTCCTATACTTAACTATAGCACTTTTCATAGAACTCATTCATTCTTATAAAATCTCTAAGGGAATTTATGAAAATCAATTGAATTCTATGAGATTTTCTAAACAGGGAGCTATCACAGGATATATAGATATAATATTTCGCTGTATTCTCCTTGACTTGCTCGAGATTTGCTGCAGAGTTGATCAATATTATAAAGGTATTGAGCTCGACTGTAAACTCACTCCGTGACTCGTGATCAAGTTCGACAACATTAAGGAACCTCCAATGTGCTAAAGTCGAAGCTTTCTAAAGTTGCAATTTCGGTACAGACTGGAGCATTCTTTGAAGTTGCTATTTTCCTTTCTTCCCCTGTTTAGAAAATCTCATAGAATCCAATAGATTGTCATAAATTCCTATAGAAATTTGATAAGAATGAATGAGTTCTATGAGAAGTGCTATAGTCAAGTATAGGGCTTTAAACATACAGCTACAAGAATCTATCGGATTTTTTAAACAGGGCCTCCTCTGCATTTTCGCCAGGATAGTTTATTTTCCTATATGTGTTTAGAATTTTGTGTGATTTAATCTTGCAATTGAATTTTTAACTTCCTGCTAAGAAAATCGACGATTTTCGAAAAATTGGGAAGTTACTGTTTTCACCCCGATTTGCGAAAATCGAAATTTTATCAGATGTCGACGTTTTGAGGTCCTAGGAAACTATTCTGACTATTTTCAGAATGATGTCCGAGTGTCTGTATGTATGCGTGTGTGTGTGTGTGTGTGTGTGTGTGTGTGTGTGTGTGTGTGTGTGTGTGTGTGTGTGTGTGTGTGTGTGTGTGTGTGTGTGTGTGTGTGTATGTATGTGTGTGACCGGTCTATAACTTTTTAACTAATGAACCGATTCGGATGGTTGAGGCGGTAATCAAAAGAACTTGTTGGCCATCAACTTTTCTAAAAATTTCAGATCATTTGATCAAGTAGACTCGATAATATTGGCGAATTACGAAAAAAAAATTTTTTTTTTTTAGTTTTTTATTGATTTCTCAAAAACGACTTATACGATCAACTCTTAAATCTATTCAGCTCTAGAACTTGATAAAACGCGTCGATTGCCGCCTTAGTTATCTCAATCGGAGTATTCCTTCGAGAGTTATCGCACTGATAACAGGATTTTTTTGTATTTAAAAAGATTTGTTAATATTTAATAAATAATTTATTAGAGGATAGGTCCTTAACAAATATTTATTAACAGTTAATAAATCAATTATTAGCAGCGATTTTTTCGTGCTAACCAAATATTTATTACTATTTAACAAATGATTTATTAACATATAAAAAATGATTTATTAATATTTAATAAATCATTTATCAGTATTTACACACTGGATTATTAATATTTAAAAAATTCCTCTTATTATTTTTAGAAAAGTTTTACATTAATCTTCTCGTGATGGGAAATCTGTAAATAAAATAAAATTATTTGAAATAATTTTTTGAGAATAATGAATTGAATTAAAAAAAATAAATAGTTGTAAAATAAAAAAGAAACCTACATATTCATTATATTTTTTATTTAAACGAAGTCGTAAACCAAACTAGGGATTATTTCTTTTTGGGTCTCTTCTCGAATTTTGGTATGGAATTCACTAAGGATTTCAAAGTCAGTTATATGGTTTACTAGAGTGGGAATACAAAAGTAAATTCATAAATTTAGTGTTAATTTGAGAAACGGAATATAAAAAATAAAATAGGATGACAAGACAATGAATAGGTTAAGTACTGATGCTATACTGAATATACCTTATATATAACTGTCAACTTACCACAAAAAATCGAGTATAACTCACTTAAATCCCACGATTGTAGCAAAGCTTCCATTTTATTAATTGTTTTCCACAAAGTATAAAATAATAAGCAACTTATCGTATGAAAATCATGTATATGCATATATATTTTTTTACAACTACGCGTTAAGTATAGCCATCTATCAACACCGACCACCAACAAAATATTTTTTAACTATTAACAAATCTTATTTGGTGGAAATAAATATTTTTTTCAATATATTAAAGCTTCTTAATAGTTACAAAAATTTTGTTCTCATAAAAAATAGATTTTGTTAATACTAACGAATATTGTTAATAGTAAAAAAATATTTTTTCCACCCAAAAAAATATCTGAAAAAGATTTTAATAAATTGATTTATTAAATACAAACAAATCCTTCTATCAGTGCGCGGGAGAAAGAAATGGTAAAAAACGGTTTTTTGCGAATATCTTTGAAACGACTTAACTAAACAATTTCAAACTTTGATCAGCTCTAGAACTCAATAAAACACGTCGATTGCCGCCTCAACCATCAAAATCGGTCAATTCGTTCCTGAGATATCGTGGGAGAAAGAAATGCTGTAATCGGTTTCTTTTCGAAAACAATGGCACACAAAAGTATTTTCGAGTTCGAAGAGCTCGAAAATGTATCCACAACAATGTTTTCGAGCTCGAGGAGCTCGAAAACAGCGGGAAGTTTTGGGGCTGGCCCGCAGGGTCAACCGATAGACAGATTTTTTAATTAACAGATGTGGGAAATAACGTAATTTTACATTATCTGTTTACACCTGGCTACAGGTAACTTGTAGCAGTTATAAAGGTAGCAGCCAGTATTTATTGCTTTATAGTATACTGTAATGAAAATGAAACTGATCTTTTTAAATATTTGAATGTCTAGAAAAAAAATGCCTTCTACTCTTGTTTTATAGACACGGGACTAGTGTCAGTCAGTCTTAATTTGACAGCATAAGAGCATACGACTGAATTTCAATAAGCTGTCTCTCTCTTACCTTTTCTTTTACTGCTGTTTAATATATTAATTATTAAATAATATATTATATACTAATATAATATATATTATATATAATATATTACTTTAAGATATTAATTTATAAATTTTGAAATAATACAACACTATTACTATGATCTGGCACTTTAAAAATTTAATTAACACGTAAAGGAAACTGTCGTATAAAATTTAATTACAAATTAATTAATTAAAGCTAATGGCCGCAGGATTTTGCTGGCAACTGATACATTCTTAAGTTCTTTATATTGGAATAAGCTCTTACAACAATGTTTGATTCAATTAACAGATGAGGGTAGATTTTTTTTAATGCTGGATTCTATATTATGAACGATACCTCAGAAATTCGTTTCGTGATAAATCCAGTCGATTGGTAGTATTGACATTTTATCGATTTTTTTTTATTTTCATTAATTTTTAATATAAAAAATTTGGAAATACTCGAGTGTGTTCAAATGGATCAGAAACGATTAATTAAAATATAAGTGACATTTATTTAATTAATAAATTTTACGGGAACGTAACGAAATAACGAAAGTATAATAATAATTCAGTTGATTAGTTTTAAAATCAATTTTCACGATTTACCGATTCTAGATTATAATGGTAGCATTGGCAACACACACATACACACTAGACTGCTTTTTTTTTTTGCGACTATTTTTTTTTTCGCTCCACTCCCGAAATTTTGTTGGAAATACCCCCCCAAAAAATTCCCTGAGAGTTTGAGCCCTTAATATTAATATTAAGTTCCTTCCCAGAGCAGGTGAAGATTTCCCATTGAAAATACACGTAAACTTAGGTTTTTATTTTTTAAACTTCTATAACTCCGTGGCATTTTATGATATCATCTCGCCCAAAGTCGGGATTTGCTTAGAATTAAATGCTCTCCAAAAGTGCTTTTTTTTAATTCTTTCGTCAACGGTTTCTCTTGAACGAATAAATCGATTTTGATGGTTGAGGTGGCATTCGACGCGGCTTATAGAGTTTTAGAGCTGAATAGATTCGGAATCAATCCATCGAGCAAATTAAAAGTTATCCAAATAAAACATTTTCGAAAAAATTTTATTTTTGAAACATCTCTGAACGCACCCTACCGATTAAGTTCAAATTTTTACGGCTTCAAGACATTAACAAGCCGCGTCGAATGACACCTCAAAGATCAAAATCGGTTCATCCGTTCAAGAGTTATGAATATTTACACACATACATACGTACGTACGTACGTACACACATACATACACTCGGACATCATCGTGAAATTAGTCAGGATAGCTTCCTAGAACCTCAAAACGTCAAAATCTGATAGAAATTCGGTTTTTGCAAATCGGACCGAAACCAATAACTTCCCGAATTTTTGAAAATTTACAATTTTCTTAGCGGGAAGTTAAAAATAGTCGCAAAAAAAAATCAGTCTAATACACAAGTCTCACTTTTGACAGACGTACGTCTCTAACATCATCAGAGTTGATCAAGAAGTGTCAGATACGTATAGTGAATTAATAATAACTAATCTCATTCATATACTGAAGAAATGGTACGCACCAATCTGCGACATAGATCACATGCGGACTTCTATTACTATTTTTTATTGGATTGTTTATTTAGACAATCGCGGTCAACATATACATTTTGTACCTTATAAATGAATACTTTCATGCTATAATTTGTTAATCGTGATCACAATTTACTTGAGCAAGTCTGTACGTATATTTGTTCGTACGAGTCATAGGTGAAAATCAGTCGTGAACATGGAAAATACAGGACATAGATTGTCTGTCGTAATTAGTAACAATAATACATTAATAAAATAACGTTAATAATAAAAAATCATATAACCACAAAGACAAACCTGTCTAATGTAATCAAGATTATATCAATCATAATAAGATGAGGTTTCACGGGGAATTTAAGTTAGCACAGTTTAAAAAAGCCACCTACCCTTTTTTAATGCGCCCCTTACAGCCGAACAATTTCATGAGAGGGGTTTATATGTATATATATATAACAAACTAGAGACAGGGCTCTAACCAAGAGGGACATATTGTATTGGATTAAATTAGCCAGGGGTTGAACATCTCGATGATGCATGCGTGCAATACTTATGTGCCAAGTGAAACGTGTTTTAACAGGGGCATGGGGACACGCTTTAGATAAAATCCCAGTAGAGTAGTTACTTGGTGGGGTTGGTCCACAATTGGTACTGGAGCCTATGATATTATTTTGTCATGTGACCCACATCACCTGCTTCACGTGTGTTTTTACTTACAATATCAAATACTTGCGGTAATTTATTTATTTTACTTTTTAAAATAACATTACCAAATCTAAAATATTGTTATTATTAAAAACTTTATGTTATTATTTATAATTATAATAAATAGCGTATAAAATGACTATTTAAATTATTTTAAAAAGTAGATGTGTAACATATGTGGTGGTCATAGAAAGTACTCACTTAAAATTGTGTAAATACTTTTTAATGGTTAAATACTATCGAACCCACCCTCACTCTATTAAACACTAGGTAAAATGAACATATAATAGAGAAAAATATTTTGGCGGTCATATGTTTGTAGTCACGTGTCATATTACAAGCTATCTTATTCACACTAAATGTCGACAATATGTTAGGCCACGTGACCACACAATGTACTCTGTTATGGTGTTTTATGAAGTCAAGTGGATTTGTTATTGTATTTAATTTTTTTCATACATTTGTATCGTAACAAACATTAAATTGTTTTTTTCTGTATATCAATTCGATGAAAAAAGAAAAAAAATGCAATAAAGCCTATAGCTTTATGAAGAAAAATTATTTGAAATGATTTCCTGATTAAACAACTGAATTCGATCGAATTAAACAGAATTCAATTTTTTATTCTATTTAATTCGGATACATTCTGTTAATTAGGTACCTAACTTAAAAATGAATTCTGTCTAATTCGGCAGGAAAACCAGAATTCGTCCAAATTAAAACGAATTAAAACAATTCTATTCGGTTTAATTCGATAATAATTCTCCAATTTCTGGTTCTGAATCCGAATTAAACTGAATTAAAACGAATTTGAAATTTTTAAATCGGCTTTATCCTGTTTAATTCAAATTCAAATTTTCAATTTAGTTGAATTCTGTTTTGCAGAATTCGACAGAATATAACAGAATTAAAATTTTTAATTCAGTCAAATTCAGTTGTTTAATGAGGGTTAAAATAATTTGAATCGATTAAGGTAAAAGCCCCTATACCCGCTCAATACTATTAGTCGCTCATTTTAACTGTTTAAGGCTTTTTTTTTTAATTTTTATAAAAAAAAATTGCAACTAAAAATATTATTATTGATAAATTATTTGTGAATCTAAATATATTAAAATATGATGGATCAAATTATTTTGTAATAGATTATAAATTTAAATTAAATGACTGTTTTCAAAATCGCGCTCAGCCGGGCATTTTTTACTTTAACGTTCATTCGTTAGATTAAATTTCGGTTACATCAAATTTTTTAAAAATTGTTAGAACTATATCTTAGTAAATACATTTTTAAAATTCATGAAATTTTATATTATAAAAGAATAAAGTAGTATAATTTATAAATTATTTTCCAAACCAATAAACTTATCATAGTTTAATTGATATTGTCTTTGAGCGACTATAGGGCCATGTGTTGGTCGAGTAATGGTACATCACAACTTTTAGTGAGCGACTATGGGTACACTCAAGGACCTTATTTAAAAAATTAATCATAATTAATTATCAACATTATTCTTGAAACTTAAATTTTATTCTAATACTCGAAACTTCAAAAAATAAATAAAAAAAAAAAATGGTTTTTCATATTATTTATTAATTTATATTGATTGATTTAATCTCACTCCAATGAAAAGTGAGCGAATACAGGCGCTTTTCCTTAATATTTAGATTTACACTTAGCATGGATTAAATCACTCTTCTTAAGCAGGATAATTTTTCAAAATAAATTATCGTATGTGAAAGTTAAAGATCTAATACCCGATAAGGAACTAGTACTCTACCACTCCATGTACACTGTAAAAAGAGCGGTGTTAAAAATGGACTCGTTTTAACTCCGCCCGTTGTAAAAATGAAATTACACCGGTGCAGGAGGAGTAATACACCGGTGTTAAAAATACCGGTGTTAAAGCAGGGTATCCGGTGTAAAAGCGAAGTAGAACCGGTGTAAAAGCGGAGTAATACAGGTGTAAAAGCGGGGTAAATTGCGTCCGCTTAGAGTATTAACTTTAAAGATTATAAAACACAAAAAATGTCAGTTCTTTATGAAAATTAATAAAAAATATCATTTATTAACAAGTATAGTGATCGAGTAAGTAAAAATATTCACAAAGTAAAATATTTTAACACCGGTCTAGAATATTTACACCGGTGGCGGCGTTATTTTCACACCGCTTTCGGGGGTAAATTTAACACCGATAATTTGAACACCTACACCGCTTGGACCTACCCCGGTGATTTTTTACAGTGTATTTGTATATCTATGTTTATAAATATAGATATACAAATACATGGAATGATCGGGTACTAGTCCTTAATCGGGTATTAGGTCTTTAAAGGTGGGGGGGGGGGGGCAGAGTGGGCCCTTGGGGACAAAATCAGCTCCTCAAAATTTTCAAAAAAGTTGGGGACAAAGTGGGCCCCGTAAAATTTTCTATATGTCAATAAATTCGGGCAGATAATAAGCTTACCGAAATTTCTTATGTAATGAGGGCTAAAATAGACCACCAAAACTGTTCATTAAATATAATTTATTAAGAAAGTTAAAGATAATGAAATTACGTTTTAAAGTTATATCGCAGCAGACTATTAAAATGATTTTTTATATTATTAAAATTCAATTGTTTTATAGGCTCTAAAGATTCTGAGTATAATTTGCCACCAAAAATACAAGCTGTATTATCCACTGATTGTTTTGATGTGCTTTTTCCTTTTCTCTTTCCTTTGATTGTTGTCTTCTTTGTCGTTTTAATGTCAAATCCGAAATTTTTTGGAGGGCCCACTCTGTCCCTAATTTTCGATTTTTCAATTTTAATGCACGCAGCATAATGAAGTGAAAATAAGTATCAAGGGTCTAAGAAGAAGTGAACGCGTACAAAAAATTAATGACATCATAATTATTTTCCTTAAGGGACCCACTCCCCCCCCTCTACATTTAAATTAAAGGACTTCTTCGTAAATAAATACAATTAAAACTTCATTAAATTTTCTTGTTACTGCTAAGATTTTATTTGCTTCGATTTATTTTAATATCTTTAATATTAAATGTCTAATATTGAATTATTGACTTATTGATTTCGTGACTCAGAAGTAGATGAGAATAAAAATACTATAATAATAATGAACGGATGACATTTATACCATAGAAGTAAATGAGTATATATGTGGATATGCATTGTATATAAATTAATAATGTATGAGGTGACTGCATGTGTATGTATAGCCATTAGATGAAAACTTTTGACACTTGCAAAACCGCGACGAATTATTTTTATAGCCTACACATCACCCCGAAAAAGCTAAAACCAAAACCCTATAAGACTGTAACCTAGTCTTTTCATACGCACGTATGTGGTCTTCTATATACGCTGTTCATTTATATACAATACCATTTGTAAAGCTGTACAATTGTACACAACTGCAGCGTAAGGGTGGTAACCATACAATGAAATTAGTCTTGCTTTTAGTAATAATTATGCTAGTATAATTTGTGACTGCAAAAAAAAAGGTATTTAATTACTGTTGAAAATTAAATATTTTATATTGACATATCTAAAAGTTAGTCAAGTAAAAGATTCATAATAATTTACAGAAATTGATGAAAAACAAAATTTGAATTTGTATCAAGTAGCCAGGGATTAAACTAGAGTTGGTTTTTTTTTTTTTTTTTTTTTAATAAAATCTGTGCACTATGCACAGAAAAAAAAATAGGCGCTGCAACAGGATGCAGTCCTGTGGAAGCAACAGGATTTTTCCTGTGGAATAAATAGGATAAGGAACAAGTTTCATGTACTAATTTTTTTAGCCGTATAATGAAATTTCAAAATTTGAAAATAATTTCAATTTAAAAAAAAAAATAAACTTCGAAAACAAATTTTTATTTTTTCCAAACTTTGAATTTTTTTTCAAATTTTGAAATTTCATTATACGGACAAAAAAATTAGTACATTAAACTTGTTCCTTATCCTATTTATTCTACAGGAAAAATCCTATTGCTGCAACAGAATTTTGTCCTGATGCTCCCACAGGATGTGTCCTGTTGCAGCACCTATTTTTTTTCCGTGTGTGTGAACGTGCGAATGTTCGCGTGAATGCGCGTACGAGTGTGTGTGTGCGAGGGTGTGTTTGTGCAAGTATGTGCGCGCGCGCGCGTGTGTGTGTGTGTGTGTGTGTGTGTGTGTGTGCGTGAATGAGTGTATGTGTACGTGTCTGTGTGCGTGTGTGTGTCCGAATATGTGCGTGCATGTGTGTGTGTGTGCGTATCAGTTGATCAGTAATGTAATACACGAGTTTTTACTTAGATTTTATTTAGTGGAGTTATTTTTTATTAATAACATTTTCAAAACTCCTCTTCGGAGTGAATTTCACTCCGGAGGGATTAAATTGATAAAAAATTATCCACTCCGCGAAAACTCCCCTTCGGAGTAAATAATCAAAACTTCATTCACTCCGCATTTACTCCGGATTTAATCCGCATTCACTCCGCGAATTTTTCACAATGTTTAATTGATTGATTTTTTACAGTGAAATTAATTGACTGGCTCACACTCATTTTCTAGGACCTAGGACATGAGCAGAGCAATGTACTGAAGTAACTGACCAACTACTTATCACCAGGTCTGAAGAAGTATTAAATCTTTGGCTAGGAGGTGTCGTTTCCCCCACTAGTTTTAAACATATGTCCAACAAGCATGCAGTAATATTTACCACTATTTTTAAATTATCCTGTTAGATTAGGCTTTATCTACTAGGATTGAAACTTTAAATTTTAATGCCGATGATGAAAAAAAAAATTTCTACAAGCTGAATAATAAATTAATTGATTTGAAATTTAAAAAATTAGAAAATAATTTTATTACAAAAATTTAATAAGAACTAAAAAAATTAAAACGATTAATTATAATTAATCTATACTTTATACATAATTATCTATAGTTTAAATGACATTAAATAATTTCAACATACTCACAAAAATTATGACTCTAAGTATTCAATTCAAAAGATTATGTTTATGCAAAAAATTGTCAGATAGATAAATATTTTTGTTATTTTTAAATTAAAAAAAAAAAAAAATTACTGTAATAAAAATAGAAAATAATAGTATATGCAAGTTGTTGCGACCACCGTCAAAACCGAGGGTTGTTTGATGATAATACGTAGATGATAATCGTGATATTAATATCGCATTGAGAAGTGCGCACATGCGTGCAAGTTCGGATTGGTCACGGTGGAACACTTGCTCCCTTAGCTTAATGCCAGGAGCTAGGACTATGGTTTATATTTGTGTATTCTTTCAATACATCCTGATTTTTGGCTAGACAACAGGGAGATATTCATACTATAAAAAAGATACGAGTACGAGTAATAGGTATATAGTGGGTACCACAAAACAGTGAACCATTGAGGGTGATTATGATGACCCCCTTATTATATATTTTTAAACCACTAGCACAATGTTTTTTCATTATTTTTTATTTACCACGTGTTAAAACATGTATTAGAAATTTTCAAAAATATTCGCTATTTAATTTTAGTAAAAAAAGAAAATTTATTAAACTTTTTTTTTAATTTTAATAGCAGACATTGTTATTTTATAAATTTTATTTATTTTTTCTACAGTAAGAAAAGTGTTTAAAATTAAAAATAAATATCGACTGTGAAGATATACCTTGGGTTGATTTATCGATGATGCATGCAAGAAAAGGGAGGCTCGATCATGAACACTTGCTCTGAAGGGGCAATAACATTGGGCTGTAATGTCCAATGAGAGTGGTGAACGCTCCAAACACTAGTAGTGTCACTATATATGTATATATATAGATTTGCAGATATATATATATATATACGGTTAGTGCCCTCGAGAAAAGGATAAAATAGTGAAGCAGTAGCAATGTCTGGTTGATGTAATGCTGAGGGTTGGTGCGGCTTGTGAGCACTCGTGTTATTCCCTGGTCTGACACCATCCGGAATGAATCACGACCTTTTACTACTAGCCGAGGACCACCTCAACGCTGTCAATTCTTTACCAGAGTCCTCTTTATGTTTAATCATGTTCTAATTCCTCATATTTTTTGTATTAATCAATTAATTAAATTTTCAACTCAACAATTACTTTAATACAATTGATATTTGATTAGTATTTATTTATTATACAAAATTTCGTATATACATTTATCCTCATATATGTTCATATATGGACTGAATATCGAGTAAAAGTACTTTATGTTGTATCATATATGGTCATACATGACCATAAATGATCTTATACACTGTAAAAAGAGCGGTGTTAAAAATGGACTCGTTTTAACTCCGCCCGGTGTAAAAATGAAATTACACCGGTGTAGGATGAGTAATACACCAGTGTTGAAAATACCGGTGTTAAAGTTGGGTAACTGGTGTAAAAGCGGGGTAAATTGCGTCCGCTTAGAGTATTAACTTTAAAGATTATAAAACACAAAAAATGTCAGTTCTTTATGAAAATTAATAAAAAATATCATTTATTAACAAGTATAGTGATCGAGTAAGTAAAAATATTCACAAAGTAAAATATTTTAACACCGGTCTAGAATATTTACACCGGTGGTGGCGTTATTTTCACACCGCTTTCGGGGGTAAATTTAACACCGATAATTTGAACACCTACACCGCTTGGACCTACCCCGGTGATTTTTTACAGTGTATGATTTGTGTATAAGTTGGAAGAAATTTCTTTGCCTTTATATATGGTCATATATAAACATGTATAACTCACTCTCTAAACATGAATAAGTGACAATAAGTGAATATTTACTAATTCCAAGTACAAACCGAACCACTTATTTCAAAAAGTGGTTCGGTTGGCACTCAGAATTAGTGAATATTCACTCATTTCACTTATTCATGTTTAGAGAGCATATATAACCATTTATAAATCATATGTGATCTTATATGGTCATATCTAATTATATATAGCCAGATATGAACTTTTTTCCCGGGAAATTTTATAGAAAAAAATAATATTTATATTACAAATCAGCAGATGAAAAAAAAATATAGTTTTTAAGTTAGATTATGTTTGACAGTATGCGTGTATACGATTGATGAGATTAATTTATAAAAAAAGCGATAACTTGATAATAATCTTGATAGGCTTATGGACATCGAAGGATCTCGAGATAAAAAGTAGAGAAGAATGGAGTACTTAATTTGCTAATCAGTAGTTGATTCAGATGCACCTTTCCTATATACATGTACTATGTACTGATCCCCCGCTCTTGATGGACGCGTAGTGGCTTGCAGCTGAGCCAAACAATGTTTTTTCACATGAAGCTTTTATAGCCCCATCATCAAGCACTTGGCGATTTGCGGTCTTTGCCTTTATATCACCTTTTTAACCTTACGGGCTTTATCATTTTTATTTAATCCCATATAATTTATGACAATCTCATTTAAACATATTGTTTTTATATCATATGGAGTTATTGATATTGTTAATAAAAATAAATAACTTTTAATACATGTTAAAATATATACTAAATTACTAGATAATTGTAGATAAAATTTTTACCTAATTACCAAAACAATTTAAAAGAAAAAAAGACATTTCAATCCCTGACTTTCTTTTCACTTAAAAGTTCAGTGTAGTAGCCATAAATTACACATAATCCGCAGTAGATCTTACTTGACAAAATTCGAAAACAATCGATATTATCAGCAGGTTACTTGGTAACATTAGTTCCTTTCAAGTATTCGTAACGATAATTACTCACCACGCTTAATGTCTATCTATATTTTGTTGCTGACATCATTGTCATTAAAATAAATGTAGTCACCATAAATTAATTTTAAATTTGTTGACAATTTATACATTTTAAGATATATATTAACACACGCAAAAAAATGAATTATAAAAATTAATAATTGATAGCTAAAAATTTTGAATCTGGTCACAATTTAATGTCATTTCAAACTGCAGTTTCGTAGTTTATATGCAATAAATTATAATAATCTTAATTTAAATATTTAAATTTAAAGTTGGTATGTAAATAAATCATGTTACGAGTAATAGAAATTACTGTTTGGTAGATGAAAAAATGAAATTATAATAATTTAAAGTTTCAGTTTCAACATTCGCTGTTTAGACCCGCATGGAACAACTTTATAATGTTAAAAATATATAAGAATTTATATGGTAAATATGTAATAATTATATGGTGGCAAAAATATATGTTTTTTACATATATTGGATTATATATTTCTTTTTATATAATGTTTCATATTTCTCTATATATATCATCTCATATAATGCTCAATATATTTTTGTCATATATGTAATTTATATATTCAAATCTATGGTTTATGGTATATTGAAGTTATATTTTTCCAATATATTAAAAATTATATTTTTCCAGATATATTGAAAATTATAGTCTTTATATACTTATATTTTTTGAGAAGCTGCCCGATAGCATAGAAATGAAAATTACAAACTTAAATGCATGGTTTTTATTATGTAACATACCATAGTATGAAAAATATGTATAGTACCATATATTGGACGTTATATATTGCAAAATATATGAAGTACCATATATTTTACAATATACTGGAAAACTTATATAAAAAATATACATCATACTGTATATTAATAAATATACTACTTTCAATGCATTACATCAATATATAATAAAATATACCAAGATATAAATGCTAAACATACATAAAAAAAGTTATATTGATAAATATATAATTAATATATTTTTTTTCAATATATTATCATATATTAATACGGCAAAAATATAAATATTATTTTATATATTGTGCAATATATCACATTATAATATTCATATATTTTAAAGTATACTTTTTCACATATAAAGTTTTTTCATGTGGGAACATTAAAGTTTATATTAAAAAAGGAAAAAAATATTTAGTATGAAGTAAAATCTTCGATGTCGAGCACTTGATTTTATATACAAAGTTATATAATTATCCCTTTCTTAAAATTGTATAAAGTATATCTTAAGCGGATTAGTCTTTATAATTTGAAACAATAAAATTTTACTTGTGTTTGTGAGCTTCCAATGTATGTGAAAGAATTGACCTTAGTATGACTGATGCGATTATACCTGTATCTACATGGCAAGATGACGTATTTTATCATTTCAAACAATGAAATTTAAATACCAAGACTCACTATTTTTTTTTTTTCGTATCAATATATTTTAGAGAATCACAGAAGCTCCGAATAAAATTTATTATTTATTTTTATGCGTCCACTCTTTTATTTTCGTTACAAATTTAAAGAATATGAAAAAAAAGTATATTGTTTTCTTTATTTTAAAAAGAGTTTTGAACGACGCACTTGAAAAATGAAAATAAAAATAAAAAAAATACCGAGTGAAATACTGAATGCACCTTGCGGTAGCACGTGTTTAGATCTTCAATCATACAGCTATCATCCCTTTTTCGACGCCTCGACCCCTACTCTAGTCAAAAAATCACGGTGGCAATCGTTCCCCTGTTTATTCAAACTTTTCGGTTCCATTCGGGGGCTTGTTCTTCAATATATATATAAATATATATATATATATGCCTGCCTATCGCAAGAAAAGAGGAAGGGAGGAAGTAATAGAATTTTTTGGCCTATGACAGTGATCCCTGGTACTATAGGTGGGGAAAAACCCAAAACTTGTCCTATGTAGATAATAGTTCAAAGACTACCGGGGTTATTTAAGTTCTCGCATAAGTATAAGCTCTTCAGTTCGAAGTCCAATAGCGCAATAGCTCGTTGCTGTTATCACCAACCTGACTATTTAATAAGTCTGAAGAAAATTTTGTAACGTGAAATATTTTATAAATGTTTAATCAAGTACACAAATAATAATTATTATTCAAATTTATATTGATTAATAAATTGGAAAAAGTTTTTAAAAGTGAATCTTCATCAACTATAAGATTAGTGAAATTACTTTGTAGCTAAAAACAAATAGGATGGTAATGAATATTGAACCGATGGAAAAGATTCCCTTACTTTATAATTATCCTCGCAGCAATTCTCATAAGCATCCAAGACAACGTCATCGAGTAATAGCTGCAGCATATTTGCCCACCGATGTATCTACTGAAATTATTAAAGACGCTGAACTTCAAGAAAACACTGTTCCTGTTGTTCACTGTGTAAGTAACTTAATTATAGTATTTAATAGTAATCTCCAGAGCTACGTTTCTTTGCAGGCCTGTTTGTGTTCACGGAATAAATACTCTAATGCGTAAATATCTGTTTAGTAAAGTTAAATAGTATACAGAATTAATATATTACATACCTGGGCCAGTAAAATAAGAAAAGTCTTAGATCACGTGTAATTGTTGGCCAAGGCTGACAAACATGTGGTCTGATTTTATTACGCTTTTCTTATTTTACTGGCCTAGGTATGTAATGTACTATTCTTAAAGCAAAAATGTTTTACGCGCTCCGAGAAATTTTTGCATTATGAATCGAAAACGAGTCTTCTTGGGGCAAAAATAAATTTTTTTGAGGCAAGAACAATTTTTTTGCCCCGAGAAATTTTTTCTAGTCCTGAAAAAATTTTTGTCTACATTTTATAGTGCAAAATTTTTGATTAATTTTTGTTTTTCTTATCAATTTAAAATAAAGGAACTTTATTATTGAAAAAAAATAACAGATTTTTTTTTTTTCAATTTTTTCTCACCCAGAAAAAAAGTATTTCTTGGCGCAAGAAATTTTTTGCATTATAAATTGAAGACAAAAATTTTTCTAGGGCTAGAAAAAATTTTTTCTCGCCCCAAGAAAATTTTTGTTTTCAAAGTAGAACACAAAAAATTTTCTGGGGACGAGTAAAAATTTTTTGCACCAAGAAATTCTTTTTTTCTGTGTACTTATCATATTCACAATTTTAATTTTGACGATCATAGAACATTGTGAACATGCTGAAAAAGAAAAATTTGGGAACAAGTAGATATTTTTGAGAAAAAATAAGGACTTTTGCTAAATAAAAATCTTTGGAAATCAAAAAATTGATTAAAAAATTACCGACGATATCCTTCGTTCATACATTATATCCAAAGTTATATATACCATATTCCCGCCGCCGATTATAGTTTACGAGTTATACGAAAAATAAAAATTAAAAAAATAAATTTCCTTTGCGGTTTTGGTTGCATAGCTCGAAATTCACTCGAGCGATTGGTTTAAAAATTCGATCATAAATTAAGTCTCAAGAAGTCATATCGATTGCCGCAAACGCGTTCAAATCGGTCGATTCGTCCAAAGATATCCTACGACAAAAGTTTTTTGAGTTAAAAAAACTCAAAAATTTACAATTGATAATGTTTTTGAGCTCTCTGAGCTCATTTATTTCATTCAAATATATATTTGTTTACAGTTAATAAATCTTGGTTGACAAAAATTCCACTACGGCTGGTGGCGATACAGTATCACCATCCAAATACAGATTTGTTAACTCTAAACAAATCATTATTTAATTCAATTAACCATATCTTTGTCTCAAATAAATATTGATTGAGTCCATTAGACCGTTTTTAAGACGAGCGAAAATTAGTAAATTTTTTTTTTGCGGTGGTCTTTTTATAGGATTACTCTTATAACACTTAATATCTTAAATTTAATGAATATTTAACTTTATTGAATTATTTTTCTTATATTTTTCTAGATTAACGTTGTGCACCGAGACGGCAGGTTATTTTGCTTGGATAAACCAGTAACTGCGTCTTATTGGCTAAAATTAATAACCATAGCAAATGATGTTCATAGCGAAAACGTAGTTTTAGTGAAAACCAATGATGGCGTTTATTTGAAAACTATTAAATTAATTCATCCGGGTGAACCATTAATGATGTGGTTCAATCTACAGTTGCTTGAAATAATGAATATTCCAATATATTTGTCACCAGTTAATATGGTACATAAAGACAATTCTTACAGATGTCATATTTGTGATCGATTATTTGCGTATCCAAATCCACTAAAAATGCATCTCGCACTTGATTGTGGTAAATTAGATCAAAGTTATTTATGGAATAAATTAGTGAACAAATACTTGAAATTTCCTTTAGATAAATTTAGGATAGAACTGCCAAAAGAATTCGACTATCAAATGCTTTCAATGCAACATCAAACAAGAAAATCATTATATAGTATCGATATGAAGCACCCGAGAGTTAAACCATCATTAAGACATTACACGCCAACATCGACATCAAGTTTTTCTATTTCTGAAATACCCTCATCAGCAACACCAGTAACTGAAGCACCATCTAGTTCATCGGAGCAAATATCACCGGATACATCAACTAATTTAGCCTTAGAAATTCCAAAATCTCCAGCAACTCTTGATACTGTTGCTCTTAATTCAGCATTTAAGCCTTACCCTTCTAATCATCATCTTACTATGGCAGAAACAAGAACTCACGATTTAATACCACACAGTCCACTATCATTTGATTATCCTCATCATCTAAATGCCATTTTGCAAGCAAGTTTCCGATCCTCAGTACCAATGGCGAACGTTGCAAGTGAAGCTCAAGCAGCAGAAATGGAAATGTTTATTAGCAATCTTGGACGATCAAAAGAAGGACATTATTGTATATGGTGTCGTAAAGTTTATTCACGAAAATATGGATTGAAAATTCACTTACGAACACATACTGGCTATAAACCGTTGAAATGCAGAGTGTGTTCGCGTCCTTTTGGAGACCCTAGTAATCTTAACAAGCATGTTAGATTACATGCCGAAGGTGGTGAAACGCCGTACAAATGTGACCTCTGCGGAAAAGTTCTCGTAAGACGAAGAGATCTTGAAAGACATATGAAGTCGAGACATCAAGACAATGAATATCCCTCCAGTCCATCGCCACGACCATCTTTACCTGACGCATAACAATAATACTTTGATTTTTATCTTTATATTAAAGTCTTAAGGTAAATTATAAGTCAGTTTTTCTATCCTTAGTTGACATTCTTAATTTAGGTAGAGCTAAATAATTATTTGAACGATAAATTTTAGCATGTTAATAAATAACATGAATCCAGCCTCTATAAAATTAAAATTTGTTTCAGCAATGCGTTAGAAAATTTATCATCTAAAGATTATGGCAAGATAATAACTCTATTCTTTACTTCTCTATTTGCAAATAGTTCTATTTCACAATAAATCTATTCATAAATAAAACTATTCCTAAATAAACTCTCTTCTTAAATATTTATAATCCTAAAAAATATTTATTCTTAAATAACTTTATAACCCTGATTAAAAGAAACGATTCAATTTTAATAGCACACAGAAAAAAATGTTGCCTCAAAACCTACCAATTTTTATTATGCTGTCGACCAAACTTGAAACAGGAAGTAAAGCATCCAAAAATTTATTATGCTCCACTAAAAAATTATTATGTCGCATCACAATTATTATAACGTATGGAAATGATTTTTATTAAAGCTTATCGATAAGTTTCTCGCGCGTAGTAAAAGTGTTGTGATACAGCATAATAATTTTTCGCATGAGCAGAATAATTTTTTGGATGCTTCCCTTCCTGTTTCAAGTTTGGTCGACAGCATAATAAAAAATTGGAAGGTTTCGAGGGTTTCAAATCAACCACTTTAGAACCCGACCCCTTTAGATTTAGCTGAAAATTTTTTCTCTTTTCCTACCCCATCAAAAACATTTTTCATAATTTTTTCAAATTTTTTCACCCAACCGAAAAAAAGTTATGAATTTTTTGAAAAAACTGGCTTTTTTTTTTTTTTAATAGCTATAACTTTTTCAAAATTCGACTGATTGGGACGTTTTTTTTTTCCAAAATTTTTGTTTTTAAATGAACTTTTCGAAAAAATACGAAAAAATTATTGCAACCTATCTTCATTGTTTTTTTTTAGATTTTTGAAAAAAATCAAAAATTTTTCAATGTTTACCATTTTTTATTTTTTATTTTTTTTTATTATATAGAACTGTGACATTTTTGCAAATCCTCAAATTTTTTCAGTGATGTTTTTTCAATTTATATTTTTTTTTTCCAATTGAAAAAAATTTTTTTTCAACGCCTTATTTCTAATAACACCATATTAAAAATTTTTGAGTGCTTAGAGAACTTTTAAATTTGGAAAAAAGAAAAAAAAATTTTTTAATGGTAAACATCGAAAAAAGTTGATTTTTTTTCGAAAAATCGAGTTAAAAAATATAATAGCGTTTGGAATAATTTTTTGTATTTTTTTCTGAAAACTGCATTCAAACACAAAGAAAGCGAAAAAAAAAAGTTTTCGTTTGGCCCATTTCTGGACAACTGCCGGAAATTCAAAAAAATTTTCTTTTAACCATAAAACAATGAGTATAGAAGAAATTTTTTTGGATGTTTTTATTGAAACTTGTTGTGTATATTTGCTATATAAAGATCGAATAAACAGAGTTATTATATTGCCAAAATTATTAATACGAATGAAGTAGGGGAAGGGGGGCAAAAGGGGGTACGGTAGGTAAAACGGAGTACCCCCAAAATTTGATAAAAAAAAATTTTATATTTTAAATGGTTTTTAAACATTCCAAAATCACTTCTGTAAATATAATTAAGCGTCATTTTGAATTTTTTTGGTAAACTTTTTCAAAAATCAATTGTCAGTTGAAAAATATTAATGACGTTTGTTTTATGATAAAAACTATTAAAAATTTTTTTTCTTCTTTTGTCTCCAATAAACATGTAAAATATAATTTTTCTTCATGTAAATTACTTACAAAAAACTCAACTTAATCAAATTCGTTTAAAATCCAGAAATTTTTTCTTTTTACCTTTTTTAGGGGGTACCCCACTTAGCCCGCAGAAATAAAAAATTTTTTTTTTCAACGGTAACTGAAAATTTCGTCTATTTACTTTGAATATCATTAAAAAAAGAAAAGATTTAGCGTATTTGAGTCCTCGAAAACTTGGTATTTCCTTAAGTACCCCCTTTTGCCCCTCCCTCCTCTATATGTTATTAATTTATTTTTGTTAAGTGATAAGTTTTTGATCTGGATAAAAGTTTACCAGTGTGTTTTCAATGAATATTTTTTTTACTAAAATTCCAAATTTTTCTATTTTCCCGCGACGTTGTTCTTAAGATAGAAAAATTCGGAATTTATATTTTATTTTCAATTTAAAAAAAAACAAAAAAAAAACTTTTAATATTCGTATTGCAATGAAAATTTGATATAACCATTTAATTAGTCAAATAAGTCAGATTGTGTCAATTCTAGTCATAACTCTTAATCTATTAGAATAAAAAATTGAACATCTAAGGCTGGCCTTAAGTATACTATATATTTTAAAAGAAGTAAAAACAAAATAAATCTTTTTCTACTTACACCCCGGTAAATAATGTATTAATCATGACTAAGGAATCATTAGCATAGTACGTAACATTAAATCATAATATCTTAGCCGTAAATTTAAATAACACTTAATGTAATGTTATTAGCAGCGTTACTTGTCTACTTAAAATATCTTTACCTAAAGTGAGTATTAATTTCTCTATTATTTACCTACACTCCAACTCTACTTAATTGCAACTCTATTCGATAATATGGATTGCACACATTGTTATATGTTAATGAAAAGAGTGGGCTAAACCTGAGTAAAATTGTCACTGAATAAAGACTATTCATTTTAGGTAGACATGTAACATTGCTATGCTATTTATAAGAATATTAGTAAATCAATTGTTAAACTATTTTGTAACATTGTTTATACTGTAATATATATTGAATATGTACAATAATGTAAATGTAATAATATTACGAGACTGATCATAATATTTAATTTTATTTTATACCCTGAACTTAAATAAAAAGTTTTTTAATTCAATTTGTTGCTTGATTTTCTCAATATTTATAGTAAAATATATATTTTCGAATATATTGTTTGTCCCTATTTTGATAAAATTGTTTAATTTGTTCAATACTCATATATTTTTGTCCGACGATATCTTCAAAATGAATTAACCGATTTGCATATTCTTCGCGGCAATCGATAGGGCTTCTTGAGACTTAAATTTGATTAAATTTTGAAACAAATCGGTCGCATTTATTAGTAGCTATTAGAAGCAAACAGCTCTCTATCAGGATTACCAAAATATTTTTTAATTTTATTAAAAGCTCACAAGAAAGCAGAGAATGTACACGGAAAAAAATTTGAAATATTGCAATCTCACAATGTATTCAAGTTACTATTTCATACTGTAATTTTCCGTACATTTTCTTCAAGTATTAATTTTTACGCATTAAAATTTACAGTTTCATCTAGTGATATTTATTTTTTTTTCTTCGATTTTCGTATAATATCACTTGAATAGCAACAAATACTATTGAGGCATGTGAATCTTACACTGTAAAAATGGACCCAGAGAACTTTACACGGCTGTGTAGTGTGAAATAACGGTGTGAAATTTTTTCGGTGTAAATTTTTAATCCGTGTAATTTTAACACGGTGTAATCTACTTTTTTACACCACTTCGTATTACTCGTTGTAATTTTAATTAACGAGCAACAAACGATTATTGAATATTTTTAACTATGTACTTAATTAAAAACTACATTAATTTTTTGTTCTTGTATAAAAATTCAATGGTCAAATATTTTGTGTCAATTATTTGACACCATTAAGTGGATATTTAACTAAAGTTTAATGTGTTGTCTGATCTCAACAATTTTTAAACCCGTATTATTATTTAACACAATAATAATGTGTGAAATTAACACAAAAAATTGAGTGGACCGGTTGGGACATGTTAATTGTGTTAAATTTAACACAAATTTTTCAACTGTGTTGAAATTTTTCTTCTTAACGCAAAGTTATCATGAATTATAAACTTACACGTTTGGCGATGTAAAAATTTTAAATTCACACCGCCTAAATTTAACACCGAAATTGATGTAATTTTTACACTACACCGGGTCCAAAAATTTTTTACAGTGTACAGCTCTAATTAGTGATGTTTATTTTTTTAATTTATTAGACATATGTTTTTCAGGGTAACTTTTCTTGATCAATAATTATCATAGAATTAAAATGATAAATAAACAAATTACAATTGATTATTTGTTAATGATCACTTTATAAGCATACTATTTATTTATTTATTTAAAATCAAATAATGTCAAACATCAGATACTTAATGTATGACAACATTTTTATTAGAGAAATGTAAAAGGCTTCAGAAAAAAACTTCAAACCAAAATAAAATATACTTGAAGAGCTTGCGTTAAGATTTCAGCGTCAGAATTTATTAATTTTCATACTTTGCATTGTGATGTATGTCGTTAATTAATGGCGAGTAAGATTTCATACGATTCAATTTATAGAAATTTACGTGACACTATTCCCAGAATGCCCAAGTTATTGGGATCAAGCACACGATTATTCATTTTAAAATGATTATAGCATTCAAACAAATGATTATAGCAAAAGCCACATACTTTTGTTTTGCTAAACTAACAAATAATTAAAATGATTTTACAAAGATCATTTAACTTTTTCGGCGAAGCTATCAGATTTATCACGAAATTTTATAAGAACTTCTTTGTATACATTTAATGTTATTTTTTCCGGATAAGTCATAATTTAATGTACTAAAATATGTCCAAAATCATACCAGCTCTTCGTCCTTATGGTCCCTTTCGATCCCCATATATTTTTATCTATCTCGTTCTTTACACGGAAAGAAAACTATAGGAAGTTTTGCTATGCATTATGGGAATAGTTCCCATAATGGTATAGGAATTGTACCCATACTATTATAGGGATGCTTCCCATATATTATGGGATCCATCCCTATAATAGTATGGGTAAAATTCCTATACCATTATTGGAACCATTCCCATAATGGTATGGGAGTAGTTCCTATACCAATATGGGAACCATTCCCATAATACTATGGAAACTATTCCCATATCATTATTGGAACCATTCCCATAATGGTATTGGAACCATTCCCATAATGGTATGGGAACTATTCCTATAATATTGTAGGAACTATTTCTATAATGTTATGGGAACCATTCCCATAATATCATGAAAATGTTTTTTTGCAAAATAGTGTAGAAATTTCCTTCATGATATGGAAAGATTCAAATAAAGTGTCTTCGACGCTACATTTATTAAAAAAAATAAAAATTTTATTAAAAATTTTAGTGTTTTTGCCAAATGCAAATTTTTTTTTCAATGTTTGAATTTTTGCTTTCATATTTAATAATATTTCTGTGTATTGTAGAAGTGATTTTCACACCTTTCTTTAAATTAATTTTTTCATGAAAGTATAGAAACTATTCCCATAATATTATAGGAATGATTCCCATAATGGTATAGGAACGATTTCTATACTATTATGGGAACCATTCCTATAATATTATGGGAATAGTTACCATAATGGTATAGAAATAGTTCCTATAATTTTATGGGAATGGTCCCTATAATTTATGGGAATGGTTTCTATAATTTATAGAAATAGTTCCCATATATTATGGGAATGATTCCCATAATATTATAGAAAGTATTCCTATAAATTATAGGAACCATTCCTATAATTAGAGGAACCATTCCCATAACGTTATGGGTATCATTCCCATAATTATAGGAACTATTCCTATAATTATGGGAAACATTCCTATAATTATAGGAACTGCTCCCATAATTTATGGTCGTAATTCCTATGATGGTATAGGAAAAAATTTCACAAAATTATGGAAACAGTTTCCATAATTTTCTTTCCGTGTACTTTGAATCATATTATCAACAAAAAAATTTTAAAAACACAGTTTTCAATATTTTTCGCTGATATTTTATATATTATTGCTCTGATCTGAGTCAAAACTCATTTAAATTTTTATTTTTATTACTGACATTGATTTCTACCTCAATTTATTTACTTTATTGAACCTAATCAGGACTAAAAATTTACAAACCGCATTAATAATTTTCGATTCTTAAATTTTCAAACTTTAACATAAAACGTAACTTGTCAGAGCTTACAAGGCTCATAAAACAACAATCGCATGTAAAAGCATTTTCGAGCTCGAAAATATATTCACAGTGATGTTTTCCAGTTCCTTGAACTCGAAAACAGCGGGAAGTTTTGGGGCTGGCCCGCAGGGTCAACCGACGCCCAGATTTTTTATTGTATTTTTATCGACGTGAGCTTCAATCAATGATAATTTTAATTTTGAAGCAATAAAAAAATTTTATGATGTCCAAAGTTGAGAAATATCATGATTTTCAGACAGTGTGATTTTGCAATGCAAATATCTTCGAAATGGTTGAATCTGCGGCAATTTTGAATCAGACCTTTTTTGTAGAACATTCAATTTCCAACAAAAAACTGTATAGAGAATTTTCGAATTCTAATTAGTTGACATGCTATTTAATTCAGAACAAGCGAAAACAAGTTCTTTGAATTGTATCAAACTTTGACGTTCGATATCTTGTGAATGGTTGAATTTATGCCAAAATCGTAGAAGAACTTTTTTGTAGATCAGTAAACTTGCTACAAAATCTTTAAAAAGAGATTTTCTGTATCTTGATTCGTTCGAAAGTTATATATTTTTCACTATTTTACTAAATGAAAAATCGAAAATTACCAACAGCCACCTCTAAATATCAATATTGAGAGCTCAAATTTTCACTGGCTCAAATTTTAAGATACCCTTTAGATTTTTCAACGTTCTTCAAAAAGAAAAAAATAATCCCCTAATTTGAAACAGTCTAATATAATAATTTTTTGATGATAAATTCAAATGTCGAAACTTGGAAAATTTGTATAAAAATATTTTACCGTTTAAAAAACATTGTAAAATCAATTATTAAGGTAAATGTCCCGAAACCGGAACGACGAAGGGTATACGACTGATTTTTGTCGTTTTAAAAATATTCTAATAATTATAAACCAAAATAATTCATTACATCATATAGAATAGACATTTACCGATTCGAAAATAATCAAATTAGTTCATTTTTCTTAAATTTAATATAAAAAAAAAATTTATTTCTATGACACCCAAAAGACCCAATACCGGAACGCTGAAATAGCCTTGTCCCAATACGGGACAAGGCTATTCGGTTGCCCTAATACCGGAACATTCAATAAAATGAGTTATTTTTTGCATTCATTCATAGTGAAAATATTAACAATTATTAAATTCGATGTGTGCAAATTTTTTTTTTATAAAAAAATTAGATGTAAAATTGAATATCTCAGAAACTATTGAAATTTTATCGAGACAAATTAGTATCATTATGTTTGGGATTTAATAACGAACAAAATGAATTTTGACCGAAGTCTCTACGACGAATAGTTGCTGAGATAAAAATTATTGAAGCGCGAAAAACGAAAAAGCGCGTCATTTTGTCCACGCGCGTATAAACAAAAGGCTGTACCTCGGTCGCATATCAATATTTTTAGAAATTTTTCTTCATGTTCTATTGGTAAATCATATATCAACCATAAAAAAAATTGGTAACTTCCAAAAAAATTTTTTCGAATTTAAAATTTAAAAAAAGTAAAAATCACTTTTTGTTAATTAAAAAATAGAAAAAATAATAAATAAATAAAATGACCTGATGGATAATTTTGTTTGACCAATTATCTAAACAATTACGGGTAATGACAGTTAAAAAAAATTTTTTTTCATAAGAAAATACGTTTTAAAAATTTTCGGAATTTATCAACAATTAAAAAAAAAAATATTTTTTTTGATACGACTTAAATTCATCTCGCGAAATTCTGAATCGAATGGTATAAACTAATTTTGATCGATTTTTTGAAATTTTTGCTTTATAATTTTCAGTATGAAGACTTAAAAAAATTTCTTGCTACAGAACTTCGACTTCGGATATCTTTGGAAATTGCTAGAGAGAGAAAGTGGGCATAAGACGTAGTGACTTTCTATAAAAGATTAAGTCCGTGCGTATCTCCACGGTCAGATTGTGGATTGAATTTAAGTCAAGTTTTCGTTTTAAATTCTTTCCAACATTTTAATAAAAAAATTTTTCAAAATCGGTTTATAAAAGCGCCTTTTCTGATCTTGCACTGTTTTTTCGTGCACATCGACTGGACTATAAATAAAAAAAATGCATGCTTATAAATTTCAAAATTCAGTACATGCATTTTTTAAAATTTTATCGTTTTAATTTATTAAATTTTTTTATATGTAATTAAAAAATTGTCGTATGTTTGCTACATTTACACTCATAAAAAAATTAATGAAAAAGTTTAAAAAAAAAATCGTTAAAATTCAAAAAATTATTACTTCGAAAGTACTTAATATTAAGAGCTCAACTCCTCAGGAAATCTTCTTGTTGAGAATCACGCCACAAAATTTGAACAAAATCTGTGGGGGCTATACTCCAAAAAAAATTTTAATCAGTGGAATCCCAGGTAGAAATTTTTCGGACTTTTTTCTAAAAAAAAAACTCTGAAACTCTGAAACAAAGTCTTTGGAACTTTGAAAAAGTCTTTAGAACTGAGTTTTTCAGAGAAAATTCCGAAAAATTTCCTCCAGGGATCATCTCTCACTTACGTGCCTCAGTTGTATCGATAATATAGAACTAGTCATTATCATCAGAAAAAAAATCATTTAGTTTATTATTATTGCGCATGTGCGAGTTCTATCCTCAGCGAACTTGTACAAATTTATGTTGAAAGAAAATCGACATAACAAATTAAACAGTAAGTTACATAATTATTTTATCAATTAAATTTTTTATAATTAATATTTAATTTTTACAAAAATATCAAAGTTGATTATAATAATTTAATACGCTAAGTAAATTACAACAATTTTATCTCAAACACACAAATTGGGGTTATCTCTGTGATGTAACAGTCATGTCAAATACTATTCATTGAATAAATATATATATTTTAATATATTTAATTGTTTTAAGTAAAAAAATGGCAACACTAGCAAGAACTCTTCGGCCAGTTTTCCGGTGTCTCCGGAGTCAAACGAGATCTTATGCCGAAGCATCTGGGAATGAAATGAAATTCACATTTGCTGGTGCCAACCAAGTATGTATTGTCGATTAAAAAGTATTTAAATAAATATATTCATTTACTAATTAATTATTTATCATTAACAGGTTTTCTATGACAATGTTAGTATTCGTCAAGTAGACGTTCCTTCATTCTCTGGGTCATTTGGTATCTTACCTAAACACGTACCCACCTTGGCTGTTCTTAAACCTGGAGTTGTAACCGTTTATCAAGATGATGGTTCAACTAAAAAAGTATTTGTGTCTTCTGGAACCGTTACCATAAACGAAGATTCTAGTGTTCAAGTAAAGTTATTTTTATTCATATTTTTTTAGCATGACAAGTCGCTCCAAAACTGCTCTGTGCACAGACGACTCTATAGCATTTCTCCACCTGAATCGGCAGATTTCCATGTCTACTTAGATCCTCACTACCATGATCCTGAAGTTAGCAGACAATTAGTAATTTTCGGATTTTTTTTTTCAACTAATCAATTACAAAAAAACTAAAACTAAAAATATACACATGTAGAAAATTTGAAAAACTACAGGTGCAATTTTTTCAAATATTTCTTTTTATGGTTTATCATCTAAAAACAATTCAAAAATTATTAGACGTCTGGTAACTTCAATATCATCTCACTACCTCGTACCTAATAGCCAGACTCAAAAATTTCTTGATTCAAAGATTTCTTTACTCCATTCCATCATTATTTCAAGACCTCTACCCAAATTTTTGAGAAAAAGTAAACAGCTCTGTAAGCAAGAAAATGCTTAATTTTTCTCAAAAATTGGGGTAGAGTTGTCTTGGAATAATGGGGTCATGGAGTAAAGAAATCTTACAATCAAGAAATTTTTGAGCTGAGCTGTTAGGTCTAATGATTTTTGAATAAAGTTGGTACGAGGAATGAGGATCTGAGTAAACATGGAAATCTGCCCATTTCTCCACCTAAAAGGTGTCTGTCGTAAAATAAAACTATTCTTGAATTGATTACTCCAAAACATCTCCAGACGAACTCTCCTTAAGCTCAAGCTTTACTCCGAAACGTCTATTCAATGACAAGACTATCCGATATAACACTATTAATTAGAGATTTAATTAAAAAATCATCAATAACTGAAAAAACATGTTAGTCAAAGGAGGGAAGGGGTCTGAGACATTTTAAAAAGAGGATATTTCTATGATTTTTTTTTTTAGAGTGCCTTTGTTATTAAGATTCTCAAATTTTCATAAAAAAATATTGAAAAACAAGCCAGTGGTAGTGGGGAGAGACGAGTCACCTCAAAAAAAAAAGTCTCCATACCGTAGGCAGAATAACTCATGACTGCTTCATCTGAAATCAAAAAAACCAAAAAAATTTCTTTAGTACATAAGTTCATCTTGGATTTGAATGAAGATAAACAAAATATTTATTTTTGAATTTTTGGTAAAGGTGCAGTCAAAAAAACTCTGATTTTTGCCAAAAATTGCTCCTTTTGTTTAATTAAAAAATAACGGCATGAAACTTTTTTTTTTATGTGACTCGACTCTCCCCACTACCACTGGCTTATTTTTCAATATTTTTTTATGAAAATTTAGCAGAATATTCTTGGAATGCTGTTTAATAATGTCTCAAATTTTATGAATGTTAAGAAGGGTCTACAGTAATTTTTGTCCAAGCTTTTTCTCAAACTAAACCTCTAAACGCAAAACTGAGAACGAGGCTCGATACATTACTCTATAAACTACCAGTCGACGTTTTGATTTTTGAAAAATATTCATTTGTTTAAGAAAAAAACGTGGACAAAGTTTCCATTTACTGCGCAAGTACTAGTACTGGATAGTTCCGTTTGTTGACTTGAGTGTGATAAAAAAAATATTTCAGACCCCTCATAATAAAAAAGGTACTCTGAAAAAAAAATAACAAAAATGTCCTCTTTTTTTTATATCTCAGACCCCGTTTCCTTCTTAACATGGAAATTCACGTATTTTTTCAGTTATCGATGATTTTTTATGAGTCAATAATACCGGCACACAAAAAAAAAAAGTTGTCTGTACTTTTGACGGGACCGGTATATCTTTATGTATTTCGACCCGCTGAATCCGAATCTGAGGTCAATTTGACCCGTACACCGTCAAATTTTCGAGAAAACTTTGAAAAACTGAAAAAAATGACGAAAATTGGCAGTTTAGGTGATTTAAAAAAATTTTTTGACCTAAAACAAGCATGATTTTTATGTATTTCGACCCGCTAAATACTTATCTGAAGTTGATTTAGACCATAAGCCGTTAAAAGTTTAAGTAAATTCCAAAAAAAACCCTGAAAAATTGCAAAAAATTCCAGAAATTGTGTTGAAAAAAATTTTATAAAATTAGATCAATCATGATTCTCATGTATTTTGATCCGCCGAATATAAATCTCGAACTTCTTTAGACAATAATCTCTAAAAATCTAAATAAATGGCAAAAAAAAAAACCACTCAAAATTAAAAAAAATTTAAGTCTGTTATAATAAAAATCAATTTTTAAATAAAAATAAAAAATTTTTAACATGTTATCCGATCTGTGGAATATAAATTTAAAATTCCACCAAGACACTAGTGTAATAAAAACAATATCAAAATAAGTAGAATTAACTAAAATTTTTTGAGGTTTTAGATAAAAAAACTTTTAATTTATATTCCACAGATCGGATAACATGTTAAAAATTTTTTATTTTTATTTAAAAATTGATTTTTATTATAACAGACTTAAATTTTTTTTAATTTTGAGTGGTTTTTTTTTGCCATTTATTTAGATTTTTAGAGATTTCTGGGCCATAGAAGTTCGAGATTTATATTCGGCGGATCAAAATACATGAGAATCATGATTGATCTAATTTTATAAAATTTTTTTCAACACGATTTCTTGAATTTTTTGCTTTTTTTTGCAATTTTTCAGGGTTTTTTGGAATTTACTTAAACTTTTAACGGCTTACAGTCTAAATAAACTTCAGATAAGGATTTAGCGAATCGAAACACATAAAAGTCATAGTTGGTTAAGTTCAAAAAAATTTTTTAAATCACCTAAACTGCCGATTTTCGTCATTTTTTTCGGTTTTTCAAAGTTTTCTCGAAAATTTGACGGTGTACGGGTCAAATGGACCTCAGGCTCGGATTCAGCGGGTCGAAATACATAAAGATATACCGGTCCCGTCAAAAGTACAGACAACTTTTTTTTTTTTTGTGTGCCGGTGTAATGAATAGTGTTATTTCGTTTAGTCTTGGGGTTAAATAGAAAAGTTTCGGAGTTAAGATTGAGCTTGAGGAGAGTTATTCCGGATAGAGTTGTTTTGGAGTAATCAATTCAAGAATAGTTTTATTTTACGACAGACATATTTTCATTGGAGAAATGCTAAAGAGTTGTGTGTGCACAGAGAGGTTTTGGAGCGACTTGTCATAAGGCCATTTTCTTTCTACGATGAAAAATTATAATTTGCTTACATTTATTAATTTATAGATTTTAGCTGAAGAAGCACATCCTGTTGAAAATATTGACAATTCAGCAGCAAGAGATATTCTAAGCAAAGCTCAGCAACAATTAAATTCAGCTTCATCAGACAAAGACAAAGCTGAAGCTGCTATTGCCGTTGAAGTTGCTGAAGCATTAGTCCAAGCATCTGCTTAAATTATTGTATTTAATTAAACAAAAAAAAGTAACTACAACAATTGATTTGTTAATTCATTAATGAATTATAATTAGCGACATGCGTTAATTTTTAATTTATTGTAACACAGTAACATACCGTGTTTAAATATTTAAATTAGTGATGTTAATAAACGTCATTCTAACAGTTCATTGTTGTTATTCTGTATAATACAAAAATAGAAAAAAAAATGTTTAAACTTGAATTTATCTCAGTTATTTATTTATTTATTTATTTATTTACTTAGTATTAAAATCAAAATCATGATAGAGATAGATATTTTTTAAGTGTATTCATTCTAATGATCATGAAGCTAACAGTCAATTTAAAATTTTCGGATTTTTTTTTTTAACAAATCAATTACAAAAAAAAAAAAAATCTGTCTATCGGTTGACCCTGCGGGCCAGCCCTAAAACTTCCCGCTGTTTTCGAGTTTAAGGAGCTCTACAACATTGTTGGAAATACATTTTCGAGGTCGAAAATACGTTTGTATTCCATTGTTTTCGAAAAAAAACCGTTTTTAGCATTTCTTTCTCCCACGATATCTCAAGAACGAATTAACCGATTTTAATGGTTGAGGCGGCAATTGACGTATTTTCTTGAGTTTTAGAGCTGATCAGATTTTAGAATTGATCTAATGAGTCACTTCAAAGATAATCGAAAAAAAACATTTTTTTTGCCATTTTTAACTTCCCGCTAAGAAAATTGAAAATTTTCAAAAATTCGGGAAGTTATTGGTTTCGGTCCGATTTACGAAAATCAAATTTCCATCAGATGTCGACGATTTGAAGTCCTAGGAAGCTATTCTGACTAATTTCAAGATGATGTCCGAGTGTATGTATGTATGAATGTATGTACGTACGTACGCACGTATGTAAATACCTCTATCTTTTGAACGGATGAACCGATTTTGAACTTTAAGGTGTCATTCGACGCGGCTTGTCAATATCTTAAAGCTGTAAGAAATTGAGCTTGATCGGTAGGGCTCGTTCAGAGATATTCCAAAAATAAAATATTTTTAAAAATGTTTTTTTTTTGATAACTTGTAATGTGCTCGATGGATTGATTTCAAAATCGACTGGGCTCTGAAGCTTTAGAAGCCGCGTCGAATGCCACCTCAACCATCAAAATTGGCTCATTCGTTCAAGAGAAACCGTTGTCGAAAGAATTAAAAAAATTTTTTTTTTTATTTTTTTTGAAATATCTCAAAAACGACCCGATAAATCGAATTCAAAATTCGATCAGCTTTTGAACTTGATAAAACGCGTCGATTGCCACCTCAACCGTCTCAATCGGTTTATTCGTTTGGGAGATATCGTTAGAGAAAAAATGGTGAAAAACGTTTTTTTTTCCAAAAAAAACAGCATACAAACGTATTTTCGAGTTCGAAGAGCTCGAAAATGTATTCACAATGAAGTTTTCGAGGTTCTTGAGCTCGAATACAGCGGGAAGTTTTAGGGCTGGCCCGCAGGGTCAACTGATAGACCGATTTTTTTTTAAATCATTATTTCCTTACGCTAACAAAATGGTGAAAAAAAATTTTTTAAAAATGTTTAATTAGTTGAGGTGGCATTCGACGCGGCTTATAAAGCTCTAGAGCCCAGTCTATTTTGGAATCAATCCATCGAGCACATTAAAAGTTATAAAAAAAAAACACTTTTGAAAAAATTTTATTTTTGGAATATCTCTGAACGAGCCCTACCGATCAAGCTCAATTTTCTTTCAGCTTCAAGGTATTGAGAAACCGCGTCGAATGACACCTTAAAGTTCAAAATCGGTTCATCCGTTCAAAAGATACAGGTATTTACATACGTACGTACGTACATACATACATACATACACTCTAGGGTGGCCCAAAAAAACCGACTATTTTTTTTTTTTTCTAGTCTCTAATGAAAATTTGTTAGTTTAAGATGTTTTAAGAGGCCATTCCAAAAATCAGCTCGATTAAAAATTTTCAAGAGGTCGCTCGCGAATTTTGAAAATATCAAAAATGATCGAAATTCGGATTTTTTTTTTCTAAATGTCTTCTTTCTCGTGGCAGCTATAGTTTATATTTATGAAATCATGACTACGCTGAATATTTGAGCCGAAAATTCAAATATTTAAACGGCGCTCAAGAATTTTGAATATTAACTGATAATATGTAACTAATACCTTGAATTAGTTTCTGTATTTTTTTATAACTCAATTACTGTCATTATGATACAAATTGATAGTAAAAAAATTGAGAAGGTTTATTATTAATATTCAAGGGTCGCTCGAAAACATCCAAGAGACAGTACTCGGAAACATTCGAAATTCTTGAGCGACGTTTAAATATTTTAATTTTGAGCTGAAATTTTCAGGGTAGTCATAATTTCATAAATATAAACTATAGCTGCCACGAGAAAGAAGAAATTTAGAACAAAAAAATCCTAATTTCGATCATTTTTTATATTTTCAAAATTCGTGAGCGACCTCTTAAAAATTTTTTATCGAGCTGATTTTTGGAGAGGCGTCTTGGAACATCTTAAACTAACAAATTTTCATTAGAAACTTGAAAAAAAAAATAGTCGGTTTTTTTGGGCCACCCTAATACACTCGGACATCATTTTGAAATTATTCAGAATAGCTTCCTAGCACCTCAAAACGTCGACATCTGATGAAAATTCGATTTTCGTAAATCGGACCGAAACCAATAACTTCCCGAATTTTTGAAAATTTACAATTTTCTTAGCGGGAAGTTAAAAATGATGATTAACAATTGAATAAGTTTTTGAAAAACGGTGATGCAACGCTTAATCCCGCGAAATCATATTCTTTGAAGTGTCTAGATGACACCAGAATGTTTTCAAATTTTTTAATTGATATTTAATTGCAAAATAGTATATTGTACAACTAGTGCGTTAAGTCCAACACCGCACGAATTGGACATACTTTTTTTTTTATTATTAATGCGATATGAGTACTATTTTAGTGCTCGCTGTTTTGTTCCCCAAGTAGCTTTTTGCTGATTCAACTGTTACCGCTACATTTTGTGGGTTATACGATAATCTGCATTCGGCAAGTGAATTTGAGTGCGACAAGTAAACTTGTCGCACTCAAATTTACTTGTCGCACGCAGATAATCGTATAACGCACACAAATGTCGTGAAAACAGTTGAATGGGCAAACAACTATATGGCGACCAAAAGAGCGAGCACTAAAATAGTACTCATATCGCATGAATGATAAAAAAAAATTATTTAAAAACTACGCTCACTAGAGTGGCAGCGCGCGCACGCCAAAACTGCCGCGCAAAAGCTGATTTTCAATGTTAAATTAAAATTATAAATATTGGAGCTACAATTCGAGGAGTCGAGAACATTTTTACTAAAATTTTCTGCTCTTTCAGAAACTTTTTTAATGTTTGAGCTATCACTTATACTTTTTGAGATTTTGCCAAAAAGCTGGACGGCTAGTTTTTTTAACGGTTTTTTGCTCATAACAATTGTAATTTTATTTTTTCAAAAAAAAATCCAAAAAACGACTTTCTCTAGACGCCATTCCGGATCGTTTAAGCTATCAACTATATTTTTAAGAGACCTGTAACTATTTTTCGCAGGAAGTCAACTTCTCGACTAGACTAAAATAGAATAAAAATACATTATTTAGGTATCTTCATTGATTCGTTTATTTACCATTTGATATGGTATTAACCTTTTTCTTAGACTAGTAAGACTTTAATTCTGTGCCTATTTATATAGACAGTCGATCTGAAGGAGTAAACTCCAATCGTGCGTTGGAGCTGACACACCCACTTTTTTTGTTCTAAATCAATTTCATAATAATATTTGTTCAAAATATTATTGATAGTTAAAATACTTGATTTATATTATTTTTTATCTTAAAAATTTACTATTAGAATTTTTTTTAATTGAATACCGAAACTCATTCTCTAATCATTTTTATAACCCGATGAAAAAAGTTTTTGTCTAATCAAATATAATTATGCATAATCATCTATATATGATTAAATCCAAAAATTGGCCAGGTCTAATTATATATAATCAGATATGTTTATACATGATCATATATGACTATATATAATCATGCATGAACGAATATAGTCATTTTAAGAATCTCATTTAGAATCCCGTGTAAAAAAAATTTTTCCCGGAAGGATCCCGCATTTGGAACTTGCCGCTCATGAGACTGACCGGAACATTAAGCGGAAGATTGGCGGAACCTTTTAAATTGGTAAAGAGCATATAACATACACTGTAAAAATCACCGGGGTAAGTCCAAGCGGTGTAGGTGTTAAAATATCGGCGGTGTTAAATTTCAACACCGAAAGCGGTGTAAAAATAACGCAGCCGCCGGTGTAAATATTCTAACCGGTGTTAAAATATTTTACTTTGTGAATATTTTTACTTACTCGATCACTATACTTGTTAATAAAGGATATTTTTTATTAATTTTCATAAATAAGAACTGACATTTTTTGTGTTTTGTAATCTTTAAAGTTAATGCTCCAAGCGGACGCAGTTGACTCTGCTTTTACACAAGTTACTCCGCTTTTACACCGATATTACTCCGTTTTTACACCGGTTACCCCGATTTAACATCGGTGTTTTTAAAACCGGTGAATTACTCCTCCTACACTGATGTAATTTTATTTTAACACCGGGCGGAGTTAAAATGAGTCCATTTTTAACACCGCTCTTTTTACAGTGTAGCTATAAAATTCTTAAGAAAAATGTTAGCATCTATTTTGAAGGAGAATTAGTAAATTCTGCTAACTTTTATGATGTCTAAGGTTTTAAATAGTGCCGCTAAAATTCCTGAAATCTTTCGATAAGAGTATTTTGGGTATTTTCAGGTGAAACTGCGGAACACGAAAAATACTAAAAGTGCCGCGTAAATTCCTGGAATCTTCCAAAAAGAGTTCGTAGAGTACTTTCAGGTAAAACTGCGAAATACAAAAAATACCAAAACTGCCACGTAAATTCTTGGAATCTTTCAAAAAGAGTTCATAGGGTGCTTTCAGGTGAAACTGCGGAATACAAAAAATAATAAAAGTGCCGCTAAAATTCCTGGAATCTTCCAAAAGGAGATCGTGGGGTGCTTTCAGGTAAAACTGCAAAATACCAATACTGCCACGGCACTATTAGTATTTTTGTATTCCACAGTTTCACCTGAAATTACCCAAAATACTCTTATCGGAAGATTTCCAGAATGTTAGCGGCACTTTTCTCATTGTTTGTGTTCCGCAGTTTTACCTAAAAGCATTCTACTATCTCCTTTCGGAAGATTCGAGGAATTCATGCAGCAGTATAAATGCATTTAAACTCCATTTGAAATTGTATATTAAGATCTTGTTGAAAATTGATACATCAAAAAATTAATTAAATAATTGTTACAAGAAATTAACAACTGTGCATTTTCAGAAATAAAATAAAATATTCAAAATTATAATTCTTTCTCTTTAAACTAAATATTTCAGCTCTGCGCTACTCGCAACATCGCCCGTGTACCTACTTTTATGACCGTCCCGGGTTCGGGGCCATAAAAGTTGATCCTTTCCGTACACAGCGCGAGCCTTTCACCCGCATACGCAGCTCTTCTACGCGAACATTTGGTCGCCAGATTTTGTTCCCTTTTTTTATACATAACTTTTTATTATAAATAATTGTACACGCTCTTAGGAAAATGGAAAACTCGAGAAACTTCTAAACCAGTTTTTTGAACCTTTTTTTTTAGCATACTAGCAGTCTGCACCAACTCGTTGCCGTTGTTTCCAGTCAGTCATTCTCTGATCTCTCGCACCGAGCACATCGAGTGTTTCCGAACTTGTCAATTTTCCTGACCAGCTTCGCAGCAATTTACAAATATCAGTTCACTCAATTCCTTTCTTAAACACAGTGAAAGTAATAACCGTTCAGTTACAATTAATCCTAGTTTAGCGAGCAATTATTACCATCAAGAAACAAGTACGCGGCGTCCAGACTACTCAGCAGATCGTGATCAACTCTCATCTGCATCGGCTCACCCCGCACTGGTGTGATCGTGATATCCAGCTGCAGGCTACCAGCACTCCACCACCAAACTCGGGTCTAAGTAAATTACAACCTGGGTTACTTTTGGTATGTACACAGATTCAATTGCTATTCTCGCTCGCATGTTGTCAATACTCTGACGCTCTAACTGGGTCGCGCTATAATGACTGACCTTTTGCCAGTTCGTCACAAGGTCTCCCTGAGTCTGGTACCGGTTCACTTGCGACCGGGGCACCACCTTGTGACTCGTCAGTAGTTATAGCGGACCACATCTACTCTGGAGAATCCTTTCGGGTATTCTCTCCTTACCGAGCGCACCATAATGGCTGACCTGCCCCCAGTCTTCGCCAAGGCCTCACCCCAGACTGGTCCCTGGTTCTCCACGACCGGGACACCGCCTTGGCGACCCGTCAGTCGTAGTGGTGGATCGGCTGGATGAGAGTTTCGAGAGGTACCTACTGGATTCTCGTCTGGCTAGTCCGCATCTGACCTCTCTCAGTCCGTCACAAGTTCTTCCTGTGTCTGGTCCCGGCTCACCTACGGCCGGGGCACCTCCTTGTGAACTGTCAGATGCCCTAGCAGACAGCATCATCTTCCTGTTCTTACCGATTGCATCACAATGACTGACCTACCCCCAGCTTTCACCAAGGCCTTACCCAGAACGGTCCCTGGTTCTCTGCGACCGGGACACCGCCTTGGTGACCCGTTAATGGTTGTGATGGATCGGCTAGATGAGAAACGAAGCTCGAGATATTCTTGTGACCGTGCACCTGTCTACTTAAGCTTTAATCTAACAGCGCTCTGTTCGAGTATCTTGTAACGCCCATGCGTAGCTTGCGAGAACTCCAGTATCATCTTCTGACTCCTAAGCTGATCTGCAGCTATCTTTCTAACATCCGAGCAAGCCATTAACGACATATTATTCCCAACAGCTGCTGTTTAATTACTGCGAACGAGAAATTACGAGACTTGAACGAGTTAGTACGAGCTTGAGCGAGAACGCACGAGATTCAAAGGAGCTTGTACGAGATTCAAAGGAGCTTGTACGAGACTACAAGCCATCGCTCTGCATCATCAGATCTGTCGCTGTGCCTATCATCACGCTGAGTATTCATCAACACCAGAATCACGCATACAGTCCACTTCGAAAAGCCTCAAATCTGAGTTCACTCCACATTCATTATAATCAAGCAACAATACAACTTATTAATAAACTCGAATAAATTTATAAACCAATTATTTTTAGTTCTCGCCCGAACAGATCTTAATACACTTATTGCGTCTTATCAATACTCAGTCAATAATTTAAATAATAAATCGGCGTGGCACATAATTATTAAATTATATATTTAGATTATAAGAAAGTTTAAATAAATGGATAAATAAATCTTTATTTTAAAGTATAATTTATTAAGTATACGTTTAAACACATGTATAGTCGTCTCTACCAAAAAGTCGTCGCCCCACTGCCATAACTTAGTACGTATTTCCTTTACGCCCACTATCCATTTTAGGACCGCGTTTTCGTTGGGACTACTATACACAAGAAATGTGTTTTGATGTATATGTGTGAAGTGTCATGGCGCGAGCCTGCCGTGTCTCTATACCGTAGACCGAACGGTATTTAGCTCCAATTTTTAAAATTTTTTTTAAAAAATAAAATTTTTAGTAAATTCCTTTTTCAGTCGAAAGATGATTGATTGTTCGTCATAAAATGATGAATCTTTACCAAGTTTAGTTATGAGAACTAATTTAAATAATTAAATTAGGCCAACATATACTATAGCACCCCCATTTTTATTAATAATTTTACAAATTTTTTCATGCAAAAAGGGCACTGCCAAAGAATAAAAAATTGTAAGAAATGCCATAATTCAGTAAATAATATATAATTTTTTCATTGCAATAATTAATTTCTTCGCCACCAGCGGAGCTCCAGTCTATATTTTTTACTATAGTTTGATATGAAATTTACCCTGATAGTCACCTTAACCGCAAGTTAACTTCCCTAACAGCTACTTTAGCTTGAAATTGAATGTAATTTGACATCAGTTGAAGTGGCAGTGTGACGACTTTACTCCAAACTTCTCTGCTCAGTGCCATCTTTATTCAAAAATTAGATCCGTCGTCACCATTTTAGACTGTAACTTTACTCAGTTCTTTCTCTACTCAGGAACAACTGTATTCAATGACAACTTTACTCAATGACTCAGTCGATAAAAGAGCAAGCGTCGGTTATAAAGGAATGTCTGCAATCTACATATTACCAAACGGCGCTATGTTGATATTCTGAAATCATCTTAATGTTAGATAGAGATAAAATTTGAATATATTCATGTGTAAATTTACGCAAATAATAAAACTTTTAATTTAATTATAAACTTATGTTAAACATATAATTAGCATACTAATTTTAAATGATAAAATTAATTAAAATTAATTAATAAAATTTAGAATCCATGTTTTATAGAAATACTCAATAATTAATTTATTATAGATAATCAAATCTTGTAAATGTCTGATGAGTTCTGTATTCAGTCTGATGAGTTCTGTATTCATTAATAATTGAAATAATTTATTTTTCAATTACGTGTAAATACAAAACACTTTAAAATAATTATATATTTTTATTTATTAATTAATCCGTTGATTGCGTACATTGTTCTGAATCTAAACCATTGCATCAAAACTTAATATATTATTATTATATTATATTATTTAATTAATTTCAAGCTGTATCAAATTAAAAAACCACATAATTACATTGGCAGCAATAAATGAAATGAAAATTTTTAGATTAACGAAATCAATATTTATTAAATTTTTTATTTAATACTAAGTCATACAAATAACAATGAAAAAGTAAGAAACATTATAAATTAGTAATTTAAATAACGAAGATGATGATATGGTAGACATGGCTGTTACATATGTTGATTTACAGAAATGTAGTATTGTAATGAACATTTTTCACGTGTGAATATCGTCATTTATTAATAACTTATTTATTCATCATTAAGTTAATGAATAAATCGTTTAAAGAAAAAATTTTTTTAATTTTTTACGAAAAATAAAAAAAAAAAAGACAATAGATATTAAGGGCATTCTCAGGCAGTGCCCCACACTTTTTAAAAGTATGCAATGACTTTCAACTGTCATAACCGTATTAAAATTTTATTAATCAATTAAAAAAAAATTAAAAACTTAATTGAAAAAAGGACAACGTTACTATAGTCGTAATTTCGTTGAGATATAGAATTTTAAAAAAATTACTTACAATTGATGTCAATTGGGAGTTAAACGAAATTTGTTGAATAAATTTTAGCCCACAAAATTTAAAAATTCGAATGATAAAATTGACAGGACGATTTTACGAAAATTTATTTAACGAATTTTGTTTAACTCCTAATTGATATCAAGTGTAAATAATTTTTTTTTAAATCTATATCTCAGCGACATTACAACTACGTTGACCTTTTTTCATTTAATGCTTTAATATTTTTTTAATTAATTGATAAAAATTTGATATGCTTACAACAGTTGAAAGTCATTCAAAATTTTTAAAAAGTGGGGGGCACTGTCTGAGAATGACCTTAAAATACTAGAAACTACAAAATTCCAAAAGAATGCGTTGTTTTGAACTTATAAATTTAAGACATTACTGAAATTAGACTAATTTTTTTTTTTATTAAAAAATAACAAAAGTTTTTTTATATTTTAATATCATTTAAATTTTCTTGTACATTTATGTAAACAAATTTTTATAACCATCCCAAAAATTGAAAATAAGAATATAATCATGTGATACAGGTCACCCTCAACTACTCCTTAGGTCACACTGATCAGTCAAATTACATACGTTTTTTAACAGGAATTAAAAAAAAAATTTTTCATTTGATATTAAAAAACTAGAAACTACCAAATTCCAAAAGAATTTGTTGCATTAAACTTACAAATTTAAGACATTTTAGAAATTTGAGTATTTGTATTTAAATTAAAAAATTTTCTTCAGGATTTAAGGTCAATTTCAGACATTGCCCCTCACTTCTTACAAGTTTTTAATTACTCAACTGTCATCAACATATAAAAATTTTATTAATTAATTAAAAAAAAATGAAAGCATTAAATGAAAAAAGGGCAACGTAGTTGTAATGTCGCTGAGATATAGATTTAAAAAAATTACTTACAGTTGATATCAATCGGCACTTGAACATAATTCGTCAAATAAATTTAAGTAAAATCTTCATGTCGATTTTATAATTCAAATTTGAAAGTTTTTTACATAAAATTGAGTCAACGAGTTTTGTAGAACTCCTAATTGATAACATCTGTAAGTAATTTCTTTTTTTTTTAAATCAATATCTCGACGGAATCGCTACTAAGTTGTCCTTTTTTCAATTACGATTTCAATTTTTTTGAAATATATTAATTAAATTTTAATTCGATAATGACGGTTGAAAGTAATTTCATATTTTTAAGAAGTGAGGGGCACAATGTATGAGAATCTTCTTAATTTCATATAATTCTTACTTAACGTTTATATTTTATATTAAAAAAATATTTTTTTAAACTTTTGGTTATTGAAAAATATTCAAAAACGTTAGCCTAAACTTTTACATAAACATATTTTAATATAAACCCCAGCTATTACAAAAATGATTAATAAAAACCCCGTATTGCTAGCGTCATTTATCATCTTAGTCTTAATCTAATTCTTGATAAATTTTTTTTTTAATTATTTTCTTTTTATTCGTTTAAATTTTTGCTTCTACGTTTTTATCATTTTATTTTTTTTTATTTACGATGATAAATCGATAGTAATTGTAAAATTTGCGACAGTGCAAATATTAAAAAACAAAAATTGATAAAAAAAAAATGTCGAAAACAGATACTTTAAACGTCGAAAATCTTTATGACGACTCAAGTACTCTCGACACTAGACTGGGCCAAAAAAATTGACTATTTTTTTCTCTAAGCTATATCGATAATATTATTCAGAATGACAAAAAAAAAATAGTCAATTTTTTTGGCCCAGTCTACTCGACACACCTTAATTTATATCTCTTATTGGATCTTGAAGGTTTAAGTTTTCAATGTTGAAACCTAAGCCTTGTAGGAGCTCATCACCTGTAGTTATAAATATTTCATATCATTAATTAATACATTAGAAACGTTTGCCTACATTAATACCATGACAATTGTAATTAAATCAAACGTATATACACTCACGTTCATTTCTACCGATGATCAACAACGTTGATTGATGTAAATCTTGATTTACAACAGAAGTCAGAAATTCTCGTAATGTAAACCTGTGAACAAATTTTTAATGTTGTGTTATATATATATGAATATATAAAGCACCGGAATTTTTTTAATATTTCAACTGACAGGAGAAACAAATATTTTTCAATTATCATAGATAGTGAATATCGAATATTTCAATAAAACCATCGCCATAAAAGATTCTTGAGTTGAAATTTTAATTTTAATTTTTAGAGATTTTAAATATTCACTATCTTCAATAATTGAAAAAAAAATATGTTTTTCTTGTCATAAAATTTCCGAAATCTTTTTGTATTTCTTGTTAAATAATCGATAAATTCATTTTTCAATTTATTTTTACCTTCCAGAATTCAAACCAGCTTGGAGATTACGAATGCGGATGTCATGATTTTGCTGGACTGATCGGCGATTGCGATTTAAATCTATTCCCGCATCGAGACGTTGCCATTGAATTTCCATATCCTGGATAATATTTTTTAGTTGCGCTACAAAATAAAAAAAATTAGTGTGACATATTCCAAATTACTTTAGATACCTATTGACATGATATTGAAGTTAGCCGACGTCTCATAATTTTTAGATTTCATGTTAGAGAGTAAATTATAAAAAAAGAAATATTTGAAAAAATTGCACCTGTAGTTTTTTAAATTTTCTACGTGTGCATATTTTTAGTTAATTATATTTTTTTGTAATTGATTTGTTGAAAAAAAAAAATCGAAAATTTTTAATTGTCTGCTAACTTCACGAACATCCTATTGACTACAATTGTTTATAAACAACCAAAATATGAAACATGTTAGTGACAATGGGCCTTGGGAAAGGGCCCAAAATTTTCCATTATATACTTACATAAGAAAGTGAATAATGAAGGATATTCTCCGTTTAGCCGTGCCATTAAATGGCGATTGAAAGCTTCTGCAAAGTTATTCGTTCGCCAGGGTGAATTCCAAACAGAAACGATGTCCGCGAGAGGTAACCACTGTCTAATTAAATAATAAATGAACATGACAACATTTTCATGCTCTTGTTCAATTTGTTCCGACGTTTGAATAATAATATTTATAGCCTCCTGAAATCGTTCCGCTGGAATTAAAGGCAATGCCCAAGCCTCTCGTAATGTCTCATCATTTCCATCACGAGGAAGTCTCAGATTATTCCACTTCCGTGTCATTGCCTAAAAAGTAAAAAAAGCAATTTTTTTCCTAAATGAGTTAATTTTACTTAAAGGCATTTTCCAGGGTGGCCACAAAGAAATGATTTCAAAATTCCCTAATATTTCCCGGTTTTCCAGTAAAATTTTTCACATTTTTCCCTGATTTAAAAATTTTATTCGTATTATTCAGTTATTTAAAGTTTTTATTATATTTTCATTTTTAATAATTAAATTTGATAATTAAATCATGCGAGAAACCAGCAAAAAAAGGGCAATAAAATAAATTAATATTGCCTACTTTACATGATTCGATGTTAAAAATGTTTAAGTTAAAATAATTACGAAAAAATTTTATAATTTAAATAAATTCAAAATACGTTGGGTACAAAAATTAAGGGATATTAAAAAAAAATTTTAATTTTTATCAATTTTCATCAGTTTGTAACTCGAAGGAAAATGGTCGTACAATAAAAACAAAAAGTCAAACTATAGCTTTAAGTGTCTAGTTTTCGGATCTGGATCTTTAAATTTTCTTATTACGTACGGTTCCGGAGTAATAAAAAATCAATCATAATTATCGAAAAAAATTTATTGAAGCTCGAAGACCGTTTTTAAGACGAGCAAAAATTTGATAAATTTCTTTTTCGATAGTTTTCTTAGGATTACTCCGGAACCGCACATAATAAAAAAATATAGTGACCAGATCAAAAACTAGACACTTAAAGCTACAATTTGCTTTTTTTGTTTTTGTCGTTTGACCATTTTCCTTTGAGCTACAATCTGTTGAAAATCACTTTAAAATTTGAAATTTTTTTAATATCCCTTAATTTTTATAACTCGTGTATAATTGAAAATTTTTTAAATTTTGAACTGTTACAATTTAATTCCCGCATACTTTTTGAAATTCCCTGACATTTCCATAATATCTCCCGGTTGCATTAAATTCCCTGATAATTCCCTAGATTCCCGGTTTTCCCGGTTCGTGGCCATCCTGTTTTCAGACAATGACCCCCACTTAAAAAAAAAAATTAAAGCATCAATTTGAAAAAAAAAAAAAAAAAACAACGAAGTTTTAATTTCACCGAGATTTAAAGAAACGTCAGTTGTTATCAATTAGGAGATAAACGAAATTTGGTAAATGAAGTTTAGCCTACGAAAATTCAGTATTCAAATTTTAATATTGTCATGAAAGTTTTACTATAATTGATTTAACAAACTTCGTTTAACTTGTAATTTTTAACTGTAAGTAACACTTTTTTTTTAATCTACATCTCGACCAAATTTATACTACGTTGTTCTTCTTTCGATTACTACTTTAATATGCCACTCACCCTGATACAATGCAACCAGCATCCTCGAATCCGAGCTAAAGGAAAGGACGCTCGTATCGATGAAATTATTGCAGCCTCAAAATCTGTAATCACGTACTGTAAGCTGTTTTGTATATTATTCGCCCTTTCAATGATAAAATCCCATACTGCAGTGTACATTGACGTGGTACGAGAGCTGCACAGAACATACAACACTGGTACTCCCTATAAAATAATAATGTCAAATTTACATTACTAAATTTACACGGAAAAAAAAACTATTGTAAAAATTACAATATTATAGTAAAATTTACTAACAGATAGGAAAAAATACAATCTATTTTGTAATTATTACAAACCATTTAGTAAAATTTACTAGTAGGCAAAAATTACATAACAAGATATTAAAAATTACTAAACGTAATGTATTTTTTGCTAAGACGATTGTATTTTTTTATTATCTGTATAGTAAACTCTACAATGTATAGATAAAATTAAAAGTTGGTGGGGATAGCATATACGAATATGTATTAAGTTCTGAAACTTTTATTGAAAGGAAACATCAGACCATCAGACATAATAGGAAAGGACTCGCGCGCGGGTTCGAATCTCGGTTGAAACAAGTGATTTTTTAAAAAATAAAAATCGACACCAACACCAATACAGATGACATAAATCACAATAATAATCAAAATAATTGCAATAATAATAAAAAGTTAAAAGCTAATAAAAATTTTTTTGTATTTTTTTCCTTAGTAATATAGTAAAATTTACTAAACAGGGATAGTAAAATTTACTGAATATAACTAAAAATTAATATGCAATATAGTAAATTTTTCATAACCAGTATATGAGAAATTACTAAATGACTTGTAAAATATGCAAATCTGTTTATGAATTTTTCCTATAAATCATAAGCGTTTCAAGATTATTATCCAAGTTTAGTAATTTTTCTCATATTTTTTAGTCAAATTTACTACACTTTTTTCTCCGAGTAGCTAAAATAATAAACGAAAGATATCTCGATCAATATAAATTTAAATAAGAATACTGAAAAATTGGTTCCTTACAACATCCATTTTCTTCATGAAAACAATCAACAATTGAGCAGCACGTGGTGTCCTTGGTACAGTCTATAATTGAACATATTAATTAAAATTCGGAAAAAACATAATTATTTAAATATTAGGGGTGTGTTAATGGTTCCGCGCGTTTTCATCCCCCGACAAAATATCTTCGGACATAATATCCCCGACAAAATATCCTATCAGCAAAATTTCTCTTTTTAATTTAAATGTTTGATTTGTACTATTCACAACTAATTTAGGTGCTTGTTTTTCAGGCAAATTGTGATAATTTATAAATAAAAAGCAACTGCCTTTTTAGAGTGCTAGTTTTCCAGGAACATTGTGAAAATTATATCGAAAGATATTTTGTCAGGGATATTATGTCTCTCAAAAAAAGTTTTTATGTTTATTTGTACTATTCACAACTAATTTAGGTACTTGTTTTTCCGGAAAATTGTAGGAATTTATAAATAAAAAATAACTACCTATTTAAAGTGCTAATTTTTCAGGAAAATTGTGAAAATTATATCGAAAGATATTTTGTCCGGAGATATTTTGTCGGGGGATATTTTGTCCGTAGGATATTTAGTCGGGGATATTTTGTCGAGGATATTTTGTCGGGGGATGAAAACGCGCATTACCGTGTGAATAATACAAAATTACGAATTATTCGATTCGGATTTCGAATAGAATTATTCAAAATTTCCAAAAGTTTCTTGATTCGAATCTTGTTATTTAAAACGTTACAAGTGAATCAAAAACTTTCGGTTAATTCTAAAATTGACGAATAATTTAAAAAATTACAAATAATTCGAAAATATTTAAATAATTTAACCAGATTAGAATTTTTTCTTCGAATAATTTGAAAATTTGAATTATTCGATTAAAAAATTCGAATCGAACGTATATTTACGATTCGATTAGAACCCGATTCGCACACCCCTAGTAAATATATATACATACTCTAAAAGTCCCATCAATGTACAACTCGGTGCAGTTGTTTAATCGATTTATCATATTCATTGCACCAAATATGTGCACCTCGGATCCGTCTGTGGCGACTCTTGTCCCGCAAAAAATACCTTCAACGGCAGGATAAGCAATTAGCATGTCACCAAGCGCATGAAAGGTTCTTGGGATTGGGGGTTGATGTAAACGTCTTTCCCGGTGAACGTGTCGTCTTGCGGCTTCTGGCCGCATTTCGAGTGCTCTCGCCATTGGTAACCTGTAACATACAATATATAAAATATATATAGAGTGAACAAGAACCGCCTTTTGTGAACAAGCCGAAGCATCGGCGCGAAAACTGAACAAAGTGTGTAATCAATTTTATTATTGAATAAGTGAACCGCGTTTGTGTAATAATTTATGATAGTGCAATTTAACGCGTTACCGAAATAAAATATTATTTTATATTTTATTTTGTTTTGTTCGAGCAATTCTGATAATTACGGATTATCTGTTTCTCATTCGCAACAGCAGACTTGTCGCCTTGCCGTGTAAGAATACTCTGACGTCACTCGTCAAGTATTTCGTGAATACTTACTATACGCTGTATGTGTGTCTACGGACAATAAAAGTGTTTTATTTTTATTTCGACAACCGACTGTTTTCTTCGAGTATGAACTGACTTTTGTGTTTTGATCAAGTACGAGTTCGACGAGCAATTTTATTTGCGTTAATATCAATTCAAGCCGACAACGGCAATCTATTTTTTTTTGTAAACCGATTATTTTTGTGTGATACTGATCAATTGTTTTTTTGTTTAATATACGACCGATTTATTTGTATTTAATTCTGATCAATTATTTCATCGTAATTTTTAAGTGCCTGACCTTTCCCCGATCCGCCACCCTGAGCCGACAATTTCGACATTTGTTTATTGGTGATTATAAAATCACCTCGCGCCCAACTTAATATTAATTGAACAAGGTTGCCAAAAACCGTAATTATGTTCGGACTTCACACCGGTGGATCCCCGGTGGTAGAAAACCCGTTACCATATATATGTATATTTTAAATAATAATATACAATAAATATATATGTATATACACTAGGGTGTCCCAAAAAAAAAAAAATATTTTTTTCTTTAACGTCTTATGGGCTCAAAAGTTACTTCATATTATAAAAAGAATCCTCACGAAATTTCAGCCAGATATCTTTAAAATTGAGCTATCACAAAGGGGGGTCCCCTTTCCCATTTAAAACACACGCGAAAATTTTTCATTCTAGTTTTTCGTTATTAAGACTATGAAAAAAATTTTTTTTTTAATTTCACCTAGTATGATTTTGTAGGAAATTGAATTTTCTACAAAAAAGTGCCGATGCATTATGTACGTCAAACGAACTGGGAAAAAGTTACGGGGTTTCAAAAATCAACAAAAAATTAGTTTACTCAGTGTTCAACTTTTTTTTAATTATTTTTCATATTTGTTGCATCAAAAAATTTTTTTTTCAAATTTTAACAAGCACGCTCTTGTAGGAAATTTAATTTCCTACAACAAGTATTTGAAATCATATATACGTCAAAGGAATAAGAAAAAAGTTACAGGGCTTTAAATGTCAACGAAAAGTGAACTTCATTTTTTCGTTGACATTTAAAGCTCTGTAACTTTTTTCTCATTCATTTGAAGTATATATGGTATCAGATACTTTTTGTAGGAAATTAAATTTTCTATAAGAGCGTACTCTTTAAAAATTGAAAAAAAAATTTTTTGATGCAATAAAAATAAAAAATAATAAAAAAAAGGTGAACACTGATTAAACTAAATTTTTGTTGATTTTTGAAACCCCGTAACTTTTTCCCAGTTTGTTTGACGTACATAATACATCAGCCCTTTTTTGGAGAGAATTTAATTTCCTACTAAATCATACTAGGCGAAATTAAAAAAAAATTTTTTTTCATAGTCTTAATAACGAAAAACTAGAATGAAAAATTTTCGCGTGTGTTTTAAACGGGAAAGGGGACCCCCCTTCGTGATAGCTCAATTTTAAAGATATCTGGCTGAAATTTTGTAAGGATTCTTTTTATAATATGAAGTAACTTTTGAGCCCATAAGACGTTATAAAAACAAATATTCTTTTTTTTTGGGACACCCTAATATACACATATATGAATAAATATAAATGTAAACAAAATTATATTTATAACATATAGCTTAAGAATTTTCATAAATTTGTCGCTTACCCTCTGAATACTCCATCTACTACCACATTAGGTAGGGAATTATCGAGCATTGCTCTCTGTCGCAGTCTGTTTATTACTTCTGAGCGCTCATCAATTGTTGGTCGCGGATGGAAATGTTCACCAACAACTACTGGTTCATCGTTGCCAAATCGCCATAATTTTACTCGGCATCGAGCTTCAGTAGTCCTATCAGCACATACGTATCGTTGGATCGCTCCGTTGTACCTCGAATCTCTATGAAAATTGTAGCCCCCGAATTTGATTCTTCTACTGCCAGCTCGTTGGCCACGGCGAACTTCCATTTTGTCTATACCAAAATTTGTTAAGTTATAGATATATAAGGTAACAAATAAACCTCGTACCCCATCATTCCATATCTTGCTATATCTATATTTAGTAAATATAGATATTCAAATACATGATTGATCGGGTACGTAGTTATATCTTTGTCGACTACTGGACCGCTTACTTTACACCATACTCACCGATTAAAAAAAAATTTTTTCAACCAGAAAAAAAAATGTATTTGTTAAGTTAGAAGGGATTCTGAAATATAATAATATTATTATTATTAATATAACTATGCTTAAATCAATATAGATCGATAGAAATAATTGGAATAATTAATGGCGGTGTAAAAATTCAATTCTAACTGAGTTATTAAAGCCGAAGAAACAAGTGACAAGTAGTAAAAAAAAAAAATTAATTAATTAAAAATTTTATAATATATAAATAAATTCAAGATAATGAACATGGTCAATTTTAATGATACTGAAGTTAGCAGACGTCTAATAATTTTTGGATTTTTTTTTAGACAATAAACCATAAAAAAAAAAATTTTTAAATAATGACACCTGTAGTTTTTCAAATTTTCTACATGTGCATATTTTTATTTTATTTTTTACAATTGATTTGTTGAAACACAAAAATTAAAAAATTTTTTAATTTCTACTAACTTCAGGATCATTCAATTTTAACGATCCTGAAGTTAGCAGACAGCTACAAATTTTCTGATTTTTTTTTTCAACAAATAAATTACAAAAAATAAACAAATGCACATGTCGAAAATTTAATAAACTATAGGTGCAATTTTTCAAAATATTTTTTTTTATGGTTTATGATTTTTAAAAAAAGTTAAAAAACTGTCAGACGTCTGCTAACTTCAGTATCATCAATTTTTTTGTCTTGTTCGTACCTGTGCATTTATTGTGTAGTTCAACAATTGAATCAAAATTATAACGATGATTACGTACTATTACCGGTGTTAGCACTGGTTGCACTGCACTTTAGAGCTTTACGGTTATTCGGAGCCCTCATTTTCTTGTGGTACTAAGGTGGGAGAAGACGCGTATGCGCACTAACTAATTGAATTGTAACTATATATATGAGTGTAAGTGTAGCAGACATTAGACAAATTTAAAATTATAAATAGAGTAAATGATTGACAAAAAAATATTTATAAAAAATGTACTTATTAATTTAAAAATTAATATGCGTATTTTATTTAATTTAATTTTATTAATTATTTACTTTATTTATTTATAATTTAAAATTTGTCTGATGTCTGCTACATTCACACTCATCTATATATATATATATATATATATATATATATATATTGATATTAGTGTTGTGTTCGGTCCCGTCGCCCCGGGGCACTGTGGCGTCTACCAGATACCCGGGAAAATTTAAATTTATAATAAGTTTGTTTGAAAAGAAGTAAATAACTAAATAAAAAAGTGTGAATTATTAAGTATATTAATTAAAATGAAATGCAATGTGGCCGGAAACCGAAGGACGTCACGTTCACCCAGAAAGATGTCTACATCAACCACCAAGATTGGATTGCTTGCATTGGATCAGGGTGAGTGAAACATTGAACTTTTTCTCCAACAATTTGAAATTTTATTTTCATAAACATTCATTTATACATAAGGTAAAAGCCCCTATACCCACTCAGTACCATTAGTCGCTCACTTCAACTCTTTAAGGCGTTTTTTTTTTTAATAATTTTTATGACAAAAAATTACAACTAATTTTTTTGGCACACCCTAATATATATATATATATATATATATATATATATATATATATATATATATATATATATATTTTTACAAATACGAATGATAAGAAACATACAAATTTGTATTTTATGGTAAACTAGAATTTTTTAATTTTTGAAAAGTTTAAACATTTGGTGGAAGAATGACAACAGTATGATCATTTGAGTAAGATATAAATAGAAACAAAAATTAACTTTTTTTTTCTCTCTTTTCTCTTCCTTCGAATAGCCGTTCTACGGAATTGCTAGTATTAATTTTACTAGTTTTTATTTATTTTCTCATATTACGAAAGAAAAATAAAATTAGCCAAAATTTTAGTTCGTAATTAATTTAGTTAGTAATTAGATCATAACGCTCATTTATTTATGATCCTGAAGTTAGCAGACAATTTGAAATTTTTGGTATTTTTTTAAACAAATCAATTACAAAAAAAAAAAAAAATCTGAAAACCGCCTGACCTTGCGGGCCAGCCCCATAACTTCCCGCTATTTTCGAGCTCAGGGAGCTCGGAAACATTAGTACTTGTAAATTTTTGAGCTCTTCGAGCTCTAAGATTTTATAGGACGGTCAAATGTACCTTCACTGAAAAATTATAATTTTTGTCCGACGATATCTTTCGAACGAATGAACCGATTTGAACGTTCTTACTGGCAATCGAAAGGGCTCAACAAGACTTAAAACTGATTACATTTTGAGGCGAACCGGACGAGCGGTTTATAAGTTATACGCAAAAAACCAAAAACAAATAAAAAATTTTATTTTTATTCTTCGTATAACTCGTAAACTACATGACCGATCTACCCCAAAAGCTAGTCAATTCTAAGTTTTGGTGAGCTCTTTCGATTGCCACCAAGAACGTTCAAATCGGTTCATTCCTTCCAAAGATATCGTCGGACAAAGAAAAGTTCACACACACACACACACACGCGGACGTCCATCCGGGAATAGTCAGAATAGTTTCCTATAGGACCTCAAAACGTCGACATCTGATGAAAACTCGATTTTCAAAAATCGGACCGAAACCAATAACTTTCCTTTTTTTGAAAATTTGCAATTTTCTTAGCGGGAAGTTAAAAAAAAAAGAATATAAAAACTAAAAATATGCACATGTAGAAATTAAAAAAAAAATATAGATGCATTTTTTAAAAATATTTTAATATTTTAGTAATTACTTTTCTTGTGTAGTATCTTATTATTTCATGTTACTTACATATAAAACTATTGATTTTTTTCTTTTGTTGTACGCCGTTCCGTGAAATATAAAAATATATATATGATGCTTTTATTTACACACGATTTTCTCTTTTGTTGAGGATATCTGTCGGTCAGTGAGAATTAGTACAGGCGTTCACTTGTTTATATTAAACAGAATTTAGTCACTTTGTATTCGCGGCATTTTAAAGAAATGAAGTATTCAGTATATTTTTTTTTTTTTTTTTACTTTTTTGGTTTTTTATTTATACATCAATAATTCTGCCGCTTAGCTATGTAAAAAGTACAAAACTACATTAATTCTGAGAAATATAGTATATAATATGACTATTTTATTTGAATTGATTATGAATTTATAAAAAAAAATTAAATTTAATATATCTTGCAGTTGTTGTTTTATATTGTTATGAAAATAATAATTTAACAAAGAATTGAAATAACAAAATCGGTCTATCGGTTGACCCTGCGGGCCAGCCCCAAAACTTCCCGCTGTTTCCGACCTCCTTGAGCTCGAAAAAATTCTGATTACATTTTCGAGCTCTTCGAGCTCGAAAATACTTTTGTATGCCATTGTTGTCGAAAAAAAACCGTTTTTTAGCATTTCTTTCTCTCACGATATCTCGCGAACGAATTATAACCGATTTTGATGGTTGAGGCGGCAATCGACGCGTTTTATTAAGTTCTAGAGCTGATTAGATTTTGAAGTCGATCGTTCGAGTCGTTTCGGAGAAATCAATAAAAAACTAAAAAAAAAATCTATCTATCTATAATGAGGGTTTTGTAAATATCACAGTTACATACTTTTTATGATATATATAATATAATAATTTTATAATTGTTAAAATGAATTTTAATTTATATTAATTATTATTACTAATATTTATTTATGTATTTTATCATTAATATTTAGAAACGCTAATTGTTAACAGAAAAAAATTTTTTTTTTACCATCAACTTACCAATTAATCTCTCATTCATTTACAATTTAATTGATAATTCGATGATCTAAGGAATTTCAACAAAGAAGGCAGGGTCATCTCGCAAAAAATATAATTATTATTATTTCAACAATTTATCTATTTTAATTGTTGAAAAAAAAAATAGAAATGAAGCATTAATTCCAATCTATAACACACACACACATATATATATATATATATATATATATATATATATATATATATCTTGTGGTTCTGAAATGAGTGTTAGGGTGTACCTCAGTAGTACTCTTCTTCTGGTAACCAATCACATTGTCAGCTGCAAACCCCACTTTATATCAACGATTAAATTGTCCAATCGTACTCTCGAACGACCTGCGCGAAATATAATGCGTAGTATATTTGCCGGGAAACATACAATATACGGTTCTACAAGTCAGTCGTACTTCGTACTTTGCCATTGATACAGCGTCTCGGTCAAAGCTATTAAAAAAATTATTATAAAGTTATTTTTATAAATTATTATAAAATTATTATAAAGTTATTAATTACTGGTGATTAACAGAGTGAAAAAAATTTTTTTTTTAAAATAAAGCCTGAATTTACACTCAGATAAAAAGATTTTTTAGCAGTTAAAAAGATTTTTAAATATTTTAGAAATTCTTTCTGAGACATAGTGTGTATGATACTAAAATTAGCCAGCGTCTAATAATTTTTAGAATTATTATAAAACGATAAATTATCAAACAAAAAATACATAAAAAAATTGAACCTGTAGTTTTGTTTTTAATTTAGTACAAGTGAATTTTTTTATTTCTTTAAATTTATTTTTTGAAAAAAAAAAATTCGGAAATTTTTCATTGTCTACAAACTTCAGGGTCATTAATTTTTTTTTCTTTAACAACTATTGTACGACTCATGATGCGAAGCATCAGATTGTGCCTTACGATCGAAAATTTTTTACTATTAAATATATTATTTCTGGACATTTAATAAATCTTTTCGAAAAATTATTAAAACTATAGTTGTAAATTTTACAAATGATTTTTTTTTTTTTTAATTTATCGTTTTTATAAAAATCCGATAATTATTTGACATCGGCTTATTTCAGTATCATAAAAATTATGTCTAAGAAATGATTTCTAAAATGTTAAGAAATTTTTTTAAATGCTAAAAAATCCTACTATCAGTGTACTTTAAAAATTTTCAATGACTTTAAACTGTCATCAGCGTATCTGAATTTTAACAATCAGTTATATAAAAAAAAATTAAAGCATTAATTGAAAATAGGACAACGTAGTTGCAATTTCACCGAGATATAGAATTAAAAAAAAAAAATTACTTACTGTTGTTATCCATTACGAGATAAACGACGTTTGTTGAATAAATTTAAGCCTACAAATTTTCGAAATCCGATTTACAAAGTTGACATGAATATTTAACTGAAATTTATTGAACAAATTATGCTTTACTTCTAATTGATATCGACGGCAAGTAATTTTTTTCAAATTTATATCTCAGCGAATTCACAACTACGTTGTCCTTTTTTTCAGTTTATGTTTTGATTTTTTTTTATTTATTGATCTAATTTTCATACGTTCATGACAGGAGTCATTGAAAATTTTTAAAAAGCGAGGGCACTGTCTGATAACAGCCTTAACGCAATATATTTTTTATTTTACTATAGATAATGGATCCCGTTGAAAACGTAGACCCGGAAGAGGACGGTGACAATATTGTCTATGAAGATCAAATCTTCATCTGCTACTATCGAAATGCAATAGTAAAAAAATACCGGTGCACATTCAGAGATTCTCATAATTGTCCCGCACGTTTGTGGATCTGGAACGATACGCGCATTACCCCAATGGGGAATCATGTCGGGCATGATGCCGTGCTAAACTTACTTGACAATGAAAGTCCAGAAAGAGAAGGACCGAGTGGCTCACAAGGACCAAGTGGTTCACAAGGACCAAGTGGTTCACAAGGACCAAGTGGTTCACAAGGACCAAGTGGCTCACAAAGACAAAAGTAAATATAAACGTTAAGAAAACTTTTTTTTGGTTATTGGATTTTTTTTTCTTATTTCATTTTTATTTCCTCATAATAGCGTCCGAGAGAGAGAACCATTGATACCGTCAAACTTCATGGCTCGAAATGCTGATCTTTCTCTAATAACAGCTGGAGTAAGACGAACACGTGGTGGTAAACCTCAAGTTCCAAGAAACCTCTCAGAAATGGCGGCAATGCTGAACAATTACCGCCCTACTAATGCAATTTATCAAGGGAGCATTAACGGAATAGATAATTCCTCAGCATATCTTTTTGCAAACAACGAAATGCTACGGGAGTTGAACAGGGAAAATGTCATTTATCTTGATACATCTGATGAAGTAAGCTTTACTTTCTTTTTTTTTTTTATTTTTATTCACTACTATCGTGTTTACTTTCCATTTCGATCATAATATGCGATTTAGAATAAATTTTTCAAACTAAAATATTTGTTGCTTATTTGAATTATTCGTTTCATTGCAGTTAGCTCCAAGAGCTCCGCGGATGCTAAACCACTTACTGATGGTACTGATTCGTCGTGAAAACTCCGTAAGTTAATCACTGCTAAAAAAAAATGGTCTTTTTACTTACATTGTACATTTTTATTTCAGACTATTCCGGTAATATTATGCCTGTGCACCCATCGCTCCACCGAACTATACCGTGCGATTTTTGACTTCATAAAAAATCGTGTGCCTCAGTTATGTGATAATCTTCGGCTTGTCGTGCCCAGTTTGGAATGTTCTCTGGTAAGCTCTGTAAGAGAGAGCTTTCCGTTTTGCCACATAAGACCGACGTGGATGCAAGTGATGAGGGTAAGATTTTACATTAATCATAGATTTATACCAAAAAAAGTGGATTTTTTAGTACAATAAATTTTTACTCGCCCCAAGAAAATTTTCACTTGCCCCCAGAAATTTTTTGCATTATTAATAAAAAACTACAAAATAATCTTAGAACCAGAAAAAATTTCTTGCGCAAAGAAATTCGTTTTTTTTTCTGTTTAGAATTTGTGTTAGGAAAATAATGCACGAGAAACTTTCACTATATTTTTATTATGTGCTCTGTGACTTATTACAGATCGTGTGAAAATAATTTTTTTCGGTGAATACTTTTTTTTTGCTATTAATTTTCATTTAAACTGAAGATTTAAAATCTATTCGCACTAGATCGATGGCCGGAGATATAATTTCTGCAACCTCTGACTTTTATACGGTGCATTCTATGCTTTAGAGATGCAGTAAAACATCCCAGACCGTGTGATAATTATATTCTCTGCCGGCTATTTGAATTTTTTATCAATTTACGCAAAAAAAAATTTGTGATAAAAAATCGCATCAAATACGAAAATTTGTTTCGGACTAGAAAAAATTTCTTGGCGCAAAAATTTTATTCTGGCTTCACAAAATTTTTTCCTTACTCTTTAAATCCTTTTTTTCTGTATCCAAAGAAACATATTATTCTACATAGTTTACTTTGACAGTTCAAGATTGATTTGCGGGCTTGCTATCCGTAAAAATAAATTCTTTTTCGCTCGGTTGGACCCTGGCATATCTGATACTTTATCGCTTTATTTTGAATCTCATCTTAAATTACAGAAAGATCCCTCCCACTAACTAATTTTGTAACTGTTTCATTTTTCGTCTCAATTTTGAAAGTTATTCGAGATTGTGAAATTACGAGTTGATTATATCTATCTTCGATCGCGTAATAATTTGTAGTTAGCAATGAATTTAATTCTGTTGTCCTTATAATTATAATTCATGTTGCAGAACTTTACGCGTTATTGGTGCTTTAACCAGCTACCCTTTCGTTTAAACGACCAAGTCCTCCGGCAATCCTGGGCACTACCCTTGGTACCCATCAGATTCCGACACGAAGCGGTTGATCTCATCACTGAAACTGCATCACTAATCGAAGAGGATTACCCGAACATTTCCATCTATCTCCGCCATGTTATCCGTATGGATGAATTTCTCCGGCAAAGTGGACCGATCCGACTAACCAACGTTACCGAAGAATATACCCATCGTCTACTGCGGCAATGTGTCAAAGATCGACCATCGTTTTTTATTTTATTGTGTAAGCAAATTTATTATATTATATAGTATTTTGGGAATTCAGTCATTATTTTTAAAAACCGTAATCAAAAATTTTCCATATCCCGTGTAAAAAAAAATTGTTGAAAAAAGGGCACAAAAAAGTGTTGACTATTCTAAACTTCAAAACTTGACACAATGACGAACTTATTTTAAACAATTTTCAAACTTCTGAAAACACACAGAAAAAAACATTTGACATGATACTACGAATTAACATTTTTCAGTGCAAAATACGTTCAGAAAAAACTGATTTTGAATTATTTCTGAACGTTTTTCGTTTCAGCATATCTTAATAATGTGAGGATATTTATTGATATTTCTCTTGAATTTTTAAAAGTTTAAAAAGCGTTCAAAAAAAGTTCGTAGTTGTGTCACGTTTTGAAGTTTAGAATAGTCAACACTTTTTTGACCTTTTCTTAACAATTTTTTTTACACGGGATAAGTCTGAATATATTTCATTTCAATTTTTTTTTTTTTTTTTTTTTCTACTCGGTTATTTCATATGTTTTTCTTTTTCCAGCGTGTATTAGTCGTACGCTCAACAGTGGCCTGCAGGAAATTCATCGACTGCAAGCTAATCAACACCCAGTTGCTGACGATTTCACCAACAATCGCATTGAAGCGTTGCAGCGAAATCTGCAACGCTCCAGAATTTCAGTTGACGAATTTCTCGGAAGTGCCATTGATATTTACCAATTGGAGCTGGTTACGTTGGCTGTAGCAAGTGAAACTCGTAAGTGTTTTTATAAACGTGTATATATATAACATATTAGATTGATTTTAAAAAATTCACCCCGCTTTTACACCGGTATCACTCCGCTTTTACACCGGTATTACTTCGCCTTTACACCGGTTCCCTGCTTTTACACCGGTTTTACTCGGCTTTTACACCGGTTACCCCGCTTTAACACCGGTATTTTTAACACCGGTATATTACTCCTCCTACACCGGTGTAGTTTCATTTTTACACCGGGCGGAGTTAAAACGAGTCCATTTTTAACACCGCTTTTTTAACAGTGTAGTCAATTTTGAAATTTTTTTACTTTCCCGCCGCAACTAACTGAATTATCACAAAATGTCATTGAATCATTTTTGTAGACAATTTTATTAGTTACAAATAATTTCTAATGTATACATTTTTTTTTGCTTCTTCAGGGTCCAATATAACCGTTTCCCGTGTAAGTGATTTGTTAGATCCAGTCCAAGGTATTAATCGCGTTGGTGTCATTAGACCAACAAATCAAGTTTTACGGAGATCTATTGGGGCCTTGATGGCTGACAACGAATCGTCTGAACCCGTGGCGGGACCATCGCGAAGCAACAGTAGCGAGACATTACTTGTCCGATCGAATGAAGGCGCAGGTAATATTTTTTTAATATGAACTTTTAACATGGTGGCTACATTTCTAAAAAACCTGGAAATGTCAGGGAATTAAAACAGGGTGGCCACGAACCGGGAAAACCGGGAATTTCGAAAAGTATCCGGGAATTGAATTGTAACAGTTTAAAATTTAAAAAATTTTCAATTATACACTAGGTATAAAAATTAAGTTATATTAAAAAAATTTCAAATTTAAAGTGATTTTTAACAGGTTGTAACTCGAAGCAAAATGGTCAAACGACAAAATCAAAAAAGGCAAATTGTAGCTTCAAGTGTCTAGTTTTATGATCTGATCTTTAATTTTTTTTATTATGTGCAGTTCCGGAGTAATCCTAAGAAAACTATCGAAAAAGAAATTTACCAAATTTTTGCTCGTCTTAAAAACGGTCTTCGAGCTTCAATAAATTCTTTTCGATAATTATAATTGATTTTTGATTGCTCCGGAACCGTGCATAATGAAAAAAAAATTTTAAGACCCAGATCAGAAAACAATAGACACTTGAAGGTACAGTTAAACTTTTTGTTTTTATTGTACGACCATTTTCCTTCGAGTTACAAACTGTTGAAAATTACTAAAAAATTTGAAATTTTTTTATTATCCCTTAATTTTTGTAACCAGAGTATTTTGAATTTATTTAAATCATAAAATTTCTTATTAAATATTTTAACTTATACATTTTTAACATCGAATAATCAAGAGTAGGCAATATTAAATTTTTTTATTGCCATTTTTTATGGTTCCTCTTTTAATCACTGATACTTTTATTTCAGGAAGTGAATCATCTGGTGTCAACGTGTCTGCAGAGCCAGGTACTGGTGGCCGTTGTTGCTATTGTTATTGCAACCCAGCTATTGCTGCATTCAATAACTGTGGGCACCGTTGCGTGTGTCAGCAGTGCTTAGACACCATTTTCTCGTCCGATTCAAATGAATCTCTTCAGTGTCCGGTGTGTCGAGAGTACTCGAGCCGCGTCATAAAAATTTTCGACGTTTAAAGTATCTGTTTGCAATATATTTATTTTATTTATATTAAAATATGTTTGTGTTAAATTTTTTAAAAATATTTTTTTAATATAAAATATAAATGTTAAGTAAGAATTAGGTTTCAACATTGCAAACTTAAACCTTCAAGATCCAATAAGAGATTTAAATGAAGGTGGTACGAGTAGACTGGGCCAAAAAAATTGACTATTTTTTTTTGTCATTCTGAATAATATTCTCGATATAGCTTAGAAAAAAAAAATAGTAAATTTTTTTGGCCCAGTCTAGTGTCGAGAGTACTCGAGCCGCGTCATAAAAATTTTCGACGTTTAAAGTATCTGTTTGCAACATTTTTATTTTATTTATGTTAAAATATGTTTGTGTAAAAGTTTAAAAAAATATTTTATTAACATAAAATATAAATGTTAAGTAAGAATTACGTTTCAACATTGAAAACTTAAACCTTCAAGATCCAATAAGAGATTTAAATGAAGGTGTGTCGAGTAGACTGGGCCAAAAAAAATGACTATTTTTTTTTGTCATTCTGAATAATATTCTCTATATAGCTTAGAGAAAAAAATAGTCAATTTTTTTGGCCCAGTCTAGTGTCGAGAGTACTCGAGCCGTGTCATAAAGATTTTCGACGTTTAAAGTATCTGTTGGCAACATTTTTGTTTTATCAATTTTTGTTTTTTAATATTTGCACTGTCGCAAATTTTACAATTACTATCGATTTACCATATCGTAGATAAAAAAAAAATAAAATGATAAATACGTAAAAGCAAAAATGTAAATAAATAAAAAGAAAATAATTTTAAAAAAAAATTTATCAAAAATTAGATTAAGTCTAAGATAATAAATGACGCTAGCAATACGGGGTTTTTATTAATCATTTTTGTAATAGCTGGGGTTTATATTAAAATATGTTCATGTAAAAGTTTAGGCTAACGTTTTTGAATATTTTTCAATAACCAAAAGTTTTAAAAAATATTTTTTTAATATAAAATATAAACGTTAAGTAAGAATATATGAAATTAAGGAGATTCTCATACATTGTGCCCCTCACTTCTTAAAAATATGAAATGACTTTCAACCGGCATTATCGAATTAAAATTTAATTAATATTTTTCAAAAAAATTGAAATCGTAATTGAACAAAGGACAACTTAGTAGCGATTTCGTCGAGATATTGATTTAACTAAAAAAGAAATTACTTACAGTTGTTATCAATTAGGAGTTCTACAAAACTCGTTGACTCAATTTTTATGTAAAAAACTTTCAAATTCGAATTGTAAAATCGACATGAAGATTTTACTTAAATTTATTTCACGAATTATGTTCAAGTGCCGATTGATATCAACTGTAAGTTATTTTTTTTTAATCTATATCTCAGCGACATTACAACTACGTTGCCCTTTTTTGATTTAATGCTTTAATTTTTTTTAATTAATTAATAAAATTTTTATATGTTGATGACAGTTGAGTAATTACAAATTTGTAAGAAGTGAGGGGCAATGTCTGAGATTGACCTTAAATCCTGCCGAAAATTTTGTTATTTTTTAATTTAAATACAAATACTCAAATTTCTAAAATGTCTTAAATTTGTAAGTTTAATGCAACAAATTCTTCTGGAATTTGTTAGTTTCTAGTTTTTTAATATCAAATGAAAATTTTTTTTTTTAATTCCTGTTAAAAAACGTATGTAATTTGACTGATCAGGGTGACCTAAGGAGTAGTTGAGGGTGACCTGTATCACATGATTATATTCTTATTTTTAAATTTTGGGATGGTTATAAAAATTTGTTTACATAAATGTACAAGAAAAAATAAAATGATATTAAAATATGAAAAAAAATTCTGTTATTTTTTAATTAAAAAAAAAATTCGTCAAATTTCTGTAATGTCTTAAGTTTATAAGTTCAAAACAACGAATTCTTTTGGAATTTTTTAGATTCTAGTATTTTAAGGCCATTCTCAGACAGTGCCCCCACTTTTTAAAAATTTTTAATGACTTTCAACTGTTGTAAGCGTATCAAATTTTTATCAATTAATTAAAAAAAAATTAAAGCATTAAATGAAAAAAGGGCAACGTAGTTGTAATGTCGCTGAGATATAGATTTAATAAAAAATTATTTACACTTGATATCAATTAGGAGTTAAACAAAATTCGTTAAATAAATTTTCGTAAAATCGTCCTGTCAATTTTATAATTCGAATTTTTAAATTTTGTTGGCTAAAATTTATTCAACAATTTTCGTTTAACTCCCAATTGATATCAATTGTAAGTAATTTTTTCTAAATTCTATATCGCAACGAAATTACGACTACGACTACGTTGTCCTTTTTTCAATTAAAATTAAAATTTTTTTTTAATTGATTAATAAAATTTTAATACGGTTATGACAGTTGAAAGTCATTGCATATTTTTAAAAAGTGTGGGGCACTGCCAGAGAATGCCCTTAATATCTATTGTCTTTTTTTTTTTTATTTTTCGTAAAAAATTAAAAAAATTTTTTCTTTAAACGATTTATTCATTAACTTAATGATGAATAAATAAGTAATTAATAAATGACGATATGCACACGTGAAAAATGTTCATTACAATACTACATTTCTGTAAATCAACATATGTAACAGCCATGTCTACCATATCATCATCTTCGTTATTTAAATTACTAATTTATAATGTTTCTTACTTTTTCATTGTTATTTGTATGACTTATTATTAAATAAAAAATTTAATAAATATTGATTTCGTTAATCTAAAAATTTTCATTTTATTTATTGCTGCCAATGTAATTAAGTGGTTTTTTAATTTGATACAGCTTGAAATTAATTACTATCATAATCATTATTATTATTATTATTATTATTATTATTATTATTATTATTATTATTATTATTATTATTATTATTATTATTATTATATTATAAAATAATATAATATAATAATAATATATTAAGTTTTGATGCAATGGTTTAGATTCAGAACAATGTACGCAATCAACGGATTAATTAATAAATAAAAATATATAATTATTTTAAAGTGTTTTGTATTTACACGTAATTGAAAAATAAATTATTTCAATTATTAATGAATACAGACATTTACAAGATTTGATTATCTATAATAAATTAATTACTGAGTATTTCTATAAAACATGGATTCTAAATTTTATTAATTAATTTTAATTAATTTTATCATTTAAAATTAGTATGCTAATTATATGTTTAACATAAGTTTATAATTAAATTAAAAGTTTTATTATTTGCGTAAATTTACACATGAATATATTCAAATTTTATCTCTATCTAACATTAAGATGATTTCAGAATATCAACATAGCGCCGTTTGGTAATTTGTAGATTGCAGACATTCCTTTATAACCGACGCTTGCTCTTTTATCGACTGAGTCATTGAGTAAAGTTGTCATTGAATACAGTTGTTCCTGAGTAGAGAAAGAACTGAGTAAAGTTACAGTCTAAAATGGTGACGACGGATCTAATTTTTGAATAAAGATGGCACTGAGCAGAGAAGTTTGGAGTAAAGTCGTCACACTGCCGTTGAAGTTGCATGCCCGAATTTGCCAACAATTTGACAGTAAAAGTTGGAAAGAAAAATTTGCGGTTAACTTTTGCTCGATTTAGAGGCAATCTTTTACTAGTAACAATAAGTTGGTAACGTTCGTTCTTACCATTTCAGAAGGTAAGCAAATTTATACATAAAATTGTCTACAACTTTACGGTAAAAAAATACTTAACAATTTTTCAAGTCAAATTAACAATAAATTAAGATAACATTTGTCTGAAAATTGACGACAGCTTTTTTCTAGTCAACTTTTGAAGTGGATTTGCATTCTAATTCGGGTATAGTAAATTTACGTGAAATAGTAGAAGAAGTTGCATATGCAAATTGTAGTAAAAAACGGAAAAGTCCGAAGTTGACGGAGATTTAAAGAAAAATTCAAGGAACTTTTGTAAGTAAACTTTTGTTAGAGCAAACTATGCTATTAGGGCAGTATCCTAAGTGATATTTAAATTTAATGGTAAGATTGATATATATGTATCATGGAGAATAGAGACAGAGTTGAATTTGGATGGAACTGACAATTGTTAATTTTTTAAATTTTGAAATAAGTGAATTAAATAAAAATTTAATTAAAGTAAAAAATGCACATTTATAGAATTTAAAAATGAGTATGTATACATTTTTTTTATTTTTATATTTTTTTTATTTATAATTTGAAATTTGTCTTATGTCTGCTACATTCACACTCATTAATTTTTGGATTTTTTTTAAACAATAAATTATAAAAAAAAAATCTGTCTATCGGTTGACCCTGCGGGCCAACCCTAAAACTTCCCGCTGTTTTCGAGCTCCTTCGAGTTCGAAAACTTTGTCGTAAATACATTTTCGAGCTCGATAATACGTTTGTATGCCATTGTTTTCGAAAAAAACCGTTTTTTAACATTTTTTTCTCCCACGATATCTCGCGAACGAATCAACCGATTTCGATGGTTGAGGCGGGAATCGACGCGTTTTATTGAATTCTAGTGCTGATTAGATTTTAGAAATTGATCGATCGAGCCATTTCTGAAAAATTTGAAAAAAACGGAAAAAAAATTTTTTTTTTTTGTATTTCTTCTATATCTTAGAGTCCCGTTGATAGATCGATTTGAAATTTTGAAAAAATTTGACGGCCAACAAACTCTTTTAATTGCCACCTCAACCATTTTAATCGGTCAATTCATTAAAAAGATATGAAGCGTTTACATCTACACACACACACACACACACACACACACACCACTTGGACATCCTTCTGAAAATAGTCAGAATAGTTTCCTAGGATCTCAAAACGTCAACATCTGATAAAAACTCGATTTTCGAAAATCGGGGTGAAACCAATAACTTCCCGAATTTTTGAAAATTAACAATTTTTTTAGCGGGAAGTTAAAAATCTTTGAAAAATTTTCACCTGTAGTTATTTAAATTTTTTACATGTGCATATTTTTTTGTTTATGTTTTTTTGTAATTGATTTGTTGAAAAAAAAAAATCCGAAAATTATTAATCGTCTGCTAACTTCAGGATCATTTTTTTATAAGTGTAAATGTAGCAGACATGCGACAATTTGTTTATTTATTTATTCAAAAATTTTAAAATTGTCAATTGTCCGCCACATTCTCATTCATTGTTTTTTTCATATAAAAAATTAAATGAATTTTTTTCTTTGTGTACATAAATGTTGATTATAATTTTTTATTTATATTTTGTTGTTAAAAACAATAACATGAAAAATTTCAAAATTATCTATGATTTTTTTTTACTAAAGAAAAATTTCAAAATTGGCGGTAAATTAATTTGAATTTTGAAATCTTGAGGGCAGCACGGACTCAGATCTCCATGATCTCCATCTCCATTATATAAAGTATAATTTTTTTTTTCAACAAATAAATTACAAAAAAATATGCACATGTAAAAAATTTAAATAACTACACGTGCAAATTTTGCAAATATTTTTTTTTTATAATTTATTGTTTAAAAAAAAACCCAAAAATTAATGAGTGTGAATGTAGCAGACATCAGTCAAATTAAAAATTTTTATTACATAGAGTAAATAAAAATTTGGAAAATCCAAAAGTGCACGACTCGTAATGCTCATATATTATGAAATAATAAATAACAATAAAAAAAATGGCGGGAAGTGCGAATAAATTAAAAATATATACAATTCTCTTTCATTAAAACTTGTCTTGTTTTTTAATGTACCTGAAGATCGGAACGTTTTTCGCGGAACGAAAATAAAAAAAAAGAAATGAAAAGTAAAAAATCTAATGGATCTAGATTTCGGAAATGTTTCGCACGTCACCCGAAAATGGCAGGTCACCCCTACTACCCCTAAATTCGCCTTTAGACACAAATTGCATGAATTATTTTAATTTTCGTTGCGTGAAAAACGTTCCGATCTTCATGTACATGTTTTTTATTATGTTATTATTTTTTTATAATTATAAAAGAACTTATTCAAAATATCTCGATTAATAACAAAAAAAAAATAAACGTAAATAAAAACAAAAATAAAAAAAAATTGAATTGAAAAAAAATTCAGGCCTACCAATTAGCAAAAAAAACAGCTGTTATAGGACGGTAATGCACAAGCGCCCCTAGCGGAATAAATGTCCGTATAATGTATAGATATATCACCATCCATGTTAGTTTTACATAGATATATAGATATATAGTTATACAGCCTTTTTTATTCTTTTATTAATTGTAATTAAACGACACTGAGTTACCTAGCCATTTGCAATAGGAGACCTACAATTATTTCAAAGAATTTTTTTAAAAATCGTAAAGCACGAACGAGTCGTGCAAAAAATTTGATTCGATTACTGCATTTTTTCGCAAGTTATCGTGTATACGGGTTTCATACTTAACGGACAGGAAATTTTTTAAAACTATTTTTGATGTTTTTTCCGTTTTTATTCAACTAAATAAATTTTTGAAAAGTATGGAATTAATCTCCATTAAATTTTCTTCAAAATAGTATGCAAACCATCTTAATTCCGTAAACTAACAAGGGTATAATAATTGATTAGTTACCGAAGTGAGGCGAAAAAAAATTTTTCGATCGTAAAGCACGAACGAGTCGTGCAATAAATAAAATTAAATTTAAAAAAATGCGCATTTTTTAAATTTTATTCGATTTTTATTTAATTCGCTTATTTCAAAATAAATTATTATAAGATTGACAATTGTCAGCTACATTTACACCAGGGTTGCGAATTCTTTGATGAGAATATTTGCAATTAAAAATTAAATTTTTAATCCGGAATTGAAATTATATCGATTAAAATTACGAAATTAATTTTTAATTCAACAACTTGAATTGAAAAATTAATTTTAATCCAGGGACGTGGGATTCAAAATTTAAAAATTAATATTGGATTCGGCACGGGGAATTCAAAATTCAAAAATTTATTTAAATGTACGCACGTGGGATTCAAAATCGAAAAACTGATTTCTAATCAGACAAGTGAAATCAAAAATTAAAAAATAAGTTTTTAAATTGACACGTGGGTTTAAAATTTCAAAAATTAATTCTAATTTAGACACGTGGGATTAAAAATTAAAAAATTACTTGTTAATTTAAACACGTGGGATCAAAAATTGGAAATTACTTTTTAATTCAGATACGGTACGCAATCAGATAAGTAATCAAGACAAAAAATTTGACAGCACTTATAACAGGAAAGAACACTGTTTTACTTGATCTTCAAGTTTAAATATTTTTAAACTTACTCTTGATCGTCAGATATAATAGAATTCAAAATAAAAAGATCATTCATAGTTGAGACATTTAAGAATTGAATTTTCTAAATAATTTTCAGTGTAAACAGAGAATTTAAACTTAAAACAACACTAATCCGATGTTCCGAATTAAAAATTTTTTATTTAATTTTTGATTCGAAAATAGAAAATTAAAAAATAGAATGTAAATTTTCAATCCCCTTTAGCTATGGCTAATTAAAATTTTTGATTTACTTTTCAATTTTTAAATATGGAATTAGAGATTAGAAAGTAATTTTTTAATCTAGTTATCCTAATCGAAATTTTTTATTCAATGTTTTATTTGAAAACGTAGATTTAAAAACCAAGCCATTACATTTTAACGCTGCTTTACGAATTGAAAATGTGAAAGTTAATTATTATTAAAAAACTGTTGGATTAAAAATTAAAATATTATTTTTAATTTGTTGTTTTTTGATTATGAAATATAAAAAAAAATTTAATTGAAGCACTAATGCAATTACAAATTTAATGCACTATTTACAAACCTGCTATATACTAAAAAAATTTTATTTTCAAAATTCGTAATCCTTAAAACGCTCATTTTTTGTCAAAAATTTAATTTCCTACAAAATTGTTCCTATGATTTTTTCCTTTAATCTGCATATTTCATAAGATATAAAAAAAAAAAACCTCAACTGTATCGAAAAATGAAATTTGATCGTCCTGAGGCTCGTGTTCTTTTTATTTAAAAAGAAAAAACCAAATTTCCCCACTTATTTATTTATTAAAAACAAGTTTTTTATGAGGCGTCTGAGAAAGTGTAATTTTTAATGACCACCTGCGAATGTAGCAGACATCAGACAAATTTAAAATTATCAATAAATAGAGTAAATAATTAAAAAAATAAAATTTATAAAAAATTTACTTATTAATTTCAAATTTTTTTAAATATGCATTTTTTTAAATTTTATTTTATTAATTATTTACTTTATTCATTGATAATTTTAAATTTGTCTGATGTCTGCTGCATTCACTCTCATTATTATTGATTGACATAAAAAAAAAAAATTAAATGGCTATTGTTTTGCATTTAGTGGTTGTTGCTTGAACATAAAATAATATTATTTTTAATTAAGTTTAGTAAGACTTCTTAAGTATTAAAAAATAAATTAAAATTTATTCAAATATTTAATTTTATTCAAATAACATTTTATAAGAGAAAAAAAACGTTTGTTATAATTTTTATTATTAAATTATTTATGTAAATGTTATTTTTTAAAAATATGTTTTTAATTTGATTAATGTAATTAATGTAATTGATTGATATAAAAATTTTTGATTTACTTTTCAATTATTAAATATGGAATTAGAGATTAGAAAGTTATTTTTTAATCTAGTTTTCCTAATCGAAATTTTTTATTTAATGTTTTATTTGAAAACGTAGATTTAAAAACTAAGCCATTACATTTAAACGCTACTTTACGAATTGAAAATTTGAAATTTAATTTTTGATTAAAAAATGTTGGATTAAAAATTAAAAAATTATTTTCAATTCAAAGATATTGAATCGAAAGTTAAAAAATCATTTTTAATTTCTTGTTTTTTTTATTATGAAATATAAAAAAAAATTTAATTGAAGCACTATACTGCAATTATAAATTTAATGCGCTCTTTGCGACCCTGCTTTACACTCATTTAAAAATACTTAATGTTTTAAATAATTACGTATTCATTACGGTAATTACTCAATTAGATATATAGTATATACATATATATCAATTTTAGCATCAAATATCACTTACGATACTTAAGCTTTACTTTTAATTATTTCATGTAATTAAACATTCGATTCTGGAATTTTCTCATTGGTCATCCCCACCCCTACCGCATTTTTCATTTCGATCCTGGTCATCAGTTTTAAAACAGTTTTAATGTCGCTTCAGTCGCTTGTGCAGTTGTGTCGTTGTGTGCAGTGAGCAGTGAGTTTATTTGGTTGTGATAAATCATAACCTGAAAATAATTTTGACGTGAAATTATATTTAAAAATTAAAAAAAAAATGAGTCGCAGGCGTGCTCACGAGGATGACGATGGATACGATCGCGCTTACAAAAAACGTCGCCGAGTATCAGAAAACCAAGAAATCGAAGATCGTCTGGAATCTCTTATTATACGAGTGGGTGAAAAATCATCCTCATCATTGGAAAGTAATTTGGAAGGACTGGCATCTGTTCTAGAAGCTGACCTGGGTATTTTTCGTAGTAAAATTCTACGAATCCTTACAGACTGTGCTATGAAAATGCCTGAGAAATGTACCGTCTATACAACTCTCGTTGGGTTACTCAATGCCAAGAACTTCAATTTCGGAGGAGAGTTCGTCGATCACATGGTCAAGAATTTGAAGGAGTCATTAAAAAATTGTCAGTGGGACGCTGCTAGATATTCTTTACGTTTCCTAGCCGACCTGACAAATTGTCACGTTCTGTCATGTGGTTCCTTGATGCAATTATTTGACAACATGCTGGAGACAGCCAACGAGGATGGTGTACCTCAAGTTCGACGTGACTGGTACGTATTTTGTGTTCTATCAACTTTACCCTGGGTAGGTAGAGAATTGTACGAGAAAAAAGAACAGGAACTAGATCATTTGATGACAACTATCGAGATATTTATCAACAAGAGAAGCAAAAAACATCAGCCTGCATTAAGAGTTTGGTCCAGTGACACTCCTCATCCTCAGGAAGATTATCTGGACTGTCTTTGGGCTCAGATCAGAAAACTGCGGCAGAATAATTGGGCGGAAAAACATATTCTCCGGCCTTATCTGGCGTTTGATTCTATTTTGTGCGAAGCCTTGCATCACAATTTACCAACAGTCTTACCACCACCTCATCACGAGTCGTACTTGTATCCTCTGCCTACTGTTGTCTTCAGAATGTTTGATTACACAGACTGTCCTGCTGAAGGTCCAGCATTACCTGGTAGCCATGCTATCGAAAGATTTTTAATTGAAGAACATTTACGTCAAATTGTTGACAACTTTTACTTTGAACGTAAGCATTGCGCTGCTAATTTACTCAGTTTTCCATACAAGACAAAAATACCACTGGAATATTGCATCGTCGAGGTGATATTTGGAGAATTATTCAAACTGCCGACTCCAAAATATTTAGAAATAGCTTACGGTTCGATTTTAATTGAACTGTGCAAATTGCAACCGTCTACGATGCCACAGGTTTTGGCTCAAGCAACAGAAATACTTTTCCGGCGCATTGATAGTATGGCTGCTGCTTCATTCGACCGATTTGTCTGGTGGTTTGCGTATCATTTAAGTAACTTTCAATTCCGATGGTCTTGGGAAGACTGGGATTCATGTTTGCAACGGGAATCAGAACATCCAAGACCTAAATTTGTCCGGGAAGTTTTGCTGAAAGTTCTCAGACTGTCTTATCATCAAAAAATCCGGGACATGATGCCGGAAAATTACGCAGACTTGATACCTGCTCTACCTGAACCTATTTTTAAATTTGCATCGAAAGGCGCTGGTTCACTGCCTGGTACAGTAGCAGCCAGTGAGCTCGTAGCCTCAATCAGACGTAAGTGTACACCGGAAGAAGCTCTTAATATATTGAATGGGTTGCCTGGACAAAACGAAAATGAAGAAACCAACAGCTTCAATCCATTGAAAATCGAAGTTTTTGTCCAGACTTTACTACATCTTGGATGCAAAAGTTTTAGTCACAGTTTTGCAGCCATCAGCAAATATCATTACGTTTTTAAAGTTCTCGCTGAGACAGAAGAATCTCAAATTTGTATTTTACAAAATATGTTTGCTCTGTGGAAAAATCATCATCAGATGCTGGTTGTATTGACAGATAAATTTTTGAAAACTGGTATAATAGAATGCAGTACTGTCGCCAAATGGATATTTTCAAAAGAAATGGAAAGCGAATTTACAAAAGTATACGTTTGGGAAATTCTACATCTTACGATTCGTAAAAAAAATCAACATGTCATCAAATTATCTAAAGAACTTGCTGAGGCTAAAGAAAAATTACGACGAAATGAACGAGGTTCAGGATCATCATCAGAAGAAGACGAGTCAAATAAAGATGCAGAACGTCCATCGGAAGATGCCGTTGAAAGTATGGAGGAAAAATTGGAAGCTGCTGAATCAGATCAGAAGAATTTATTCCTCATTATTTTCCATGGATTCACAATGATTTTATCTGACCGAGTTGACTACAACACTCACTGGTACAAGTGGACTATTGGAAGACTCCAACAAGTATTTCTGGCCCATCACGAACAAGTTATGAAGTATTCATCAACATTGAAAAGTCTTGTGTTTGCTGGAGATACTGATCCTCATATTTTGGATGTTTTCCATCAATTTATTTCATTACGAGCATAAATTTAATCTATAATGTAGATTTTTTTTTCCTAGTGTTTATCAGTTGATTAAAAAGTTTCTTGTGCTTAAAATTATTTAAAGATTTAAAAGTTTAAAAAAATATTAAAGATACTGCGTCTTTATTGTTCGTTTAAAATCAATTTTTTTTTTTTTTCAAATATTGAATTCAATTCCAGCAAAAAAACTTTTTTTTAAAGCAATAAAAATGTAACAAAAAATGTTTAATTACAATAAAAATACAATGAGGCATAATTGTAAATAAGAACATTTGAATATTTGTTAATTTTTTTTTTTTTACATTAATCTATTATATTTTTAACCGCAAAAAATCTATTTATTTATTAAATATAATTCTATACAAGACTTCTTTTAATTGTTTAAAATAAAATGACTAAGAACTTTTAATTACATTAATCAAATTAAAAATATATTTTTAAAAAATAACATTTACATAAATAATTTAATAATAAAAATTATAACAAACGTTTTTTTTCTCTTATAAAATGTTTTTTGAATAAAATTAAATATTTAAATAAATTCTAATTTATTTTTTAATACTTAAGAAGTCTTACTAAACTTAATTAAAAATAATATTATTTTTGTTCAAGCAACAACCACTAAATGCAAAACAATAGCCATTTAATTTTTTTTTTTATATCAATCAATAATAATGAGAGTGAATGCAGCAGACATAAAATAAATTGAAAATTATTAATGAATAGAGTCAATAATTAATAAAATAAAATTTAAAAAAATGCACATTTGAAAAAATTTGAAATTAATAAGTAGATTTTTTATAAATTTAATTTTATTAAGTATTTACTCTATTTATTTATAATTTTAAATTTGTCTGATGTCTGCTACATTACGAGTGTGAATGCAGCAGACATCAGACAAATTGAAAATTATTAATGAATAGAGTAAATAATTAATAAAATTAAATTTAAAAAAATGCACATTCAAAAAAATTTGAAATTAATGAGTAAATTTTTTATAAATTTTATTTTTTTAATTATTTACTCTATTTATTTATAATTTTAAATTTGTCTGATGTCTACTGCATTAACACTAGAGTGGTCGTTAAAAATTAAATTTTCTCAGACGCCTCATAAAAAACTTATTTTTAATAAAAAAATAAGTGAGGAAATTTGATTTTTTTTTTTTTTAAATGAAAAAATTACGAGCCTCAGGACGATCAAAGTTCATTTTTCGATACAGGTGAGGTTTTTTTTTAATATCTCATGAAATATGCAGATTAAAGGAAAAAACTATGGGACTAATTTTGTAGGAAATTAAATTCTTGACAAGAAAGATTATGTTCATTTTTTCTATAAAATGTGTATTTATGAAGATATTTAAAAAAAAACTTTTTTTAGATCTTATCAATTGAGCGTTTTAAGTATTACAAATTTTGAAAATAACATTTATTTAGTATATAGCAGGTTTGTAAATAGTGCATTAAATTTGTAATTGCATTAGTGCTTCAATTAAATTTTTTTTTATATTTCATAATCAAAAAACAGCAAATTAAAAATGATTTTTCAATTTTCAATTCAATATCTTTGAATTGAAAATAATTTTTTAATTTTTAATCCAACATTTTTGAATTAAAAATAAAATTTCCAATTTTCAATTCGTGAAGTAGCGTTAAAATGTAATGACTTGGTTTTTAAATCTACGTTTTCAAATGACACATTAAATAAAAAATTTCAATTCGGAAAACCAAATTAAAAAATTACTTTCTAATCTCCAATTCCATATTTAATAATTGAAAAGTAAATCAAAAATTTTAATTAGCCATATCTAAAGGGCATTAAAAAATTACATTCTGTTTTTTAATTTACTATTTTCGAATTAAAAATTAAATAAAAAATTTTCATTCCGAACATCGGAATAGTGTGTTGTTTTAAGTTTAAATTCTCTGTTTACACTGAAAATTATTTAGAAAATTTAATTCTTAAATGGCTCAACTATGAATGATTTTTTTGTTTCAAATTCTATTATATCTGACAATCAAGAGTAAGTTTAAAAATATTTAAACTTGAAGATCAAGTAAAAGTATTCTTTCCTGTTGTAAGTGCTGTCAAATTTTTTGTCTTGATTACTTATCTGATTGCGTACCGTATCTGAATTAAAAAGTAATTTCCAATTTTTGATCCCACGTGTTTAAATTATAATTAATTTTTGAAATTTTAAACCCACGTGTCAATTTAAAAACTTATTTTTTAATTTTTAATTTCACTTGTCTGATTAGAAATTATTTTTTCGATTTTTAATCCCACGTGTGTACATTTAAATAAATTTTTGAATTTTGAATTCCTCGTACCGAATCAAATATTAATTTTTAAATTTTCAATCCCACGTCTCTGGATTAAAATTAATTTTTCAATTCAAGTTGTTGAATTAATAATTAATTTCGTAATTTTAATCGATATAATTTCAATTCCAGATTAAAAATTTAATTTTTAATTGCAAATATTCTCATCAAAGAATTCGCAACCTTGGTACATAGTAACAATAACAAGCATTTATGATTGATATGTTACGAGTTACGAAGTTGTCTATTCGTAATTCTTTAAATGCTCAATTTATAAGATTTAAAAAAGTTTTTTTTAAATATCTTCGTAAATACACTTTTTATAAAAAAAATGAACATGACCTTTCTTGTCAAGAATTTAATTTCCTACAAAATTAGTTCCATAGTTTTTTCCTTTAATCTGCATATTTCATGAGATATTTAAAAAAAACCTTAACTGTATAGAAAAATGAACTTTTATCGTCCTGAACCACGTGTTCTTTTTATTTAAAAAGAAAAAACTAAATTCCCCACTTATTTTTTCACTAAAAAAAAGCTCTTTATAGGGCGCCTGATAAAATTTAATTTTTACAACCACCCTAATTCACACTCATTAACAATAATCAATAAAGTAAGTCATAAGCTCATTATAAAATTGACTAGTAATTATTTATCTCAATAAAAGTATTTCTACTGATTATTAGCCAACTGACTTTTACCGATCGTAAACGACAAGTTAGAACGTTCAGTCTGTTTATTACAACACCCAGTTCGTTCTATTTCTCTACAACAGTTTTGTTTAAATACTCGCTGTAGTTTTTTCAATGTTTTCAAACATATTACAACGCAGCATTCACTATTATCATCAGATACATTACTATCACTTGCACATTGACGCTGTAAACATTCAACAATTTCATTGACAATATTCAGCTCTGGTAAATCGTCTATTTTTCTGTTAAAATCCGACGATTCTGTCAAGCAATTTTGACAATTATTTGTTTCATTACATTTACAGTCAATGCACTTACATATATCTGCATCAGCTGTTATTTCTTGTAATATATTTCTCTCACTTTTATTATTATTATTATTATTATTATTATTACTATTATTATTATTATTAATTTTACTGGTACTATTTATTGTAATACTATCATTTTTATTAACAGTAGTAATCTTTGGCGATACCGTAAACTCAGTTGTTATTTTATTAACAGTTTCCGTAGTCTCTAATTTATTTTTTAATTCAAGCGGATATGGTTCTGGACCAATTAAATCAACAAGTGAATGAACAGCTGTAGGAAATGCATTGACTTGTTCCCAAGATTCTGTTCTTAATGCCGGTGGTGCTGCTTCTAATGCCATAACATCAATCCAAGGTGATGGAATCTCTTCTTCAGATGCGATCGCTAATTCAACTGCCTCTGATTGATGTTCGTTATCAATTATTTGAGGTAATAAATTTGTTTCACTCGGAAAATCAAGTGCCTGAAGATTGTCTTCAAACAATTGACATGGTTTGTTAATATCAATACTATCATTACTATTATTTGTTTTTAAATTATCAAAAATATTCTGTGTTTCTGATACTTCAGTTAATTGTTCGATAGTATTTTGTATACCATCGCGTATTATTTTTTGCTCTAAATTTAATGGCGGAGAATTTGGTTTTCCTGAACTTTCCAATAAAGTATCAGTAGACAATATCAATTGGTCTAGCTTATTTCTATCTTGTACACAAATATTATCTATAAAAATATTTAATTTTTCATATGTGTCATTATTATTAAAATTATCTTTGGCTAATTGATCATCAATTATCTTATCATTTGGTAAAAATCCTGTCTCTACTAATATATTATTTGTACTATTTATTTGTTCTATATTTGGATTTGGCAAATCGAAATTTAAATTATCATTCAAAGAATCGATATGCAATATTGTATTACTATTCTCGATTTCATTATTGTTATTATTATTATTATTATTTGTTTCATACGGCATATCTGTATTATTAATTAAAGTAAATGAAGCTGAAGCTGAAGGTTTTGTTTCATTTACGGATTTCAGTGTCGACAATTCATCTTTTCGTGTCTACAAAACAATAAATATTAAATCAATGGCGTATTAAAATGATCATTTATTTAAATTTATAAAATATAATTATTAGGGTGCTTCGTTTCCGGCAAAAGTTTCTTTTTCGCTGCTCATCAAGCAAAATGTTCATGTTGAGACAAAAATTCCTGCCAAGTTTGAGTTCTTAGGTTCAATACCCGTATGAAAATAACATATATGGTCAAAATATATGATAAATATCAGAAAACATATGTGGCCAATTTAACTATCTTTTCTGATATATTTTTTTTTATATTAAAAAATATAATACTCATCATATACGAATCTGTAAATGTTTAGCGTATATAAAATATATATGTCAACTAGGGTGTTTAAAAAAAAAAACAATTTTTTTTTTATGGTATCCAAAAATTGAAAGTATAACTAAAAATAAAAATTTTGGTGCCAATCCGAGCTCTTAATAATAATATTAAGGTTTGCTTTAATCCATTTTTCTATTTTCCATTTAAATAACACGAAAAAAATTTTTTTTTTTTAGAATTTTCCAGCTCATAAGCCAATCAACGGATTATTATGCACAACAAATTTTTTTGTAGGAAATTGAACGCGCTACAAAAAAAAGTCTCTTGTCATTTTTTGATGAATCCCACGGTTCAAAAGTTATTGAAGCTTCAAGTCAAATTTATAGTAAATTTTGAGATTTTTTTACTTTTCCGGCGAAACTATCAGTCTTATCAAAAAATATCGCAGGAACTTTTTTGTAGATAATTTTATTCCTTACAAATTATTACAAATAAAGTTTTTCGAAATTCTGCGTTGTTTTTAACTTATTTCCATTTCAATGTCAAGCTCTTAAAAAAATAGATTTCTGATTAATTTTAAGAGCTTGACATTGAAATAAAAATAAATTGAAACCGATGCGGAATTTCGAAAAATTTTATTAGTAATAATTTGTAAGGAATAAAATTACCTACAAAAAATTTTCTATGACATTTTGTAATAAAACTAATAGTTTCGCCAGAAAGTGAAGGATCTCAAAATTTACTATAAATTTGACTTAAAGCTTAAATAACTTTTGAACAGTGGGATTTATAAAAAAATGATAAGAGACTTTTTTTGTAGAGCGTTCAATTTCCTACACAAAGTTTCATTGCGCATAAAAATCCGTTGAGTGGTTTGTAAGCTAGAAAATTCTGAAAAAAAAAAAAAATTTTTCCCATGTTATTTAAATGGAAAATAGAAAAATGGATTGAGGCAAACCTTAATATTATTATTAAGAGCTTGGATTGGCACCAAAATTTTTATTTTCAGGTATACTTTCAATTTTTGTATACCAAAAAAAAATTTGTTTTTTCTGAAACACCCTAATGTCAACCATATACAAAAAATATATTTTCATGATATATGAAAATATATATTCTTGTCATATACGAAAACTATATTTTTATCATACATAAAAATATATATTTCTATCATATACGAAAAATATATTCTGATCATATATAAAAATATATATTGATATTGTGTATGGAAAAAAAAAGTTTCTTATTCGTATGACCAACTCCAATTAAATTAGATTTAAATTTTAATATACCCTTTAAATTGCAGTTAAAATTTTCAAAATTAGTTAATTTGATGCGAATATATATACCCATATACATATACATACACCTAATAAAATATATGCTTAAATATAACAAAGGAAATATATGGTGCTGTATATAATATAAATTATATGCTACCATATATTTCATTTCATATAAAAATTTTATATTTTTTGAATATAAAAGGAAATATATCAATACAATATATTATAAGGTAAATGTAAATGTATATATAGCTTAATATAAAAAACATTTAAGTACCATATATGGAATACATATATTTACTACTGTATATAATTTTATATTAAATCGGCAAAAATATCTATATGATTTTTTATAATATACAATATAATATATCATATATTTTTTCGTTGCAAACATATATGATTTTATATATTTTAACCTTATATTGTTTTTTCATACGGGTAAGTATTTCCCATTTGATTTCAAAGATTTCTCATTTAAAATACACGTAAATTAAATTATTTTTTTTAACTTTCTAATACTCAGCTGCATTTTATGATATCAAAGCGCCTTTTGTTGCAATTTGTAGGGAACTTAGTGTTCTTCAAAAGTGTGCATAGTAACTTAGCTGTTAGTCAAGCTGTTTCACTTGTGTCCGTTGCGGAAGTCATTTTTCCTATGAAATTGACCTATATCGGCTTGCAGATCGTAAACCAATGAAAGTACGCTAAAAATGTTAATGAGAATTTTATAGGAAATTTTATTCCCTTCAAAAAAAGTCCTATAAGTCAAGTCGCTAAAGTTCATAGTTTCTGAGTTATAGTCATTTTAATTATGTGAAAAATAAAATATCAGTTGTAATTGTTTTTAGGTAGATTTTTTTAAAAATCTAACTATTGTATTTGTCCTCATGGTCGATTTTTCAAGGGATTTCGTCGTAAACTATCATAATTAGTTGAGTAGAGTTCAAAAATACCATTCGTCAAAAAATTTATATATGTATGTATATATATATATATATATATATATATATATATATATATATATATATATATATATGTAATATAACGGACTTTTGAAGATACGATTGCGTCTACAATTCTTATCCGATCTTAATGAAATTTTTCACACTTATTCCATGTGTAATTACCACAGTTAAGTTCGAAGATGGGCCGAATCGGTCGATTAGTTTAGAAGTTATGGCTGTTTGAAATTTTTACGATTTTTCGAAAAAATCAGTTTTTAATCACTTTTAAAGTCCATATAACTTTAAAACTAAAATTCATAGAGAATTTCTGTAAAAAGTATTTCAAAGCTTGACTAATAAGCTTTAATTTATGACCTTAAACGTTACATTTTGACCATCTCTTCCAATAATATGATAGATTTAAAAATTTTAATGGAATCAAAAAATGTCGAAAATATGGTTTTCATTCCACCTAACTTATGCTTGTCCCATTATAATCCAGTTTCGTCAGCTGTATTTTATTTTGCACAAAATAACCTGTAAATTTCACTGCTATTTTGTATTTTAAAAGTAGTTCTTTTATTATTTATGATGTATCAAATGTACCCTAATCTCTATGATTATCACTGGTCTTGTCATTACGATAGCACCCACAGTTCTTATCGGATCTTAATGAAATTTTTTACACTTATTCTATAGCAGATTATCTTGATCAAATTCGAAGATGAGCTAAATCAGTCAATTAGTTTTGAAGTAATAGTTGTTTGAAATTTTCACGATTTTTCGAAAAAATCAGTTTTTATTCACTGTTGAAGTTCATATAACATTAAAACTAAAACTGATAGACAATTTCAGTAAAAAGTATCATAAAGCTTGTTTAGTAAGCTTTAATATTTGACCTTAAACTTTATGTTTTGACCATTTCTTCCAATAATTTGATGGCCTTGAAAATTCTAATGGAATCAACAAATGTTGCAAATATGGTGTTCATTCTACATAACTTATGCATTTCCCATTATATTACAATTTGGTCAGTTGAATTTTATTGTGAACAAAATAACCTGTAAATTTCCGAATATTTTATATTTTAAAAGTATTTCTTTAATTATTTATGATGTATCAAATGTACCTCTAATCCCTATGATTATCACTGGTCTTGCCATCGTAATAGCGATTACAATTATGATCTCATATTAATTAAATTTTCTATACTTTGTTTACGTGAAGGTTAGTTTAATACATTACCTATATAATGTTTTGTCAAATCAACTATCTGAAGTTCTCTATCGAAAATAGTCGTTGTCTTTTTTTACCCTCACTCTAAGAAAACGAGCCTAATATCATATCATGTCTATACACTAACATGTATCACAAAATATGTATGTATGTAACTTTTTATATAGATTAATTGGAAAATCTACCTTCCATTTCGGCTGCCGAATGGCCTTTTTTTATACTGTATTTTTCAAATTATTAAAATTATTTTAACTCAGAAACTATGAACTTTAGCGACTTGACTCATAGGACATTTTTTGAAGGGAATAAAATTTCCTATAAAATTCCCATTAACATTTTTCGTGTAATTTCATTGGTTTACGTTCTGGAAGCCAATAAAGGTCAATTTCACAGGAAAAATGACTTCCGCAACGAACACAAGTGAAGCAGCTATAATACCAGCTAAGTTACTATGAGCAATTTTGAGGAACACTAAGTTCTCTACAAATTGCAACAAAGGGCGCTTTGATATCATAAAATGCAACTGAGTATTAGAAACTTAAAAAAAAAGTAATTTAATTTACGTGTATTTTAAATGGGAAATCTTTGAAATCAAATGGAAAATACTTAAGATTAAAATTAAGATCTCAAACTTGGCAGGAATTTTTGTTTCAGCATGAAGAACAATATTTTACTTGATGAGCAACGAAAAACAAACTTTCACCGGAAACGAAGCACCCTAATAATTATATAATAATACCTCGCCATCGATAATTTTTTTATGTGTCTTCATATGGCTTTTTAAACTATGCGGAGTAGTAAATGATCTTTGGCAATGATCATACGAACACGTGTAAGGTCTTTCTCCAGTATGAGTTCTCTTGTGAGTTTTCAAATGATGGGATGCAGTAAATGCTTTTCCGCATCCTTTTTCTCTACACCTGTAACAAAAAATAATAAATAAAACAATAAAATATTAAAACAAAGATAATAATTAATAATGACAGTGAAAAATATTTATAAGTGCAGGTAAAAAGGTAAAAAAAAATTTAAAAAAACATACTTGTATGGTCGTTCTTGAGTGTGAGTGCGTGTATGTTTTTTAAGATCACTTAGTGTTGTAAAAAATTTAACGCATCCAGTTTCTTCACAATTAAATGTATTACCACTGTGTAATCTTTGGTGTGCTCGTAGTCTATACAAAGTATTGAATGCTTTTTCACAGCCATTGTGATTACATTCAAATGGTTTAACTTTAGTATGTACTCGTACGTGAATTTTAAGACTGTAGGATGTAAGGAAAGCCTTCCCGCAATTTGGTTCAGCACATTTAAAACGAAATTCACCTGTAAATTATTTCCTATTTATATACAATACACTTGTTAAAATTTAAATGTTCTAAAAACAGGGTGGCCACGAACCGGGAATATCGGGAATCATCAGGGAATTGAATGCAGCCGGGAAATATCATGGAAATGTCAGGGAATTTCGAAAAGTATCCGGGAATTAAATTGTAACAGTTCAAAATTAAAAAAATTTTAAATTATACACTAGTTATAAAAAGAAAGGGATATTAAAAAAATTTCAAATTTTAAAGTGATTTCAACAGGTTGTAACTCGAAGGAAAATGGTCATACGACAAAAACAAAAAAAGGCAAATTGTAGCTTCAAGTGTCTAGTTTTCTAATCTGGTCTTAAAATTTTTTTATTATGTGCGGTTCCGGAGAAATCCTAAGAAACCTATTGAAAAAGAAATTTACCAAATTTTTGCTCGTCTTAAAAACGGTCTTCGAGCTTCAATAAATTTTTTTCGATAATTATGATTGATTTTTTTTTGCTCCGGAATCGTGCATAATAAAAAAATTTAAAAATCCAGATCAGAAAACTAGACACTTGAAGCTCCAGTTTGACTTTTTGTTTTTATTTTACGACCATTTTCCTTCGAGTTACAAACTGTTGAAAATTACTAAAAAATTGGAAATTTTTTTAATATCCCTAAATTTTTATAACCAGTGTATTTTGAATTTATTTAAATTATAAAATTTCTTATTAAATATTTTAACTTATACATTTTTACCATCGAATAATCAAAAGTAGGCAATATTGATTTATTTTATTGCCATTTTTTATGGTTTCTCTTATGATTTAATTATCAAATTGAATTATTAAAAATGAAAATATAATAAAAACTTTGAATATCTAAATGGTACGAATAAAATTCCTAAATCAGGAAAAAATGTGAAAAACTTTACTGGAAAACCGGGAAATATCAGGGAATTTTGAAATCTTTTCTTTGTGGCCACCCTGAAAAAAAAAAAAAATTGTAGTATTAACTTTTATTAATTACTAATTTTATTATGCACTAACCGAAAAAGCCATGCAGATCGAAGCGATCCTTTTGCAACCATATTCGGACACGGATGTTCAATAATATTTATAGACAAAACTCGAATAAATGTATAATATATGAAGAAGCTTTTTATGCATATCCATTTCTGTTTTTCCATTTATTTATTTTATTTTTTTTCAACTGCGGAAAGAACACAACTAAATGGATTTTGCCAATTATTTTTTTAATGATTTTTTCATCTCACCTGCATTGAAACTTTCAATTTCAATACTGGTTTTAATTTGTCAGTCCCAACAAGCCAATTTTAGACTTATACGTTTTAACGATCAGAAACTCATCAGTTTCTTCCCTGAAGGAGAGAAACTCATTGGTTTCTGACTTAATTTTATTCCTCTCAAAATCATCCATGTTTATTTATTTATTTATTTATAAAGAGACCCAACAGCCATACAGCCAATAACAGGGTCACAATAAGATACATAAGTACAACAAAAGATGATGTGGCATCAAGTATTAGCATACAAAAAAAATTTTAAGATAGATCACTATGATTTGTCGTCCAGAAAATAAAAATATAAACAATAATTTTGGAATATAATGAAAAAAAGATAACAAAGAAACAAAATTTAAATTACATTAGTTGAAGACAAGCTACTAGTGTAAATAGTTACGTTTATTGTAAACCTCTAGATAGTTATCATTCTGATAACCAACCAAACTGCCAGTTATGGTTGGAAATTTTTTTGAATAATGAGTTCAAAAAAAAAAACAAAAAAAATTGTTAAATCAATTAAAAGTCATCATTTTCTCTGTTAAATTACTTAAATTTATATACTCAAAATACAGCATTATTTTTCTTGCCGCGATATCAATCAGAAATTAGCCTGTTTTGACTGACTAGACATCAAAACTCACAGTGTCAATGCAGGTAATATAAAAAATCCAGTGCGTGACAGAATAAAACACAATTTCAGACTTCGGATGATGTCAGTCAATTTCACCTTCATCTGAAATCGTCTTGTTTTATCCCTTGCCAAGCAATATACAATTACATGGTGGCTACAGATTTTTGAAACTGAAATTCCCTGACTTTTCCAGGTATTTCAGTCAAATATTTAAAAAATCCCTGACCATATGTGGTAATATTAAATCATTGAAAATATTTATTTAATTCAAAATAAAATGCTATAAGTCAGTTCAATACATAACCAACCATTGTCGTTGAATGAACTTTATTTTATTATTTGTCAATGATCATAGTTTTTTTTTATTTATTGAATTTTTATTTATTACTCTATAATAAAATATAAAGAAAATTTTCATTTTCACTCGAATAAATTTCATAAATAAAAACGTTTTATAGAATATTAATCTATATTATTGAGAATAAGGAAAATTTAGTTCCCGCCATATCTATATGATAGAATTAGTTAATGTTATTGAAATTGGTATCATTAGATAGGTCTTGACTTGAATTTGTGCCTTTTCATAGTTTAAACTCTTTTTAATTCCCAAGTATTTAGATAAATAGATTTATCTATATCATTCGAATTACATTTAAATTACGCGGGAAAAAAGACGATCGTGTTTATTTTCTTTAAATAAATTAATACTTTAATTATTCCGTCACTAAATATGACCGAATGGCACTAAATATATAGCTATATTATTTATATCGCGGTACTTATTCCAAAATGACAGATTTTTCTACTCCCTTTTGGTTTTAGGAAGCTTCTCAAAGCCAAAAAAGTTTGGATAGAAAAAAAAAGGATTCATTGACACAAAAAATCTTTACCCGTCTAAAGAAAATTTTGACTTACCCCAATAAATTTTTTGCATCGTGAATTGAAAACAAAAATTTATTTAGAACTACACAGAAAAAAAGGAAATCTTGAAACAAGAAATAAAATGTCTTCGAAATTTTTTTCTTGAACCAAGCGAAATTTCTTACTTTATTGAAGTAAAAAAATTATTTGGATCAAGAAATTATTTCCTTCGCGGAAGACATAATTTTCTTAGTCTAAAACATAAATTCTTTGAACCAAGAAAAAACTTTCTTGGTCCCAAAAATTTTTTTTTTGGTTCGAGAAGATTTTTTTTCAATTCAACAAATTTTTTTTTTGGCTGAAAATTGTTACGTTTTTAAGTCAAGAAAAAATATCTTGAGCTGAAACGAAAAAGTTTTTGAACCATGAAAAATAATGTTTTAAACCAAGAACAAACTTTCTTGGGCCAAGAAAGTTTGTTCTTGGTTTAAAGCATTATTTTCTCGGGCCAAGAAAGTTTGTTTTCCGGAATCGAACCCAGATCGATTCGGCGTCACGCGAGAGCTTTACCAATTAAGCCATCCCAGCCTTTGTCAGAAAACGTTTACTTTGCCCACATATACTGAGCCATACTGGCTTATGGTCAGTCACATTTTTAAATCCTAAACCCAGAATTAATATTACAAATGTTATCGCCAATAATTTAGAAAAATGTTAGTTTTGACATTTTACCAAAATACTGAACGGATTGTATGAATCGTTCATAAATGAATTTCGACATAAATATAAAAAAGTTAAAAAAAAAACAAATTTAATTACAAAAAAAATTGAGAAATTATTCAATATTATTTAATTACATTAATCAATTAATTTATTATAATAATATAATTTGGTTATTTAATTTTTAATTTATTTAAAATAAAAAGGTGAACTCAAAATCCATTTGCTGCGCTAGTGTGAGAAAGAGAGAGAGTGGGGAGTATTCATTCCTTCGGGTGCGAAGGAGGGAGCATCTATGAGTGAGAATCCAAGAGAAAACTTTCTTGGCTTGAGACTCTAGTAATCTTGGTTTGAGATTTTTCGTGTGATTGGTCAGAGAAAGTACACTATACTCAAACCAAGAGTTTAAATTTCTTGAATCAACTCTCTTTATTTTTAGTTCGAGTTCGTACCGTTTATTGTTTCAAAACATCATAGTTCTTTAATTAAGTGTATAACTTTCTCGAACTAAATATTTTTATTTCTTGGTTTAAGTAAGTAACATACTCAGGTTAAGAAAAATTATTATTAAACTAAAAACTGCAAGTTTTTAAAACAAGTAATTCTATTATTGGACCAAGTATGAAATATGTATTGGCTTAAGAATTTTTTTTCTTAATTGAAGATTTAAAATTCAAGAAATTATTTCACTTCGTTCAAGAAATTTCCGGTTTTCATTCCACTCGCTGAAAAATTTCTTGGTTGAAGAAAAATTTTCTTAAGTCAAGATTTTTTTTTTCTGTGTAGAAAAAATTAGTTGGCGCAAGGAATTATTTCTTGACCAAAAAAATCTTTTCTCGCCCCAAGACTATTTTTATATTTAATCGATAATGCATAAATTTCTTGGTGCAAATTAAAATTTTGTTGCGGCAAGAAATCCTTTTTTTCTGCGTATTTTATAAATTTAGTAGTGACATTTGGGCAGTCACATAGTGACTGCAAGTTGCTCGTAAAATATTAATTAAGTACGCGAATAATAAATATAGTGAAATTTATCAGTTCCTTACTTATGTATGGGGCATTCCATACCAAATCGACCACTTTTTGAGGTCACCCCCTCCGATATTTTTGAAAAATTTATATGTTCTGGAGGCTGATAAAAAACGCTCTCATGAATTTTTTCAAATTTTTTTGACTACTCGTTTCCAAGATACTGATTTTTTACAAAATACGAGGTTTTTTTTTGAAACGGTTATAACTTTGCGAAAAATATACCAATCGGATCGTTTTTTTTTTTCAAAATCTTCATTTTTGAATGTTCTTTCAAGAAAAAAATACGCTTTTATTCTTAATCAATTCCTTCATGGTTTATTTTGAGTTTTAAACAAAAAAACGTTTTTTCGAAATGTATGTCCCCTTCGATTTTTATGAAAAAATTCTCAAAAAAACTTGGATGAATTTAGAAAATTTTGAGACCAATCCGATCGTGGTCAAACAATTCGTTCTATTTTTTTCTTAGTTCGAAAACATTTTTTTTTCTTAAATATTATTTGTCGACTTAATTTGACCAATAAACATTCTCAGATCGGTCTATTTAGCTGCTATGATTTTTTTTTTTAAATACTGTGCCGGTTGGAGTATACGATTTTTTGAAGTTTTTCTATTCATTCAGTAAATGAATTTTAAAAATCATCTAAGAACTACTTATGAGTTATCTTTATAACCTAGGAGAGGTGGCACGTGGCCGATAGTCAATAAGAAAAAAAAAAACCAAGGAAAGGATAGTAAATGAAATTGATCCGCATTCAAACCCCAAAGTAATAAACGATGTTTATTTTTTTTTACGCTTAAACAATTTTTGAATTTCAAATTCAGTTGAATTTGAGTATTGTTTTACAAGTAAACTTCCATCGTCATTTGGTATCACACAATGAAGTTTTTGAGTTCCTTTTGTAGTTGCTGTTCTATTAAACTTCATTGGGTGATAGGGATACTATAAATAGTTCTTAGTTGATTTTTAAAATTCATTTATTGAATGAGTAGAAAAACTTCAAAAAATAGTATACTCCAACCGGCACAGTATTTAAAAAAAAAATCATAGCAGCTAAATAGACCGATCTGAGAATGTTTATTGGTCAAATTAAATCGAAAAATAATATTTAAGAAAAAAAAATGTTTTCGAATTAAGAAAAAAAATAGAACGAATTGTTTGACCACGATCGGATTGGTCTCAAAATTTTTTAAATTCATCCAAGTTTTTTTGAGAATTTTTTCATAAAAATCGAAGGGGGCATACATTTCGAAAAAACGTTTTTTTTGTTTAAAACTTAAAATAAACCATGAAGGAATTGATTAAGAATAAAAGCGTATTTTTTTCTTGAAAGAACATTCAAAAATGAAGATTTTGAAAAAAAAAACGATCCGATTGGTATATTTTTCGCAAAGTTATAACCGTTTCAAAAAAAAACCTCGTATTTCGAAAAAAATCAGTATCTTGGAAACGAGTAGTCAAAAAAATTTGAAAAAATTCATGAGAGCGTTTTTTATCAGCCTCCAAAACATATAAATTTTTCAAAAATATCGGAGGGGGTGACCTCAAAAAGTGGTCGATTTGGTATGGAATGCCCCGTATATTTTTAATGTTTATGGTTTTCTAACTTGTCAATATGTATGTTAATAACTTGAAGATCCTCACGATTGATTTCTACTTAGACTTTTTTTTACTAACAGCCTTTTTAATTCTAACTGCTTCATTTTTCCGCTATTGGAATCAATTTCTACTAATTTTTTATTACAATATTACAGTCGTATTACAATCGCATTCGCGCCGCGACACTTTTTGAACAGTTTTGACAGAAAAAAAAATTTATCGGATTTTTTTCAGTCAAAAGAAAACAAAGTAAAAATATTTCCAGCTTTGTGACGAAATTCCCTGACTTTTCCCTGATTTTTCCAGTATATTTATAATTCCTTGACAATTCCAGGTTTTTCAGGTTTTCCAGAAATGTAGCCACCATGTATTATATTGTGATATTTATTATAATATAATCTAATTTTTTTTGATGATAGTATTTTCATAAAAGCTGCATTATATTAATACTTACCCTTAGACAATAATCCATATCAGAAAGCACGAATAAAATTATGTTTATTAAGGAATGATGATTTTATATAAACAATTAGGCAGATGCAATGATGAAATATTTATTTGCGATGTTTTTCTCAAGCGTTGTTAATTAATAAAAAAATGTTACATGTAAATGCACATTGATGTTACTTATGTGATGTGGAAAAAATATATTATTTAAACATATTCCGATTACCTTTGTGTGTTTTCATATGAGTCCTCAAGTTACCAACAGTACTGTATGTACGTGAACAGCCGTCATATTTACATTCGTAACGACTAATGTGTTTTTGATTGGTATCTGGATCAGTACTCTCGATAGTAATTGTCGCATGAGATGGATCGTCTGGCATAAAATCATCTTGTCCTGGATGTATTCGCATATAAATTTCATTTGGGCTGATTGTATGATGTATATATCTGCAATGAATATTATACATTTTTATAATTTTTAAGAACTTTTTATATTTATTTCAAGTTGAACCAGTCAGCTGTCTAATTTAAAAACTCAGTAAGAGAGAGATTTTCAAGTTATTTTAAGGGGGGAAAAAGGTCTAAGATACAAATTAAAAGAGGATTTTTTTTTTCAGAGTACGTTCTTTATTAAAATTTTCAAAATTTATGACATAATTAAGCATCATTCCAAGAATATTCTGCTAAATTTTCATAAAAAAATATTGAAAAACAAGCCAGCGGTAGTGGGGAGAGCCGAGTCACTTTAAAAAAAATGTCCATGCCGTAGGCAGGATAACTCAGGACTTCTTCATCTGAAATCAAGAAACCAAAAAGATTTCTTTAGTACATAAATTTATCTTGGATTTGAACGAAGAATTTTTTTTTCATTAACTAATAATTTTTTAATTAAACAAAAGGAACAATTTTTGGTAAAAATCAGTTTTTTGATTACACCTTTACCAAAAATTCAAAAATGAATATTTTGTTTATTCCTTCGTTCAAATCCAAGATAAACTTATGTACCAAAGAAATCTTTTTGGTTTTTTGATTTCAGATGAAGAAGTCCTGAGTTATCCTGCCTACGGCATGGACACTTTTTTTTTAAGGTGACTCGGCTCTCCCCACTACCACTGGCTTTTTTTTCAATATTTTTTTATGAACATTTAGCAAAACATTCTTGAGATGATGCTTAATAATGTCACTAGTTTTAAGAATTTTAATAACACAGGTACTCTGAAAAAAAAAATCACAAAAATATCTTCTTTTTTTTGTATCTTAGACCCCTTTCCTCCCTTAAAGTCTTCTGATCGAAAAAAAAAAATTAACAAGCTAAGTTAAAAAAAAATTATGTTTTTCAATGAAAGATATTTTAAAAAATCAGTTTTTACTGAGTTTGAAAATTGGGCAGTTATAATAGTTTTGATGAAAATAAATTTCGACGTCCTAATTAGCAAATTGTCTAACTTAAAATTTTTTCATAGGAGATTCTGTGCAATTTTTAGATAGTAATAGTCAGAAAAAATATTACTTGAGTAACCTAGACAAAAATATTATACATATACTATAGACTGGGCCAAAAAAATCAACTATTTTTTTTTTTTTTTTTTTTTCGATACTATGAAAATATTATTCCTGATGACCAAAAAAAATTATTGTGCAAGTTTGAGCCCTTAATATTGATATTAAGAAGTGTATCGTTACGACTTTTAGTTTTTTGACAGAAATTTCATTTTTTACCCAAAACTCGTAAATCATCTATCTGAAAAATTTGAGCAATGTATATTCTTAAAGGAAATTGAATTCCCTACAAAAAATCTCTCTTAGTAAATTGACGTAAAACGAGCCGGTTCCTTGTAACTGTGCCTTAAACATTGATTTGTTTTTTAAATTCTTTGTTTCTATTTTTGATTTTTGTACCTACTAGAAATATTAAAATTTTTTTTAGTCAAGATACATATTCATAAAGTAAATTTAATGCTCTACAAAAAAGGTCTCTTAACAATTTTTGCTAAATTCACTCCTTTAAAAGTTATTCAGGGTTATTGAAGTCGTTTTGAATCAACTTCAAGCTAGGGATGGCAAAGTCGATTTCGATTTTTATGGAGAATCGACTTTTCGTTCAAAAAAAATTAATTTTTCAGGATCGACAATTAGTATTTGAAGTCGGTCAAAAATCGATTCTAAACATTCGACTTCTAGATAAATTAATCCAAGAGCTGGTGACCCATTTTAATGAAGTTTTTGTCTTCGTATGTTTAGCTGGTCTTTTGTTGTATAGGTGATACTGCGCATAGCGCAAATTTGAAAACAATTATATGTCAGAAAAACTGAATCGTTTATTTGAGAAACCCCATAAGTCAAGAAAACAAAATTTTTCAGGAAACACAAAAAACATTTTTTTGGAAAAACTTGACATTAAAATAAAAAATAAATAATTGAATACAATAAAGTTAACGTCTCTGAAAAAGATTCCAACAAGAAAAATTTAATTTTTTAACTAAAACTACTTAAAAAAATTATTTAAAGTTGATTGACTTATGGGGTTTTTCAACTAAACGGGGAAAAAAAGTTATAAAATCATTGTTGTTTTAAATGTTTCCACTCAAATCATTTATTAGACTGATAAAATGAAGTATTAAATATGTATTTGATCTCGGAAACTCAGAAATTACAAAAAATTATAATTAATTAAAATATTTTAATTAGTCATATAACAGTCAACAATAAAACATCATTTGAAATTAATTTTCCAAAAAAGCGCGAATTTTAAATAAAAAAAAAAAATTATTTCTGTAAAACTAAAACTGCATATGTTTATTTGAGTCATTGACTTATGGGGTTTTTCAATTAAAGGAAATTGCTGTCACCCGGTTAGTTTTTTTTTAAACGCTGATTTGATGCATATTTTTATTGATTTCTATGGAGGGACATCCAAAGAACCCAAAAATGCAAAAAACCCAATTTCGTAAAAAAACATGACTTATGAGGTTTCTCAAATAAACGATTCAACTGTTTGATTCACAATCAGCGTAAAATTAAATGAAATTTAAGTCAATTTTGAAGTTTTTTAAATCAATAATTGGGTCGACGACCTCAGTGAAGCGTGGAGTGCCCCATATGCAACTATAATTTCAATTATACAGCATATTAATTTTTACTCAAAAATCATTTAAAACCGACTTTCTGTGTCGATTAATCGATTCCAAGAATTGAAAGGATCAGTCTCGAAGTGGGAATCGAAAAACGATTCTTTGATGGATCTTTCCATCCCTACTTCAACCTTGAATAACTTTCAAAGGAGTTCTTCATATCAATATTAAGGGCTTAAACTTGCACAATAATTTTTTTTGGTCATCAGGAATAATACTTTTACAGTATCGAAAAAAAAAATAGTCGATTTTTTTGGCCCAGTCTAATATACTAGATATGCCATTGATTTTTAGATGAAAAAAAATTTTTAAATTACTCATTTTTCGCATAAATGGAGGATTTTCTGAAATGGAGTCAGACAATTTGCTAATTAGAACGTTGATTAAATTCAATTCTTAGTAATTCATTTACACATAATTTTTTCTTTATTAATTAATTGTTATTTATTTAAAGATTTTTTGATTTGTAAATTTAAAAAATATTGATTTCATAGACTGAAATTTCAAAACAAACATAACTCCAAGTACTTAAATATCTTATCGTCTTGATAAAAGATTATGACTTATTCATAATAAAAATTACCAGTAAATAATTTTTATTTTTAAAATTTACAAACTTTTTGAATTTAAATAAATTAATTACTTATTGTTCAATAAATTTTGATAATCATCTGATATAAAATAAATAATATTTTACCACAGTTTGGAAATACTCAAGCGAAATTTCTAATATGACGTAAAACACAAAAATTAATTCTGATATTAGGAAATCATACTTCTGTACTCCAAAAGATTAAAATTATTTATAGTAAGAAGGACACCTGCTTCTTCTGTCTATTGAGTAATAAAATATATCACCGAAAAATCATGCTCATAAACAAAATTCAACAAGCGATAACTATACAATCAGTTACTTTATATATTTATATATATATAGATATACATGTGTACATAAATATACAAAAATACATACGTAATTATATCAAAATAAATCAATAGCAAAAACCTCAATAAAAATTTTTTTAAAAATTTCACTAAAGTTTCAATTTCAAAAATCTTCAGTGACCTTATAAGGAAGTGAGATACAATTATATCAAGTTCACCATGAAATGATTGATGGTAAAAAATTAAATGATGATTGACATAAATTACAAGTAAATAAAACCTTAAAAATGAAATTTAAAAAATTACTTTATAAATAATTATTTAAAAAAACGTCTTACCCTGAACTGTCATCAGACAATTTCGAAATATAAGAAGCATCCTCGTTATATTTTTCATTGTCGTTATTAAATGAAATAACCGATTGATCATAAACTTTATCAAAATTCGAAAGATCAAGACTGTCATCCAAACAATCCTGTAAATCATGGGTTATAAGAACACCATCAAAATTATTATCAATACTAACGGAATTTAAATGATCCGAAAATTTATCACTCTCCCACGTCGCCATACTTTTACGTTTTATCTCACTCTCACTAACAAATTATTTAATCTGGTAACGTTTTATTTTGGACTTTAACTTGGGAATAACTCGAGAGAATTCACTATTTTCTATCACAGATTCATTTTTTAAAACACTAGTGACATCTTACGTTTGAATATTTAAACTACACACAAAAATAATCATCACGATCATGTTTATTTACTCATCAGTATAAAACTTATCCATAAATATCAAATATATGTAATCGTAATCAATAATAAATAAAAACGATTAAAAATTTATAAGTAATCGATTACATAATTTTACTAAAACTTTATTTTTAAATTTTTAAATTATGCGCAATAATTATCACTAGTTAAATGTAAGTAAATTTTTTTATTCATTTATATATTTATTTATTTAATTAAATGTAATTGTAGTTAACAATTGATATTTACTTGATATTGATTACATATATTTTATGTCATACGTCAATTAATTTGTCATTGAACAGTAAATTTTTTTTATAAGAATCAAGTAGATATAAATTGACATGACGTTTAGAAAATCCTTCATAACCTTTGTAGCGTAACGATATTTAATTTTTTATCATGCGATAAGAAATATAAATTTTATTAACATATTTTAGAAAACTATAGATAATAAAATGTATGAGTTTTTGTGAAACTAGAAGGACGGGTGTGGCTGAGTGCTTAATTATTTCTGTATACTTTTTCTTTCAGTTATCGGATATATTTTTATACTCTACGATATTTTATTTTATATAATATATAATTTATATTATTGTTAATTATTTAATTATTAAAATGGTTGGTCAAGAGTTACGTGTTTTATCAATTCAAAGTCATGTTGTATCGGGATATGTTGGTAATAAAAGTGCGACATTTCCGTTGCAGGTAAATGGAATTTTTATTTATTTTATTAGAAGTATTTTTAGTAAATAATATTTAATTAAGATAAATAATTAGAGAAATTAATTAATTTATTTACAGCTCCTGGGATTCGAAGTTGATGCCATAAATTCTGTGCAGTTATCAAATCATACTGGTTACAAAGTCACTAAAGGAGATATTCTTAATGATAAGAATTTGAGTTAATAACTAATTATTATAAATTTATTCATTTAAGGGGGGAAAAGGTCTGAGATACAAAACAATAAGAGGATACTTTTGTGATTTTTTTTTTCAGAGTACGGTCTTTATTAAAATTTTTAAAATTTGTGACATTATTAAGCATCATTCCAAGAATATTCTGCTAAATTTTCATAAAAAAATATTGAAAAATGAGCCAGTGGTTGTGGGGAGAACCGAGTCATCTAAAAAAAATAGACTTCATGCCGTAGGCAGGATAACTCATGACTATCTCATCTGAAATCAAGAAACCAAAAAGATTTCTTTGATACATAAGTTTATCTTGGATTTGAACGAAGAATTTTTTTTTTTCAATAACTAATTATTTTTTAATCAAACAAAAGAAACAATTTTTGGCAAAAATCAGTTTTTTGATTGCACCTTTACCGAAAATTCAAAAATCAATATTTGGTTTATTCCTTCATTCAAATCCAAGATAAACTTATGTACTAAAGAAATATTTTTGGTTTTTTGGTTTCAGATGAGGCAGTCATGAGTTATCTTGCCTACGGCATCGAGACTTTTTTAAAGTGACTCGGCTCTCCCCACTATCACTGGCTTATTTTTCAATAGTCTTTGAAGAAAATTTTTTTAATTCGTGACATTATTAAGGATTATTCTAAGAATATTCCACTAAATTTTCATAAAAAAATATTGAAAAATGAGCCAGTGGTAGTGGGGAGAGACGAGTCACCTCAAGAAGAAAAGTCTCCATGCTGTAGGCAGGATAACTCATGACTGCTTCATCTGAAATCAAAAAACCAAAACAATTTCTTTGGTACATAAGTTTATCTTGGATTTGAACGAAAGAATAAACAAAATGTTCATTTTTTAATTTTTGGTAAAGGTGCAATCAAAAAACTGATTTTTACCAAAAATAGTTTCTTTTGTTTAATTAAAAAATAATTAGTTAATGAAAAAAAAAATTCTTCGTTCTAATCCAAGATAAACTTATGTACTAAAGAAATCTTTTTGGTTTCTTGATTTCAGATAAAGCAGTCATGAGTTATCCTGCCTACGGCATGAAGACTTTTTTTAAAGTGACTCGGCTCTCCCCACTACCGCTGGCTTGTTTTTCAATATTTTTTAATGAAAATTTAGCAGAATATTCTTGAAATGATGCTTAATAATGTCACAAATTTTAAAAATTTTAATAAAGAACTTACTCTGAAAAAAAATCACAAAAATACGCTCTTTTTTTTGTATTTCAGACCCCTTTTCCTCTCAATTATCACTGTACGTAAGATATATAAATATATAATATTTTTATTTGCAGGTCAGTTAGTTGACGGATTAGTCGCAAATGATTTACATCACTACAGTCATTTACTTACTGGATACGTTGGATCAGCTTCATTCCTTGAGCATATTGCACAATTAATTCCGGTACTAAAAACAAAAAACCCAAATCTTATTTACTGTTCGTAAATTTTTATATTTGAGTTGAATGTACCGCTGCCTTAATTAATGCCAGGTAAAAGTGTACCTTCGCATAGAAATCTTTAGCAGGCGTTAATTATATCAGCTTTACATTTAATAATTTTTTAAAATTCTATGACAATATTTAATTATTAATTATTATTTGTAGTATGTGATCCAGTTCTAGGAGATGATGGAAAGTTATATGTACCTGAAGAATTGATAGAAATTTATAAAAAAAAAATTGTTCCTCTAGCTGACATTATAACGCCAAATCAATTTGAATTGGAGTACATATTTTTTTTATTAAATACTTATATAGGGTGTGGTGCATCCCTACAGAGAATTTCTCTACATTATAAAACTTCACAAAGTTTTTCCCTACACGAATCAACTATACAGATAAATTTTTACATCGCGACTCAACAGAAGATTATTTTCCAATCGTTCCATCTCTACATGATAATATCTCTCATCGAAAATCTCTACAGCGATCATTTTTACATGGCGCTAAGCTCAAACAGTAGAATTTTTGTTTTGACATTTTATTAATAAACTAGGTTAATTATATAAAAGAATGAATGAATGAAAGTGAAATTAAATTATTTAAATATTACCGGTGATGATTCGCACCAACGCAAATTTAGAAAAACCAACGATTGCTGCTTTTAAACTGGTGGTCTCGTCTTAACTTTTCGTATCAATTTCGATAACTTTTTTCTGTACTTGAACTTGATTTCCACTTTGGTTTATATACAGTAACAAGTGCTGTATCTTCGCTTTCAATCATTTTTTAACAGTACCACGGTTGTCTTATTCGACAATTAATATTTTATTAAGAATAAAAATATAAAGACAACAAAGAATATTAAGTAAATAATAATTAACACAGAAAGTTAACACAAGACCACCAGTTTAAAAGCAGCTGGTTTTTCTAAATTTGTGTTGTGGTGAATCATCACTTTTCAGGGTGGCCACGAACTGGGAAAACCGGGAATTATCAGAGAATTTAATGCAACCGGGAAATATCATGGAAATGTCAGGGAATTTCGAAAAATATCCGGGAATTAAATTGTAACAGTTCAAAATTTAAAAAATTTTCAATTATACACTAGTTATAAAAATTAAGGGATATTAAAAAAATTTCAAATTTTAAAGTGATTTTCAACAGATTGTAACTCGAAGGAAAATGGTCATACGAAAAAAAAAAAAAAGGCAAATTGTAGCTTCAAGTGTCTAGTTTTCTAATCTGGTCTTAAAATTTTTTTATTATGTGCGGTTCCGGAGAAATCCTAAGAAACCTATTGAAAAAGAAATTTACCAAATTTTTGCTCGTCTTAAAAACGGTCTTCGAGCTTCAATAAATTTTTTTCGATAATTATGATTGATTTTTTATTGCTCCGGAATCGTGCATAATAAAAAAATTTAAAAATCCAGATCAGAAAACTAGACACTTGAAGCTCCAGTTTGACTTTTTGTTTTTATTTTACGACCATTTTCCTTCGAGTTACAAACTGTTGAAAATTAATAAAAAATTTAAAATTTTTTACATATTTCTTAATTTTTGTAACTAGTGTATTTTGAATTTATTTAAATTATAAAATTTCTTATTAAATATTTTAACTTATACATTTTTACCATCGAATAATTAAAAGTAGGCAATATTAATTTATTTTATTGCCTTTTTTTATGGTTTCTCTTATGATTTAATTATCAAATTTAATTATTAAAAATGAAAATATAATAAAAACTTGGAGTGTCTAAATGATACGAATAAAATTTCTAAATCAGGGAAAAATGTGAAAAACTTTACTGGAATACCGGGAAATATCAGGGAATTTTCAAATCATTTCTTTGTGACCACCCTGATATTGTAATATTTAAATAATTTAATTTTACTTTCATTCATTCATTCTATCATATAATTAACCTACTTTATTAAAAAAATGTCAAAACAAAAATTCTACTGTTTGAATTTAGCGCTATGTAAAAATGTTCGCTGTAGAGATTTTCAATGTGAGAGAAATTATCATGTAGAGATGGAACGATGTGAAATAATCTTCTGTTGAGTTGTTGCGATATAAAAATTTATCTGTAGAGTTGATTCGTGTAGGAAAAAACTTCGTGAGGTTTTATAATGTAGAGAAATTCTCTGTAGGGATGCACCACACCCGTTATAATATAATTATTATAATCATTACTTTATTTTTTATTTAGATTGTTAACGGATAAAAAAATAACGACAATAGATGATGTTAAAATTGCTATGAAATATTTATATGAACAAGGACCAAAGACAGTTGTCGTATCATCAATAGATATCAATGATGATTTGACAGCCATTGCTGGAAATTCTAAAGGTTATTTTTTTTTTTAATTTGCAATCAAAGATTTTGAAAATACTTAAAATGATTATTTATTTTTTTAGATGAAAAAATGATTAAAATTGACATTCCTAAAATTCCATTAAGTTATGTTGGCTCGGGTGATCTTTTTGCTGCATTATTTCTTGCTCATTCAACTTTGCAAAGTAATTTAAAAGAAGCTTTGGAAAAAACGATCAATACATTGCATGCTGTACTGTTAAAGACAATGGAAAATGTATCAGGTATATAATCAATATACTTCCAATTAAATAATTTATTGCAAATATACATATTCAAATTTACTACTGATAATTTTTGATTTTTTTTTTTTCAGTTTATCAAAATAAAAATGCACAAGAAGCGAGAAAAAAAGAATTACGCTTAATTCAAAGTAAACATATTATTGAAAATCCTCCAATGAAATTAAAAGCTGATTTATTATAATGAATAATTAAATTAAATTATACATAAAATTATATTAGAGTGCAATTGAGTATTGAAAGATGGATATTGAGTACAAGTTATATATAAATTTATTTTGCTGTTAATATGCCGTAGTTCATGAACCTGATAAGTATATATTAGGGTGATAAAATTAAATTTTCTCAGACGCCACATAAAAAATTCTTTTTAGTGAAAAAATAAGTGGGGAATTTGATTTTTTCTTTTTAAGTAAAAAGAACACGAGCTTGAGGACGATTAAAGTTCATTTTTTGATACAGTTGAGGTTTTTTTTAAAGATCTTATGAAATATGCAGATTAGCGGAAAAAATCATAGCAACAATTTGGTTGGAAATTGAATTCTTGACAAAAAAGGTCATGTTCATTTTTTTTATAAAATGTGTATTTACGAAGATATTTTGAAAAAACTTTTTTTAGATTCTATGAATTGAGCATATTTTAAGAATTACAAATGTTGAAAATAACATTTTTCTGAGTATGTAGAAACTATATCAAGCATCAATGATTGATATGTTACGAGTTACGAAGTTGTCTATATTTAAGAAGAAACGTTATTTTTCATATTCGTAATCCTTTAAATGCTCAATTTATAAGATCTAAAAAAGTTTTTTAACTTCCCGCTAAGAAAATTGGAAATTTTCAAAAATTCGGAAAGTTATTGGTTTCGGTTTAATTTTCGAAAATCGAATTTCTGATAGATCATGACGTTTTGAGGTTTTAGGAAACTATTCAGACTAATTTCAAGATGATGCCCGAGTGTATGTGTGTATGTACGTATGTAAATATCTGCAACTTTTGAACAGATGAACCGATTTTGCTCGTTAAGGTGGCATTCGACGCGGCTTGTCAATATTTTAAAGCTGTAAAAAATTGAGCCTAATCGGTAGGGCGCGTTCTGAGATATTCCAAAAATAAAATTTTTTCAAAAATTTTTTTTTTGGATAACTTGTAATGTGCTCGAGGGATTGACTCTAAAATCTCATCAGCTTTAAAACTTTATAAGCCGCGTCGAATGCCACATCAACCATCAAAAATCGATTCATTCGTTCAAGAGAAACCGTTGTCGAAAAAATTAAAAAAAAATTTTTTTTTTATTTTTTTCGAAATATCTCAAAAACGACTTGATAAATCGAATTCTAAAATCTAATTAGCTTTAGAACTCAATGAAACACGTCGATTGCCACCTCAACCGTCTCAATGGATCAATTCGTTTGAAAGATATCGTTGGAGAAAAAATGGCAAAAAACTTTTTTTTTTTCGAAAACAACGGCATACAAAAGTATTCACAACAATTTTTTCGAGCTATAGATCGATAGATCGATTTTTTAAAATATCTTTATAAATACACATTTTATAAAAAAAAATGAACATGACCTTTTTTATCAAGAATTTAATTTCCTACAAAATTGTTCCTACGATTTTTTCCTTTAATCTGCATATTTCATGAGATATTTAAAAAAAACCTCAACTGTATCGAAAAATGAACTTTGATAGTCCCTTCACTAAAAAGAAGCTTTTTGTGGGGCGTCTGAGAAAATTTAATATTGAACGACCACCCTAATATATACATTGTAACGAAAGTGAAACTGATCTTTTTAAATATTTGAATATCTAGAAAACGAATGCCTTCTTCTCTTGTTTTATAGAAACCCGACTAGACCCAAGTAGCACAGAGACAACTTTAAGATGTCTTTTAAAAGAATAAGACAAATTGTTTTTTGTCTCAAAGTCACCTTTTTTGGTATAAATAAGACATGCAAATGTTGGCTCCGGAAACAGAGAAAATTCGTCTTGTTTTTCCTGTCTTAGTTCAATTAAAAAGTCATTAAGAGGACTTATTTACCACTATTTGTAATTTACTTTTTGTCTACACTTGTGCCAAGTCTTTTAAGTAGACATTTTTTCGGTGACATAAATTTCTGATCTTGTCAACATATTGCTGCCTTATCGATATGTCAAAAAGAAGCCTAAAAACTGATATCTTATAGATGTCACAAAAGCAAGTGTGATACTTGGGGAGTCAGTTTTTTGACGACATTAAAACAGCGAACATCTGTATATCAATAAACTATCTTTCTTTGCCTTTTCTTTTACCGCTGTTAATTATGGTGTTGTTATTTCAAGTTTAATTCTGTTATTATTGTAATATAAATAATATTATAAGTTACTGGTTATTCCAATATATATAAGGATATTTAAATATACAAATGAGTATTTATTAAATACAATTAACAAAAAAAAAAAAAAACAATTTTCTTTGCATGAGTTTTAAAACTATTAAATAATTTCTTTATTTATCTGTTGATATTTATTATAATACAATAATTTATAATCAGATATTAAATATTTATATGATAAGTGATGAGAGTAAAGTTTTTTTTCTCATTAAATATTTCAGAAAAAAATATTAAAATAGTAATGACTGTACATGAGTTTAAAAAATTTTATATACGTCATTTTATAATTCTCGTGAATTACTGCAGACGATCTATATGTCCTGTATTCTTCATGTTCGCGACCGGTTTCCACCTACGACTCGTACGGACTCACTCGTGCATGTGAATAGTACACATAGATTTGTAGCCATTGACTTTCGTTAGATCCCATACATCCCTCCGAGTAATATAGACAATATAGATTAGACTGGGCCAAAAAAATCGACTATTTGTTTTTTTCGATAGTGTGAAAATATTACTCCTGATGACCAAAAGAAATTATTGTGCAAATTTGAGTCCTTAATATTGATATTAATTTTGATATGAAGAACTCCTTCGAAAGTTATTCATGGTTGAAGTTGAGTCAAAACGACTTCAATAACTTTGAATAACTTTTAAAGAAGTGAATTTAGCAAAAATTGTTAAAAGACCTTTTTTGTAGATCATTAAATTTCCTTCAAGAATATGTATCTTGACTAAAAAAAATTTTAATATTTCTAGTAGGCACAAAAATCCAAAATAGAAACAAAGAATTTAAAAAACAAATCAATTTTTAAGGCACGGTTAGAAGGAAACGGCTTGTTTTACGTCAATTTACTAAGAGAGATTTTTTGTAGGGAATTCAATTTCCTTTAAGAATATACATTGCTTAAATTTTTCAGATAGATGATTTACGAGTTTTGGGTAAAAAATGAAATTTTTGTCAAAACACTAATAGTCGTAAGGATATACCTCTTAAAATCAATATTAAGGGCTCAAACTTCCAATACTATACTAAAGAGTTTTGGTCTTTAAAAATGGAATTATAACTGTTTCGCAAGGATCTCAATCGATGAAAGATTATGAATGATTATTATAACTCAGTCAAATTTTAATCCAACACTGAGTAAAAAATTTTCTCTTGACAACTAAATTTTAGGGTAATTGTTGACAATAGCGACTCCACGCATTTTCCAAAGTTCCAAGTGCTCACACATCAAAGATCTATAATTAAACTTTTTCCACGTGTTCTGCTACACGGCGGAAAGAATTTTCTGTATGTATTCATGTCTTTAACACAAGATATTTATCCGGGCCTTGTAACTAAAGTGTGCAAAATTGATAAAAAATGACACAAATTATGCTAATTTTCCAAAATAAATTTAATAAATTTCTAATAAATACAAATAATTAATTTTATTAATCCCGTAAGATGGACGGTGGCGATAGAAAGATCTAACTAAGAGTTAAAAATATTTTTTGAGCTCTTGTATAGTGAAAATTGGCATATTTCTGTTATTTCAATACACTAACGGTGTACAACAGCTCACCTAGCACTTGGTTGCAAGTAGTTTGGACGGTATCCGCCTTCCTTTGCTAGTATAGTGTCTGGCTGAAGCCCGCAACACAGTTTCACGCCGGCTCGTACTAGTAAGAGATGTAGTCTAAGGCAAGAGTGCGTTAACATAGCCTTACTGACGAGTCCGTTAACGTACTCAGGACAAAACTACAGAAATTATGGCAAATAGGCATATATCTTAAGTTTTGGTGGTTGACTTAAGAGTCAATACATAGAATTAAAAGAAAAATATGTCAAATGGTGCAGTGTAGCACGGAACAGAAAAATTTCAAACTAAATATGTAAATCAAACAAATTTTATACCTTTGGTATACACGTACTATTCATTAATGCTTAAATAACACCTAAATAAGCAAGTACATCTTTAATCCGCCGACAAATGCCAGAGAATGAAACAAGTCTCTTGGCAATTTGAATAATTTTGGTTTTTTGCTTGATATAAACAGGTGGAGCCGCGATTCTAAACAGTTACCAATTTTAGTAATGAAGACAACAAAATGATTTGATTGCCCATTGTCAATCATATATTTGGTTGTTTTAACTCAATATTTTATCATCCACCAACAAAATAAATTATTAGAAACTATAAAATATTTAGTAAAGATAATCACGCGTTTAGTAGCACGGATAAAATCAAATTGATTACCTGTAGAATTTAATAAAACGCGCCGATTGTCACCTCAAACGTCAAAATCGGTTAATTAGATCAAAAGCTATCGGTGTTGAAAAGTCAAAAAAATAACATTTTATGTTGTTTTTTCTAGAGAAATCATAATCAGGAGACACGGTAGTATCTCGCGCCAAGTACACGTTCAAATCAAACACATGTATATGTGTGAAGTGTCATGGCGCGAGCCTGCCGTGTCTCTATACCGTAGACCGAACGGTATTTAGCTCCAATTTTTAAAAACTTTTCTAAAAAACAAAATTTTTAGATATAATGTACTAAAACGTGTCTAAAATCATATAAACTTTTCCTCTTTATGGTCTCTTTTGATCATCATATAATGTCATCTAACTTGTTCTTTAGTTTAAATCATATTATCAACAAAAATTTGAAAAAACACAGTTTTTAATATTTTTCTCGGATATTTTATCGTATATTATTGCTCTGACATGACTCAAAACTTATTTAAATCTTGATTTTGATCACTGACAGTGATTTCTGCCTCAATACGTTTATTTTATTGAACATAATCAGGAATTAAAATTTAGAAACCGTTCTTTATTAATGATTTTCGATTCTTAAATTTTCAAACTTTAGCATAGAAAGTAACTTGATAGAGCTTGAAAAGCTCATAAAAAATCAAGTGCATGCAATAGGATTTTCGAGCTCGAGGAGGGGGCTAATCGACACCCAGATTTTTTTTTTCATTTTTAGACTTGAGCTAAGCTTTTTTAATAAATTCCTTAGAAAAAAAAAATAGTTTAACTTTAGGTCACAAAATTTTCGAATTCCTAAAGCTCAAAGGGCGCATAATTAAAGACATAGGTCCTTTTAGCTTTTGGAAATCTATGTTTGATTTTCAAGCGTAGAAAATGTTTACTAATCAATTGGCGATGAAAAAAAAATTAATGCGCCTTCTTAGCTTTGCAGAGCTAAAAGGGCCCATACACTGGTATGCGCCCTTTTACTTTTTGGCACACGATAATAGATTACATAAAATTAATCGAGAGACATTACTATGAAGGGTAAAAGAGGTAAAAGATACATCTACCCCCATTGGCGCTACGCACATACAGACTCGAGCTCGACAATTGCTATAACACGGTTGTCATCCTGAGCTTTTGGCAGCCGTGACGCTCATAAGCATTACAACGCTGGCATCGATAATTTAATATTTTTTAAGTAATTATCGAAATTTAAATTTACTGGGTATGGGTTGCAATTTAAATCTGGTCACAAGTATCTGCAGTAAGACACGTAGAAAAAGATACTAGCACCTATCGATTTTGAGAGCAGACTTGCTCAAGAATTTTAAAAAATTGTTATATGGGCCGATGAAAAAATCATTTTATGTCACGCAAACTCTTAGTGCTAAGCTCTTACGATCATCCTTTGCGCATAATAACCATTTGCTATCTACTTCCAAGATAACTTTCAGTCTGTCGCCTTCGTTAAAAGATAAGTGACCATTATCTGACGGAAGCCGATGAGTTAGAGTGCGTACTTTTCTGAAATAACATTTTTTGAAATCACATTAATTATATTTTAGTCGTAAACAATTTAATTTACTTTACTGGATATTTTGATTGAGTATTAGCTTCTGAAGCAGATGGAGTATTTGGTCTTGGAAGAGATGTTGAAACAATTCTGCGCTGAAATCAATTTTTTTTTTTTAGAGGTAAAATTTATAAGGTAGTGATGAACTCGGGCGCGTTAAATGTGTTCTTGGAGTGACATTATGATCTTGGTCAACACGACTAGTGCGTCTAGATGATTCTTTAAGTTTTGAATCTGTTGGTTTTTTCGGCAAAATTTTATTTGATGCACTGGGAATTGATTTTTTAACAGGTATACCAGTAACAGTTTTATTTTTCGTACCAGATAGACTATTTGTTGGTTGTTTTATTGGTGATGTCAATAGCCGAGGAATTTTAGATTTAGTAACACCAGTAGGAGTCCTAAGTGGTGATGATGGTAAAGTGTTGTATTATTAGTTTCTCTACCACGTGTGTCATCTTTACCAACCATTGATTCCCATTTTTCTTGTAATCATTTAAATTTCAATCCACCTGCACCAGTATAATCTTGATTTTCATCACCATCATCATCATCATTATCATCAGCGTTTTTAGCAGTTGATGTTCTGGTTATATTTTTACGATTACTAGCACGATTTAACGGCGAATACTCTAAGCTATCAGTATAATCTTCAGAATCATCACAAGTTAATTTATCCAATACAGGAAACATTCTAGATCCAATATATCGGCTTCGCCTCGGCCAACAATTACATGCGATCTGAGACATTTCTTACTTTACTTCCCTAGTTGTGTAATATACTATTTCTACCTGGGTAGGCAACGGCGATGGGAGTAGTTCGGGGTTCTCGCCACTAGACGGCGCCTACCACTTGTAGTGTCCCTGGTAAGAAATTTATTTCAGAAGTTATATATTCCAGTCATACGACAGTTCATTCAAATATAAAATTAGAACAGAATAAAAGTTAGAGATACTACAAATATAATCTTCTAATCGTGATAACTAAAATAATTGTTCACTTGATCACAAATGTATAGTTTACTTGACTTATGCACTAGATTTGTATCAATTGTACACTCATGCCATAAATTGAAGGAACAGAAAAATTTTAGACATTTTTTAGTGGTTCTTGCAAAGCTGTTATTTTGTGGAAAATAATCGTATCGAGATTTAAAAAAATCATTTTGTAGCTCGAAATCTCTAGTTTCGACGCATTTTAATTAAATTTTTTTTAGACCTTCAGCCATTGCGCAAACATGAAAAATACTGCGAGACAAAAATTTTCTAAATTTTTTCTTTTCTTTGAGAGAGTCCGCGGGCTGCGGAAAAATTTTTTTAGCTCAACCAATGCATAGGTCGCTTAGCAAATTTAATCAGCTTTAATTTGTATTTTTTTTTTTTAGATTCGTACGACAACTTGTCACTGAGATATCAGCCTTCAAACGAAAAATAATCCTTTTGGGTTTGATCATCGATATTTCAGGTACCAATGATCACACATTAAACTTGAGGGCGGCGTTAAAAACTTGAATAAATTCCCTACAAGACCCTTTCATCATGATTTATGAAAAAAATTTTTTTTTATCCTTTGAACATCCATATGAAGTGAGTACAAAAAAGGGACTTTTTTGGTTTTTCAGTAAATCAATTGCTACTTCGTAAATATCGATAAAAAAAATAATGTTGCCAGGTACTTTTCAAGCTTAATGTACCTCCAATAACCCTGCAAATTTTTAAATTGATCTTAGAACTATTTTTCGGGGTGGATTGATCAAAGTTTTGCAAAACAATTAAAGGAACAAGTTTTGTTCCTTTAATTGAGTAATCGTAATCAAAATGAAAAAATTTTGCGTTAGTTACTCACTAAATGCAAGGAAAAGACACAAAAAAAAAAATTTCCGAAAACTGTAAAAAAAAAAATTTCGATCACAAAAAAACAAGTTGCAATTTTTTTTTTTTCTCCGATTTTTTTTGACATTTTTTTTTCGAATCATTGTGTAGAAATTATGATTAAAAAGTTGAAGCGTTATTGCACTATAATTTTATAGTTAAATTAACTCAATTTTTCTCTGAGTGTACGACCAATTTTACCACTTTGAGGACTAAAATGGAATAACATAATCTGGATCAAAAATCTCATTCGACGTTTTCTCTCCCCTCCCTTTTCTACCTAAAATTTTTCAAACTCCGAAGTATAATTTTTCATTCGATGAGGATTTTGAGGTCTTACTTATAATTTAAAATCGATAAATTACTCGCATTTAGACCTCATAACTGCCCTGTTTTGACAAAACGACGGTTCTCGAGATACGCTGTTTTGTCGTAACAAAGCTAAAAAGGTTTATTTAGTGTCACTTAATAATAGGGTATCATCAAAATTTTACTAATTTAATTAATTATGCCAATAATATTGATCAAATGTGCGTATAAAAGAAATGAAAAAAAAAGTATATTTTCACAGCGTTTTGTCAAAACAATTTCGTCTATTTATCAAAATAAGCATTAGTTTGTTACAATACAAAAAACGTATCTCGAGTTACAACGTTTTGTCATAACAGAAATTAATTTTTCTGTTAAATTGTACTCAAATTCTGTTGAAACTTTAAACGCTATTTTCTCGAAACTATAATTTTTGAGATACGTCGTTTTGTCATGACAGGGCAGCATAGTTCTCATTGAGGATTTTGAGTACTGAAACAGAGTTACTTTCTGGGCGGCAAATAAAACATCAAAGGAATTGAGGCTTTTGAGGACTAAATTAAAATTTGTTTTTTGACAGTATTTTGAATTCATAAATTTTTACTACGCTGCATACTTGGCGCACTTTTTTTACAAACGAAATCTGTTTTTCGGCTGATTCAATTTTCAGTTAAAATTACATAATTATTTTAACGATCGTTTTTTTAATGCGCATTGTCATGATTAAATTAAAAAAATTTCAAAACAATGTTTTATCCAATTTTATATGTATGTATATATTTATATATGTAAGAACAGTGATTGAGATTGATACTATCGCGCGTGCGCGTGGCTTTCAAGAAAGATAAAGCGAGGTCAATGGAAAGTGGCATAATCGCGGATGTGGATCGCCCAAGGAGAGCAGAAGAGATCCTTTACCTTTCTTATGTAACTATTCACTTGATGCGTCTTCTCGTGCTTACAAGATTTAATTTATAGAATAGTATCAACGAACTTCTTTACCTGCTAACAAATATAATAATTTTCAACCCCTCAATTCTGCCTTCGGCACCTGTTATTTTTTTTCTGTATTTCTGTGGACAATAAAATCAGACTAAAAAAATCTAGTCAACCCAAAAAAGAAAAAAAATTTAAGGAAGTCTGGTATCCATTGAAGCTTAAAATGAACTTGACCTTGAGACAAAGTTACGAATATTTTATAAAACCGATCAACCATTACTATTATAGATGTAAATTTTAAAATATCATCATTGTACCGTAATGTAATAAAAATATATCCATCATTAAATTTTTATAGTCGAAGATTTTTTGAACCTATTCAAGTGTCAAAAAATAAAAAATAAATTATTGCCGCATATAACGACGTCTGCCAAATCCACGGGACATTATTGTCCGAGGTCATTCAACGCAAGTTGAATGTACTTTCAAGATAGTCTATATATGTATTATACATCATTTCTATTTGCAAGTATCAATTACAAAAAAACTACACTACACTTATAGAAGAAAAAAAATTTCATTACTATCAAATTTTTTGACAACTTTCTAAGAAAATTTTAATTACAAAAACTAAAAATTATCTAAAAAAAAAAATAAGTGGATAAAAGCCTTGAGAGATTGCACTTGATCCTGAAAAAATATATACAAACTATTTAATATGAACAATTAAAAATGTAATTGTTTAACTTTTGTATGATACGCGTTATCAAAAAATAAATAAATAAAAAAAAAGGAAAAGGGAAAGATAAGATAAAGAGAAGGTGAAGCAATAAAAGACGTAGTTAAAAAAAGGGGTAATAAAATAATATAACCATAAAGAATTATGGTGAAGGATTATCCTGTTATCATTATCATCAGGAGGATTGAGAATTGAGGAAAGAAAACTAGTGAAAAGAGAGGATAACTAAACAGTAACTGCGGCATTCTTCTTCGACACGAATGAACGGTGAGGAGGGGACACGACTCTTACATTATATTAGTGTCGGGCAGCCATAAGAACTTACGAAGGAAAGAGAATGCAACGAGTCCAACGAAGATACAAGTTCATATCCAAGGAAATGTAGGACAATGTCCCGGAGTAACCTCCATCAAGGATGGACTTTTATACCCATACATACAGGTGTTGTTATATTATATATATACACCTTTCACATCAGTGATTCATTTTACATCCTAACCACTTACACAACCCAACTAGCATGTCCTCGACGTCTGATGTTATGCGGGCCTCAATCTTACCGTGAATCTAAAACTCTTAGGTCTTCCTGATTGAGAGCACCATCCTCTATCGGCCTCGTCTAATCCTCACCATGGCAAAATTTATAACTATATAGTTATATGCTAGCTAAGACTACTTTAGAACTTATAGACTATAGATGCAGGTACACGCACTTGTGTTTTTTATTTTTACTTAGCTTTTTTTTTCATAGACGAGACGTGGCCCGAGGACGTTTGCAACCGAGGTCGATGCCATCGAGTAGTCAAGACGAACAAGCTTAAGCTAAGAAGAGTAAAGAAGAGAATAAGAAAATAAAAGAGAAGAAAAAGGCTGTTTGACTATTGACTAACTTCCCGGTTTGTCTTGGAAGAGATCGAAGGTCGAATTTATTCGCTTGGCAAAGGTCGAGGGACAGAACCACCATAATCATGATCAGAATTTTAATATATCGAGTAATCAATTATTTCAATAAACTTCATCTATTTATAAGGGACTTGGAGTAGTAAAAGACATTATAAATTTACGCGTAGAGGAATCTTATAATTTGTTCTATGCGTATAAATATCACGTAGATATATATATAAGATCTTGAAGATTGAGAATCAAGAGTGTTGGATAATTTATATTTCGTGAATTCTCATTAAATTTCAAGAGCTTTGGATTTTTTTCGAGTTTGAAATTTAGAAGAAACATAATATGTTAATTGTAGCTGGTATTTTTTTATTTTTTGCAAAGATATATTTTAGACTAGAGTTTTTACGATAGTAATCTTCAGGAAGGTTAAAATTAAAAATATTTATGATGACTAAAATTGTATTCCAGTCAAAGTAATTAAGACCGTAATTCGATTTGTTACTTAATTTTTCCAATGAAAATTTTGAAAATTCAACATAAGAATTTACTGGAGTATAGTAAAAATTATTATTGTTGAAAAAACTTTTTTTTTCATTGATAAATAAAAAAAGTTTTTACAAAATAAATTGTAAAATGTATATTAGATAATTATAACTCACAACATAAAAAAAAGTTCATTAAGAAAAAAATACGGTATTATGCGGGTATTGTATTTGTATAGGAAACAGAGTTGCATGGCTGGCTGGTAATAGTTCTTGACAGCAGTGCATTCTCACCACGAAACGAAGGTCAGTTACCACAGAGTTGTGGAAGTAGTCCATGGTGAAGGTTTTATATACTTCCGCTATATTGCATTAACACTTTCAAGTGCAGATAGATAAAGTTATGAATTTATTTATAAATAATGTTAAGGATAAAAATAAACTTATTATCGTTTAAATATTTTTTTTTCTACTTAAATTAATACACATATAAGGGTGTGCAAATAGTTCGAACTTACGAATTAATATCGAATCGAATCGAACTACTCGTAAATTTTCAAATAATTCCAAAATTTTTTTCTGAATGACTTAAAAATTGTAAAATTTCTTTCAATAATTCAAATTCCTGTCAAAAGTAAATAGAGCTCAGACACGAATCTACACAGAAAAAAAAAATTTCTTGGCGCAAAAAACTTTTACTCACGTCAAGAAAATTTTTATTTGTCCTAAGAAATTTTTCGCATGAATTGAAAACGAACATTTTCTTGGGACGAGAAAAAATTTTCTTGAGTCAAGAAAAAAAATATTTGGGGCAAGAAAAAATTTTTAGTCCTAAGAAAATTTTCGTTTTCATTTAATAATGCAAAAATTTTGCGTCATTGCGTCGAAAAACTTAGTGTTAAATATTTAACACTTTTTTGTGTTGATTTAACAGAATAAAGGTTAAATATTTAACACAAAAATTTGTAACACTAAGTTTTTTGACGCAATGACACAAAATTTTTTACTGTGTAACGATATTTTACTATTAAGTCGCAAAAACAGTATTAATCCTGTGGCTGCAACAGGAATTTTTCCTGTTGCAACTGCAAGAAAATCCTGTTGCTGCAACATGGCTGCCTCCTGTTGCAGCTGCAGGAAAATCTTGTTGCTACAACATGGCTGCCTCCTGTTGCAACTGCAGGAAAATCCTGTTGCTACAACATGGCTGCCTCCTGTTGCAGCTGTAGGAAAATCTTGTTGCTGCAACATGGCTGCCTCCTGTTGCAGCTGCAGGAAAATCTTGTTGCTGCAACAGGATTTTTTTCTGTTGCTGCAACATGACTGCCTCCTGTTGCAACTGCAGGAAAATCCTGTTGCTACAACATGACTGCCTCCTGTTGCAGCTGTAGGAAAATCTTGTTGCTGCAACAGGATGTTTTCCTGTTGCTGCAACATGACTGCCTTCTGTTGCAGCAACAGTAAATTTTTTCCGTGTAGGGGAAGGGGTAGGGTAGGCAAAACGGGGTACCCCCAAAATTTTATTTAAAAAATTTCTATTTTTTAAATGTTTTTTAAACTTTCCAAAATCACTTTTATAAATATAATTGAGCATTATTTTGAATATTTTTTGTTAAACTTTTTCAAAAATCGAGTGTCAGCCGAAAAATGTTAATGGCTTTTGTTTTATGATAAAAACCAATAAAAATTTATTTTTCTTCCTTTGCATCCAATATTTGTGTAAAATTTAATTTTTCTTAATGTAAATTACTTACAAAAAAATTTAATTTATTCAATTTTATTTAATATGCAGAAATTTTTTTTCTCTACCTTTTTTTGGGGGGGTACCCAATTTCGCCCGCAAAAGTAAAAAATTTTGTTTCAACGGCAACTGAAATTTTTGTTTATTTACTTTGAATATCATTAAAAACAAGAAGATTTAGCGTATTTGAGTCCTCGAAACCTTAGTATTTTCTTGAGTACCCCGCTGTCCCCCCCTCCCCTTCCCCTAATATATATGTATATATAAATGTATGTTTGAATACAAGTATAAATTACATATTGAAAATAAATTTATTGTTTAATGAATAATGTTTGACAGCTTTAATACAGCTGTAAAACGTCCTTGACTTGTTAAAGAAGTAAGGACAGGTCTGAGCTGTTTTACTTGTCAGGATCCATAAAAGAGAAACTGGATATAGGGATGAAAGCCATATTAGTCTTTAACAACAACGTAATTCTCAATATACATAAATATACAAACATTTATGTGCTTGACTTAACTTTGAGTTCTAAATATAATTTATTCTTTAGGACTACTTGTTCTCCAGACAAACATCCTCAATATTATCTTTATTACACAACTCTCTTACGGTTGTAAATAAAAAAATAAAAAACAATGATATGCACTTTTTTATTCCCGTATTCTTAATCCGTTAACTATTGGAAGTAACGTAAAATTCAAAACGTCCGTAATTACTTTTCGTAAAAGTAATTTTGTGATTTCTGTTTATAATTTTATTTAACGCCTGTTATTATTGTTCATTTCTAATGATAAATTATGTTCATTCGTACTGGACTTCGTAACAAGATTGATGATTATCTTCTAAAGTATATTAGGAGAGAGAGGTAAATAACAAAACGGGCCTCCAGAAATTTTTTTCAAGCTTCACGTAGCCACAACATAGACGTCATGAGGTAATTTAGGCCACCCAAAATAGTGTAGATGTAAAATTAGCTATAAAAATTTTCTCAAATCATAATTAGAAGTCAATTTTATAATTACGTTTTTTGATACTTATTTTCATGACAAAATTATTTTTATTATGAAAACAAAAAATTAAATTTAAACTCAAGATTATAAACAATTGTAGGATAGTTTATAATTTTTTTAGGGAACTCATTTTACTTCACATCTAATATTTTTTTGATTATCCCCCTTCTCCCTTCCTATACTTTTCCTGATGATATTATTATTTTCATGTATATATTAGAGTGGACGTTAAAAATTAAATTTTTTCAGGCGCCCCATAAAAAGCTTCTTTTTAGTGAAAAAATAAATGGGAAATTTGGTTCTTTCTTTTTGTGAAAAGAGCACGTGCCTCAGAACTAGGGGTGTGCGAATATTCGAATTTACGAATTATTCGTCTCGAATCGAATCGAATAGTTCGAATAATCTGAATTCAAACCAAATAAAAAACTAATTATTAAATTAAAGAAGAATTCGTATTCGTCGTAATTATCAAAATTTTTGACTTCCCACTAAGAGAATTGTAAATTTTCAAAAATTCGAGAAGTTATTGGTTTCGGTCCGATTTTCGAAAATCGAATTTCTAAGAGATCTTGTAGAATGTCTGACATGGAAAATTAAAAAACATTTTGCCGTGTAGCATGTTTTATTTAATTTATGTAGAATTTTCGAATCAAAATACGAAACTTACTTTTTCATTCCGGATATGACCGGATGACACTTTTTTACAATAAAATCTTTATTATTTTAGTAATGACCCGGGTCAAAAATAAAACTTGATTCAGACTTGGTTTACCAAGTCGAAATTTGGAGCTGTTTTTCACAAGACAAACTCGACTTTCTTTTACGTAGATATGAAATACATTGAGTTTTCGCCTTGGTTTAGACTTAACTGGCTTACTTAGTCACAATTTAAGACAAAAAAGTTGAAAACAAGTCGAAATTGACTTGGTTAAGACTTATTCAACTTAAAATTTAAGACGAAAAAGTCAAGATCAAGTCGAAATTGACTTGGTTTAGACTTATTCGACTTAAATTACAAGGCGAAAAAGTAAAAACTAAGGTGAAATAATTTTTATATATTAAGGTAAAAGTAAGGCGAATAAATAACTTTTTTTCGACTTGGTTTAGCAAGTCAAAAGTAAGGTGAATGACTATTGTGCTCGAAGTAAAGACGAATAAGTTCAAACTAAGACTAAAAAATACAAATAAGTTGAAATAAGTCGAAACTAAGATGAAAAAATTCAAAAAGTTAAAAAAATTTAATTTAAGTCGAAAGTCGAGATCTTATCGAAAAATCGTCGGCAAATCGATAACTTCAAAAGAAAATAAGGCGAAGTGAGCCTGAGTCAGGTTTTATTTTTGACCCGAGGAGTTCTATGAAAACAATATTCAAATTGAGTCGAATACACCCGACCAAAACAACTTTTCCATCGAAATCGATTAATTTAAGAGCACAAGACAATTATCTGAATTATTTGAATAATTCGAATTAGTCGAATATTCGATTCAATTCGAATGATATTCGCACATCCCTACTCAGGACGATCAAAGTTCATTTTTCGATTCAGTTAAGGTTTTTTTTAAATATCTCATGAAATATGCAGATTAGAGGAAAAAGTTATACAAGTATTTTTGTAGGAAATTAAATTCTTGACAAAAAAGGTCGTGTCAATTTTTTTTATAAAATGTGTACTTACAAAGATATTTTAAAAAAACTTTTTTAGATCTTATGAATTGAGCGTCTTAAGGGTTACAAATGTTGAGAATAATATTTTTTTAAATATATAGAAACTATAACAAGTATTAATGATTGATATGTTACGAGTTACAAAATTGTTTATATTTAAGGAAAAACATTATTAACATTCGTAATCCTTTACCCGACTAGAATTTCTTCCTGATTTGCCTGAAGTACCATAAGGACCTTATTAGGTTAATGTAAGGTTTGCCTTATTAGAGCAAACCTGACAAGTTCCTTGTCAGGCCCTCGTCAGGATATCCTTATTCAAAAAAAAGATCCCATCCCTTTGAATATTTCATTTACAGGCTAAGAATTAAACAAAGTACAAAAGAATATTATATAAAAATCACGACAATCATTGCAGCATAGATTTTTTACTTCTTCATCAGTTATTCTTTAACATCATAATGAATATTATATTTACACTTTCAAGATCACATGTGAATGTCAGCGCAGTGAATAGCATCGAGGACTTTGAATTAGAAGGGTGCAGGTTCGAGTCCAGCAGTCATCGGGATTTTTTCATCAATAAAAAAAATGTTTACTTCCTCTAATTAATGCTCTCAATACAATAGATAAAATTCTCGATCGAATTATAATTCTCTTATTTTTTTTGCAATTTATTATTTTTTTTTAAATAATGACTAATAAGACAATCCTGATAAGGATTTGATGAGGATATCCTGGTAAGGACCTGATAAGGATTTTATGAGGATATCCTGGTAAGGTCCTGATAAGGCAATCCCGATAAGGACCTCATGGGTCTTAAGCGTTACATCCATATCAGGGTCCTCGTCAGGATACCCTGATCGGGACCTTATTTGAAATAAGGTTAACCCTATAAGGACCTCGTCAGGCTCTTATGAAAAATTCTAGTCGGGATAAATGCTAAATTGATAAGATCTGAAAGAGTTTTTTCAAAATATCTTTGTAAATACACATTTTATAAAAAAAATGAACATGACCTTTTTTGTCAAAAATTTAATTTCCTACAAAATTGTCTCTATAATTTTTTCCTTTAATCTGTATATTTCATGAGATATTTAAAAAAAACCTCAACTGTATCCAAAAATGAACTCCGATCGTCCTGAGGCTCGAGTTCTTTGTACTTAAAAAGAAAAAAACAAATTCCCCACTTATTTTTTCGCTAAAAAGAAGTTTTTTATGGGCATCTGAGAAAATTTAATTTTCAACGACCACCTTAATGTATATACATTTGTTTTTGTATAACAGTTCCACTTATCGCTATTTCTGAAAGGCGTGAAAATTTATATAAAACATTAATTAAAAGTTTTTTTTTTTTATAACATATATTATTCTGTAATTATTATTTTTTTTTGTTTCAGGGTGGTGATAGAACATGGGAATGTAGTTCAATGACAGCGTAGCCTTAACCCATAAGAGTCGGAGGCTTTTATTATGAATGAGAAAGTTGAACTCGCGGAACGATGAACCTTGCTTGCGTACCGCATATAATACATATATGTTTATACAGGTGTATGTACATACTATACATATCATCGTCATCTTCACCTTCATAACACGAAGACGTAAATCACGCGATGACGACTCTGCGGATGTAAGTCAATAGACATCTTTTTGGTTTCTTCATCTGTCAAGACAAAGTACCGAACTTATCAGTAACGATAGAAAAAATTTTGCGGTAAAAATGATAATTCATTTAAATTTATAAGAAATTTCAAGTGTTTACAATTCAAATTTAAAATTTATTTTTACTGTAATTTGAGACTTCAGAAATTAAACTAAAATTAAATATCAAAATCTCACTCTAATGATAATTATAAAATAGTGTGATAATGTTATAAATAAAATATAATAACTTTGTTTATTTAATTTTATATAGTTTCATCGTCAGTATTCGAGAACGTGATTGAACGAAAGTATCACGGTAAACAGTTTTGTTGTTCTGGATCCCCGGGTTCACTGCTCGCTTCCTCTTTCTCCGCTATTTTCTATACGGCTTCTTGCGTACCTGGTTTCTACATCTACAATTGATGCAAAAATTTTACTCAAAAGGCTCACTTTTTATTATTATTTCTTATTTTCTTATCATCAAACATCATCATTTGCTAATATCAATATTTAAATATATGTTTTCATAATTACATATATCTCTTTATCGAAAATATTGCGTGTCTGTCTGACAAATGATTGAGATTTCTAGATTACTCTTATTACTGATTCTATTTTTAACTAAATTTAATAGTACACAATAAAGAATATTCCGTATACGTGTTAAAAACGGTCCGTGTTAAATTTTTTGTTTTAAATATCACTGTATTACTTAAAAATTTTAAATCAATCTACTATTTAACACTTTAAAAATGTTACCTGTCACATAAATCGAAATTATTAAGTGTGACTTTAAAATTAACACAAAATTTATGTTAAAAACTTAATCGATAGTCACGGAAAAATTATTACACAATTAAAAGTGAAATTGACATTTTATAATGTCAATTTAACTTAAAAATTTTTAATATTAATAAAGTAAACTTACCATTTACGAGAAGCTGAATTTATTATACTAATCAAAAAGATTTAGTCATATTTATTTTATTCAATGTAAAAATGATTTTTTCGATAGATAAAAATTTGTAATTTTTCAAAAAAACTAATGGATTTACTATTTACATCTCCTATCAAATATTACGTGATTTTTTTTAAATTTTGACTCTAATAAAAACATTATTTACACAGTAGGGGGGGGGGGGGAGGGAGCAAAATGGGCCCCTTGAAATTTTCAAAATTTCAAAAAATATGGGGGCAAAGTGGGCCTCTCAAAATTTTCTATACGCCAATAAATTCGGACGGATAATAATAATAATAAGCTTATCGAGATTTCTTATATAATGAGGGCTAAAATAGACTACCAAAACTGTTCATTAAATATAATTTATTAAGAAAGTTTAAGGTAATAAAATTACGTTTTAAAGTTTTACCGCAGCAGACTATTAAAATGACTTTTATATTATTAAAATACAATTATTTCATAGTTATTTGCAAATATCACACGTGTAATGAATAAAAAATATCAAACCCGAAATTTTTAGAGGGCCCACTCTGCCTCCCTCTCCCCTAAAAAACGAGTCGTCAAACTGTAAAAAAAGGGTGTGTTAAAATTCTGAGTTTTTAATTTTTATTACTTTTGGGTGTCAATTTAACACACAGTATTTATTTGGTTTGAACTGTCGTAATAGATTGATTTTTTATCACACAAAAATGTTATTTTGTTCGAAAGTAACACTTTTTATATGTTACTGTTAAATCAACACATAAAATATGTTAAAAATAATCTCTACCATCACAAAAGAATTCTTAGAAAATTTTATACTTTCAACTTATACGTGTGTAAAATTTTTTAACACTCACAACATGTTAAAACAACATTTAAATAAGTACAAAATGTTCGTTTTACACACGATATGTGTTGATTTTGACGAATCCTTTTTTACTGTGATACTGTAAAAAAATAGTTCAGTGTTGAATAATAATTGTTATATCACTTTTGATAACCCCCAAATAATATATAGAGGAAGGGGGGGGGGGGTAAAAGGGGTAGGGTAGGCAAAACAGGGTACCCCTAGAATTTTATGAAAAAAAATTTTATATTTTCAGTGGTTTTTAAAAATTTCGAAATCACTCTTGTAAATATAATTGAGCATCATGTTGAATTTTTTTTGTTAAACTTTTTCAAAAATCAATTGCCAGCAGCAAAATATTAATGACTTTTGTTTTATGATAAAAACTATTAAAAGTTTATTTTTGTTCTTTTGTATTCAATAATCATGTAAAATATATTTTTTCTTCATGTAAATTACTTACAAAAAAAATCAACTTAATCAAATTCATTTAAAATCAAGAAATATTTTTTTTTACCATTTTTAGGGGGTACCCCATTTTGCCCGCAAAAATGAAAAATTTTTTTTTTTAACGGTAACTGAAAATTTTTTCTAGTTACTCTGAATATCATTAAAAAAAAAAAGTAGCGTATTTGAGTCCTCGAAAACTTGGTATTTCCTTAAGTACCTCGTTTCGCTCCTCCCTCCCCTAAATTATTTTTAGTTAATATCCACGGTAAAAAAATAAAATGTAACAGTTATCAATTTTTTTTGTATTGCCTCTGAAATTTCAAAAGTGTTCAATTTACTTATCGTTTTACCCGAATTTTGTGTTTTAATTTTAACACAAATAAGAAATAACATAGACGATTTTTACGGACCATTTCTAACACACAAATCATGTTGATTTAACACAATATTTTTTACTGCTTAGTATTTAAATCATTTTTGTTTTTTTTAATAAAAACAAAACAAAAAGTGAATTTATGATAAGAGTTAATTTCTTATGATGATGGTATATACCACTGGAACAGAGAAATTGCGTAAACTTTCATTAATTGTTATCAGCACTCAGAAATGCTGTTGATAATTTGTTTTTGAATAACACCTAACTCATTATTTAATCAATTAACATTATATATGAGTATGATTTGTGGCTATTGCTCTATTTTTTGACATTTAATGCTTTATTTTAATTAATGAAAAAGTATCAAATAAAGGTTCCATTGTAACAGTGTGACAAAAGTATCTTTGTACAATGAATTATTTTATTGGTTCTGTTGCAAATTGTTTTATTCAAATTTTCAAAGTGTCCAAAACTGGCCAAAAACGGTACTTATTCCCCAAATTGATAATTAATATCAATTATCATAGTAGACACTTTCATCAGTGATGACAACTGGAAAAGTTTTCTAAACGCAATTAGGACAAACAAATGACGTGACATTACCGTTAACTAGTGAACCAACATTGATACCGAAGCAGTATGTTCACATGACTTTTGTATTACGTCTCAAGTCTCAAGACTTGACCGGTGGCCTAATCACAAGGATATAAGAATACAAGTTACAAGTCGTGTACATGTAAACAAAGTAAATGGAAAGTCAAACCCGTTATTATTGTTCACAACGTTATACTATCATACTATCAATGTCATATTATCTATTAAAATTTAATCAATCATTTATTAATTTATCTAACCATACTTTATTTATCTAATCATCATAAATTAATTTATTATGTCATATATAAAAAATAATTTAATAAAAGCGAGCAACCTGCAGTCACTACGTGACTGCCCAAATTTCACTACTGAATTTATAAAATACGCAGAAAAAAAGGATTTCTTGCCGCAACAAAATTTTAATTTGCACCAAGAAATTTTATGCATTATCGATTAAATACAAAAATTGTCTTGAGGCGAGAAAAGATTTTTTTGGTCAAGAAATATTTCCTTGCACCGAGTAATTTTTTCTAGTTCTAAATAAATTTTTGTTTTTAATTCACAATGCAAAAAATTTCTTGGGGTAAGTCAAAATTTTTTTTAGGCGGGTAAAAATTTTTTGTGTCAATGAATCCTTTTTTTTGTATGCACACTTTTTTGGCTTTGATAAGCTTCTTAAAACCAAAAGGGAGTATAAAAATCTGTCATTTTGGAATAACCCAGAGAGGAAAGTACCACGGGCCGAGGCTTGGCCCAGACTTGGCCCAACTTTGTAGAACCTTGGACCAGGCTTGTAAGCCAGTCTTGGCCCAGCCTTGGTAGAAGCCTGGAATGATAATCTCGGGCCAAGCCTGGTTGCCAGACCTGACCCATGCTTGGTTACCAGACCTGGCCCAGGCTTCCAGGAAACGAATAAATTTAATTAAAAAACGTTTATTATTATTAACCTCGTAGAATTCATGATCATTAACGTTTTAATTATCTAAGGGAGGTAAATGATGTGATAAAAACTAGGTGGAAATTCTGCTGGACTCTGGGCGCGAACTGCTGTCCTTCTGATTACTGGGTCCGAACGGTAGCTACTGGACGAACCTACTAACGTTGAACTGGTACATTTATATGATCTACTTATATAAACCATAGGTATATCCAAACTTGGGTAATCCTACCTTGGCCCAAGTCTGGCTTGCCATTGGATGGCCAAGGCTAAGTTACCCAGTTCTGGCCCAAGCCTGGGCCAATATAGGTGTGCCAAAGCTAGGTTCCCCAGTGCTGGGCCAAGTAGGGGCCCGTTGTTCAACTCTGGCAGTTCCTGTATGGGAAGTAACGCGATATAAATAATATAGCTTGTATTTAGTGACATTCAGTCATATTTAGTGACAGAATAATTAAAGTATTAATTTATTATCTAAAGAAAATAAATGAATCATTTAATTGAGAAACCCCATAAGTCAAGAAAATAAAATTTTTCAGAAAACACAAAAAACATTTTTTTTGGAAAAACTTGACATATAAATAATAAATAAATAATTGAATACAATAATGTTAGCGTCCCTGAAACAGATTCCAACAAGAAAAATTTAATTTTTTAACTGAAACTACACGGAAAAAAATTTACTGTTGCTGCAACAGGATTTTCCTGCAGCTGCAACAGGAGATAGCCATGTTGCAGCAACAGGATTAATACTGTTGTTGCGAGTTAATAGTAAAATATTTACACAGTAAAAAATTTTGTGTCATTGCGTCAAAAAACTTAGCGTTAAAAATTTTTGTGTTAAATATTTAACACTTTTATGTGTACATTTAACATTTATTCTGTTGAATCAACATAAAAAAGTGTTAAATATGTAACACAAAAATTTTTAACACTAAGTTTTTTGACGCAATGACACAAAATTTTTTACTGTGTAAATATTTTACTATTAACTCGCAACAACAGTATTAATCCTGTTGCTGCAACATGGTTGTCTTCTGTTGCAGCTGCAGGAAAATCCTGTTGCTGCAACAGTGAATTTTTTTCCGTGTACTTAAAAAAATTATTTAAAGTTGATTGACTTATGGGGTTTCTCAACCAAACGGAAAAAAAGTCATAAAATCATTGTTTTTTTAGATGTTTCCACTCAAATCATTTATTACACTAATAAAATGAAGTATTAAATATGTATTTCGAACACTGAAACTCAGAAATCACAAAAAATTATAATTAATTAAAATATTTTAATTAGTCATATAACAGTCAACAATAAAACATCATTTGAAATTAATTTCCCAGAAAAGCGCGAATTTTAAATAAAAAAAAAAATTATTTCTGTGAAACTGAAACTGCATATGTTTATTTGAGTCATTTACTTATGGGGTTTCTCAATTAAATGAAATTGCTGTCAGTCCGTTAATTTTTTTTTTAACGCTGATTTAATGCATATTTTAATTGATTTCTATGGAGGGACATCCAAAGAACCTAAAAACGCAAAAAACCCAATTTCGTAAAAAACATGACTTATGGCGTTTCTCAAATAAACGATTCAAATACGATCGTCTTTTTCCCCGCGTAATTTAAATGTAATTCGAATAATATAGATAAATCTATTTGTCTCAATAGTTGGGAATTAAAAAGAGTTTAAACTATGAAAAGGCACAAATTCAAGTCAAGACCTATCTAATGATACCAATTTCAATAACATTAACTAATTCTATCGAATAGATACGGCGGGAACGAAATTTTCCTTATTCTTTTAATAATATAGATTATTATACATGTAATAGAGGTCTTACTTATCGAAAAAAAAACTATTTTCAAGTAATTTTCGTGATAATTTATTTGAAAAAACTTTGTTAAAATTTATAAATAACATATTTCTGATTCCCTAATTTTGATATTAAATTTATTCGAAAAATTTTTTTTTAAATAATACAGTGCTCACAAGCGTTAACATGAAATTTTGTTTCAGTCCTTAACTGTTATTCCTCTTGCCAAACAGCTCTCTTCAGCTTCAGCTAAATCTTTTATTGCATCAATATTCCGATACCCAAAACGTCTCTGGCACACGTGTATATAGTTTTTTTTACCTTTCACTTAAAAACTTTTTGTTATAAGTTGCCAGAAGATTTCACGGCAGCCCTTAGCTCGTTGTCCTTGAAAATATTATAGTCCTCGCGTTCAAGCAAATCTCTGGCTAACTTTTTTTTATTCGAATGAGTAGAGGTTTGCGTTTATTTTGGATAACACGTATATGTAATATTAAAGTTATAAAAGACACCTTTATCTTGTCATTATAAAGAAGACAATTTATGACACATTGTTTTAAGTTATTCATTTATTTTTTTTAATAGCCAAACCCCAGTCAAACTTTTTTTTTTTCGAAATTGGAGACGAGGCAAAATTTTGTATACTTATTATCTTAATGATTTAAAATTTAAAAAACATTAAAGCAATTTTACTCCATTATTTTATTAGCAATTAGAGTTTATTCATCATTTTTCTATTTCTCAAACCATATGCATTTTTTTCATATATTTGTTTTAAATGTTTACAAAGCAAAGAAATAAAATTCATTTCATTTTTCTTCATCTTAAGGGGAACCACTTGACCACTTGAAAAAACGGTGATTTTTGAGAATTTTTTTTAAGAAAACTACTGCATGGAATATTTTAATCTTTCAAGGATATATTTGTGGATATATAATGAATACAAGATAAAATTTTTGGACCAAAAAATTCAAAATTCAGTGAGTTATTCACAATCTTCCAACGCTCCAAAAAAAAAGTTCCCCAACTGTAGTGATAGCGACCTTCACAGTGATGAAATAAAAAAATCCAAAAAGTTTATTAAACTAGAAGGTATTTCCATTACCATGACCCCCGGGCTAAAAAAAAATTGAAATTTAACAAAATGGCGGAGTTTTTAAAAAAGATTTCAAATTTCACGCGAAAATTGGGTGATTTTTGGTCTGCCAAAATTACATTTTTGATTCGATCGCAAAACTGGAGGTTCATGGTACAAAAAAACATATATAAAAGAAATTGCAATTCAAATCAAGTCGATCGGATGATTTGTCTTCGAGTCATAGATGCAGTAATTTTGAAAAATGTATTTTTGAGAACCAATCAGCTGCTCTCCAGATGACTGTAACTCAAAAAAACTATTCGGGATATGGACTAGAAATTGTAGTGTTATTTTTGAAGGTATAGACTATCGAAGTATGCAAACAAAAAACTAAATTGAATTCTTCAAAATTTGACACTACTGGTCCCCCCTAAGCAAGTTTTCATTTTCAGTCTAATTTTTTAAAATCGAGTTCTCATCAGAAGTCGACATTTTGAGATTCTAGAGAGCTACTTCAATTATTTTTAAAATTACGAATGCATGTTATGTATATGTAAATGTTTCATAACGACAAAATTTTGAATCGGAATTAGCAACCAGACTTTACTAAATTATGGCGAAGAATCTCGCAACTCAATCCCATGAAAATAAAATAAAATTACAAACCTTGACATAATTAATTAGGAAATAAATTGAATGATGCAAAAAGATGTTAATACTTTGCAGCACAAAATTCAATTTCCTAAATTGATTTTTTTAATTCTTGTTATTAAGCTGAAAAAAATTATTTAATATATATTGTAATATTGTAATATTTTGATACACTGTAAAAAATCACCGGGGTAAGTCCAAGCGGTGTAGGTTTTAAAATTATCGGTGTTAAATTTACCCCCGAAAGCGGTGTAAAAATAACGCCGCCACCGGTCTAAATATTCTGTACCGGTGTTAGAATAACGCCGCCGCCGGTGTAGATATTCTTTACCGGTGTTAAAATATTTTATTTTGTGAATATTTTTACTTACTCGATCACTGTACTTGTTGATAAATGATATTTTTTATTAATTTTCATAAAGAACTGACATTTTTTGTGTTTTATAATCTTTAAAGTTAATACTCCAAGCGGACGCAATTTACCCCGCTTTTACACCGACAATACTCCACTTTTACACCTGTTACCCCGCTTTTACACCGGTTACCCCGCTTTAACACCGGTATTTTTAACACCGGGGTATTACTCCTCCTACACTGGTGTAATTTCATTTTTACACCGGGCGGAGTTAAAACGAGTCCATTTTTAACACCGCTCTTTTTACAGTGTATGTAATATTGACTATCGAAGTATACAAAAAAAAAAATGAATTGATTTTTCCAAATTTCACACTAGTGGTCCCCCTTAATTTTCAGGACTATTTTGTTACTTTACAAACTATTGGCCCAGTTATTTTTACGTCTTTTGGATTCATTTGCAATTTTCCCTGTTATAAAATTAAACATAAAATCGCCTTCTAATCTACTCTCTAAACTGTTAATTAGAAGTCTAAAAAATTGTCCTAATTTAGCATCATTGTCAGTCATTATTGCCAAGATGACACATCAAGATACAAGTTTTCGATAGATCTCAGATACCGACGTAATCTATGACATTAAAATGACCTTGTTACAAGTGACCTTTCTGTGCCTCATATATTGTTGCATCATTGCGCTAACATCTTTGTTTACAAATAAGCTGCGAATTGTATTTATAGCTCTATTTTTCATTTTTTTTTTCGTAATAAAAAAACCAAGCGGATTTTTAGTAAAATAAAAAATTTGAACCAAAAGGAAAAAGAAACAAAATCTGCTTGCAATTCAGGATAGCCCAGATTTCTTGATTTACTTATTTGATATACATTAAAAAACAAGCATGATAACTAAGGCCAGAATTTTTTTCTTAATTTAAAAATGTAACAATTAATAATTGATGATGTCAAATTTTTGATATTACGGCGAAAAGATTGGTCGTATAGAAAAGTTTTTGAAGTAAAAGTTGTTCAAAATTCAATTTTCTAAAAAAATGTCTCTTATCATTTTTTCTCAGGACTAATAAGGAAGCCGTAATTTAAAACTCAAGATTTTCATAATTAATCAAATTTTGAATCGTTCATTATGAATTTTAATTTTGGAATTACGGTAAAAATATTGGTCGTATAAGAAAATCATGAGATACATTTTTTTCGAAAATTAAATTTCCTACAACTTTTGTTTGAAAACTTTTTTTATAAGACCAATATTTTCGCCAGAATATCAAAAATTTGAACCATTCATTTCAAAATTAAGGCGAAAATCTTGTCCCTGATGATAACAAAGAAAAATAAATAATTATTTGTCTTGAGTCTTAAAGCGACGTCACTAGCACTGATAAGCCAATAATTGTACTACAAATAGATTGTTTAAATTAAAATGAGAACAGTTCATTAATAATTGAACAATGCAATGAATAAATTTAATGAATTAACTCTTGTGTCATTGATGAATATAATCCATGATGGATTGTCAATATATATATAGATATATACATATTAACTTACACATATTCATGTATATATAAATAAATGCGTGTCTATATATCCAGGAACTGCAGTGCGTGACCTAGTGCCGTTGCAAATAAAACGTTCTATCTTCGAACTAGGCCTTTCACGTTCCCAACTAAGTCCACATCAAGTTGCAGTGAGTGTATACAGAGAAGACCCCCGCTTTCGTTGTATAGCCTTCACTGTATCAGACATTTGCTATTATATGGGGATGAATCCACGCTCACCCAACATTAATTTCCCCGACTCTCTAAGTGTTTTTTATTTTCTAGTGTCAATGACTTCTATCGTCAGTCTTCCAGCTCATTTTTATATCATTCATTGAACTTTAAAAGGAAAAAGAAAAAACAAATATAAATTTATGTATATTTATTTCGATTGGCTAATTTTGAAAGAAAAAGAAATTAAAAGATCCCAAAAAAAAGTTTAACTTTTGATTAACTCTTGATATCGTTATTCCGTTAGAATTCGGGCTAAAAAACTATAGATTGGGAGGAATATTACGTAAGAATACCACAGCCCACATTTAACGGTATCTGATACAGTACCGCTAGAGACAAATTTGTTTACGAATATCTTTTGATTTTAGTTGGCGTATGTATATATAAGAAGTTACGCTAAGAATTAAGTGAGCTAAAAGAAAAAGACAACTCATGGCTCATGTATATCAGTGTATACATCATAGTACAATCTATATGAGCGATGTAATGGATGAGTGTATAAAAGAACGAGGGTCAATGCCTCGTATACGGAGCAGTACTTGCCGACTTTCCGTATTTAGTGAGATACTCACCTGAGATTCGTGACCGTACGCACAACTAATAAAAACGAATGTGTCACGAGAATTTCCTTTTCAAACTAAACCGATTTGTCACATTTTATTTATATTAATAACAGTTATGCTTATTAATTATTCATCTATGAGGCATCAACAAAAATTTTACACTGCACGGAAAAAAAAGAAATGTTGCTGCAACAGGATCTTCCTGTCACAGCTACAAAATCAGTCTTGTAGCTGCGACAGGATTATTCCTGTGGCTGCAACAGGAGTGGGCCTGTTGCAGTTACAGGACTTAGTTCTGTTGCAGCAAAAGGACTATTCCTATGATTGCAACAAGAAAGTCCTGTAGAATTCACAAGATCAGTCCTGTTGCAGCAACAGGTCCACTCCTGTTGCAGCCACAGGAATAATCCTGTCGCAGCTACAAGACTATTAATTCTGTAGCTGCAACAGAATTATTCCTGTTACAGCTACAAGATCAGTCCCGTTGCAGCTACAGGTTATTCCTGTGGCTGCAACAGGAATGATCTTGTAAATACTACAGGACTTTCCTGTTGCAGCTACAGGGCCAGTCCTGTTACAATCATAGGAATAGTCCTGACCGCTGTTGCTGCAACAAAACTAAGTCCTGTAGCTGCTACAGAGCTAGTCCTGTTACAATCATAGGAATAGTCCTGACCGCTGTTGCTGCAACAAAACTAAGTCCTGTAGCTGCTACAGAGCTAGTCCTGTTACAATCATAGGAATAGTCCTGACAGCTGTTGCTGCAACAAAACTAAGTCCTGTAGCTGCTACAGGGCCATGTCCTATTGCAGCAACAGTTATTTTTTTTCCCTGTGTAAAAAACGAATCGTCAAAGTGTTAGAAAGAGCGAGTGTTAAATTTTTAACACTTTCGTGTGTCAATTTAACACACAATATTTATTTTGTTTGAACTGTTACAATCAATCGATTTTTTAACACACAAAATATGTTAAAAATGATGTCGACCATCACAAAAGAACTCTTGGAAATTTTTTTACTTTTAACATCTACATGTGTAAAATTTTTTAACACTGACAAAATGTTAAAATAACATATAAATAAGTGTTAAATATTCGTTTTACACACGATGTGTTGATTTTGACGAATCTTTTTTTACTGCTATATTGTTTTGATTTTTACTATGGCACGGAAAATCTAGAAAACTTTTAAAAAATATTTCCATAATTATTATACAATTTATGAAAAATAGTTCAGTAGGTTTATGCGCTTTTTTCTACAATAAATAAAATAAAATTGCTTAGAAGAAAAATTTTTATTTGTTATGAAAGAGAAGTTTAATGTAGGTAAAGAAAACAATCTGTCTGGTGACCTGATAATGTCTTTGATTGGTGACAGCGGTAAAAGAAAAATAATAACAATAAAAATAAATTTCCATTTCAAATTTTATCGGTAAAAAATAAAATATTCTCGGGTATGGGCTTCCATCAATTTGGTGCATGCGTATAAATTTTATAGAAAGAGGGGGAGCAAAGAAGTTCATTCTTGCGAGCTTCCGATGCATACCAGAAACTCCGTTCAAAAATACAAGTACAGTATTAAAAATACTTTCAAAATATTACATATATATAATATTACATATCAAAATATTACAATATTACATATCAAAATATTACAATATATATTAAATAATTTTTTTTCAACTTAATTACAAGAATTCAAAAATTCAAATTTAAAAAACTAAATTTTGTGCTGCAAAGTATCTTTTTTGCATCGTTCAATTTATTTCTTAATTAAATATGTCAAAGTCTATAATTTTATTTTATTTTCAAGGGGTTTAGTTGCGAGATTCTTCTCTATAATTTAGTAAAGTCTGGCCGCAAATTTCGATTCTAAATTTTGAGTCGTTATGAAACATTTACATATACATAACATGCATTCATAATTTTAAAAATAATTGAAGTAGCTCCCTAGAATCTCAAAATGTCGACGTCTGATGAGAACTCGATTTTAAAAAATTAGACTGAAAATGAAAACTTGCTTAGGGGGGACCAGTAGTGTCAAATTTTGAAGAATTCAATTTAGTTTTTTTTTTGCATACTTCGATAGTCTATACCTTCAAAAATAACACTACAATTTCTAGTCCATATCCCGAATAGTTTTTTTGAGTTACAGTCATCAAAATTACTGCATCTATAACTCGAAAACAAATCAACCGATCGATTTGATTTGAATTGCAGTTTATTTTATACATGTTTCTACGTACCATGAACCTCCGGTTTTGCGATCGAATAAAAAATGTAATTTTGGCAGGCCAAAAATCATCAAATTTTCGCGCGAAATTTGAAATCTTTTTTAAAAACTCCGCCATTTTGTTAAATTTCAACTTTTTTCTTAGCCCGGGGGGTCATGGTAATGGAAATACCTTCTAGTTTAATAAACTTTTTTGTTTTTTTATTTCATGACCTGTGAAGGTCGCTATCACTGCAGCAGTAGGGGGACTTTTTTTTTTTTAGCGTTGGGAGATTGTGAATAACTCGCTGAATTTTGAATTTTTTCGTCCAAAAATTTTATCTTGTATTCATTATATATCCACAAATATATCCTTAAAAAATTAAAAAAACATTCCTTGCCGTAGTTTTCTTTAAAAAAATTCCTAAAACTCATCATCCTTTCAGGCGGCCACACTAGTGGTCCTCCTTAATTAAAAAAATTTTTCATTTTCTCAGCAGGAAGTTGGAAATATTTCTTACCAATACGAATCTTTAAACGTATCAATGATCAACAATAAATGATAGCAATGCGTTGGGTTTCAACATGTAAATTGGAATAAGATTATTGAGTTTAAAAATACCAAACCCAGTATGAATCTTTTTAGATAATCGCGACACGGAAGCGGGGTAAAACCTGTCATGCCATTCTGTGAATAAATTCGGTGATAGTGGTAGCTGTAAACTCGATCATTATCGATTGTGTTATTCGCAACGTACATATATAATATCGATTATTGGTGGCCTATAATCTGGACAATAATTCTCATTTTTGTTGATCGTTTTGACGATCGTCGTTGACGACATTGCCTGCGTTCATGTCTTAGTCTTAACTCCGGTCTCGCGTTTACCGTCGAGTCCTCGTTGTGTTATTCAGTTGTGTTGGCACGTGACCGTCTTGCGGTTTTGCGATTTGCCGATGGCCGTTCGTTGGCATGCCGACGAGTTAATGTAAGTCTGAGATCGGCACAACACGCGCAGAAACAGAACGGTCGACGACCCCCTGAAAATACTCTTACGCATCGTGTGCCACTTCACTTATAACGTTCGTTTCGAGTGACCGAGCTACGGATTCGCGTATATAACGTATATATAAATATATGTATAGCGTTGTAGTACATATAGCAGACGCGGTGAAAAGAGAGAGGCATTACGACTTTGTGCGTATACTTCATGTTTTGTAGATATATATATATAAATATAAACATATACATATATATGTGTGTATTGTAAATCTTGCAACTTGGATCTCATACTTTTTATTTTTTGTCAACATCACTACTGGACGGTCAATGCAAAAAGACTTTACGTTCTGTTTGCCTTGTTCTTATAGAAATATAACAGTACTATATATATATATATATATATATATATATATATATATATATATATATATATATATATATATATATATATATATATATATATATATATATTTGTAAACTACTTATATGTTGATTGGCTATAAATATATATGACTATCTATATATATATATATATATGTATATGAGTATTATGGGAATTGAAAGGTCCTGACAAAGGGAATTGAGAAAAGATCCTTTTTTACCTGGTTTTATATTTTTTCTTTTCTTTTAAATTTACTTTACAGTGACTTGTAAAAAAAACCAGTTCCAAAAATATCGCATAAAATTTGTGTTGTAGATGTATTTAAAAAATTTTAATTTAATTTAAAATGTTTAAGGAAAATTTAGAAATATAAAAATAAACATTTAAAATTGATCGCCAGTATTATGGACAAATTGATTGATTGATTAATCAAATTAATTTTTTAAACGTTTCGACACTTAATTATTGTGACTTTTTAAAGATCAAATCTGTTGATTATTAGTAAAATTTAAATATACGGTCATCAAAAAACTTAAGCTCATTACAATAAACACTTAATTGCTCATTACCGATTTTCTTGTACCAATTAATAATTATTGTTTTAATTAATTTATAAATTAATCAAACAATTATTCAAATTTCAAGTAATATGTCTACACCGTAAAAAATTTTGGTGTAAAAATGGACCCGGAGAATTTCCCATGCAGGAGCCGCCAGAGTTGAACCACAGGGCCCTACTTGGCCCAGCACTGGGGAACCTAGCTTTGGCACATCTATATTGGCCCATGCTTGGCTCAAGATTGGGTACTCAGTCTTGGCCATTACAATGATTACCCGGGCTTGAGCCAAGACTGGGTAACCTAGCCTTGGCCGTTCAATGGCAACCCAGGCTTGGGCCAAGACTGGGTAATCTAGGCTTGGCCGTTACAATGATTACCCAGACTTGGGCCAAGGCTAGGTTCCCCTGTCTTGGCCATTCAATGGCAAGCCAGGCTTGGGCCAAGAATAGGTAACCTAGCCTTGGCCATCCAATGGGGAGCCAGACTTGGGCCAAGACTGGGTAACCTAGTCTTGGCCATTCAATGACAACCCAGGCTTGGGCCAAGACTGGATGCCCCTGCCTTGGCCGTCCAATGGCAACCCAGACTTGGGCCAAGGTAGAATTACCCAAGTTTGGCTATACCTATGGTTTAATAAGTAGATCATATAAATGTATCAGTTCAACGTTAGTAGGTTCGTCCAGTAGCTATCGTTCGGACCCAGCAATCTGAAGGACGGCAGTTCGCGCCCGGAGCCCAGCAGAATTTTCACCGAGTTTTTTTCACATCATTTACCTCCTTCAGATAGTTTAAACGTTAATGATCATAAAATCTACGATGTTAATAATAATAAAATTTTTTTTTTAATTAAATTTATTCGTTTCCTCGAGGCATGGGCAAGGTCTGGCGAAAAAGTCAGGGCCAGGACTGGCAACCAAGCATGGGCCAGGTCTAGCAACCAGGTCTGGCCCAATGTTATCATTCCAGAGTCCTACCAAGGCTGGGCCAAGGCTGGCTTACAAGCTTGGGCCAAGGTTTTACATACTTGGGCCAAGCCTGGGCCCGTCGTACTTTCCTCTCTGGGTTTACACGGCCGTGTAGTGTGAAATAAGGGTGTAAAATTCTCTTGGTGTAAATTTTCTTTCCGTGTAATTTTAACAAGGTGTAATATACTTTTTTTACACCATACCGTGTTACTCGTAATTTTGATTAATGAGCAACAAACGATCATTGAATATTTTTAACTACTTAATCAATAATTACATTAATTATATTTACACTGTAAAAAATCACCGGGGTAAGTCCAAGCGGTGTAGGTGTTATAATCGGCGGTGTTAAATTTCAACACCGAAAGCGGTGTAAAAATAACACCGCCGCCGGTGTAAATATTCTGTACCGGTGTTAAAAAAATTCCCCGGTGGTAAAATAACACCGCCACCGGTGTAAATATTCAAGGCCGGTGTTAAAATAACACCGCCGCCGGTGTAGATATTCTTTACCGGTGTTAAAATATTTTTACTTTGTGAAAATTTTTACTTACTCGATCACATTACTCCGCTTTTATACCGATATTACTCCGCTTTTACACCGATTACCCCGCTTTTACACCGACTCAACACCGGTATTTTAACACCGCCGAATTACGCTGTTTACACCGGTGTAATTTCATTTTAACACCGGGCGGAGTTAAAATGAGTCCATTTTTAACACCGCTCTTTTTACAGTGTAGATTGAATATTTTTTGAATTTACACGTTTGGCGGTGTAAAAATTTTTAATTCACACCACCTGAATTTAACACCTAATTTGGTGTAATTTTCACACCCAAATTTTTACACCAAGACATGTAGACTACACCGGGTCGAAAAAATTTTTTTACAGTGTAACCTGTCTACAACAGTACGCATGTCAATAACAATGATAAAAATAAATTGATATCGGATGTAAAAATAAGGAGGATGTATATAAAACGGAAGTGACGGAAATGCTGGCATAATATATATACATAAGTAATAAATAGTAATATAAATACGATAAGGTAATTGTTTCGGTTGAGAGCTAAGCATGAGCGATCGTTCGATGTAGGTGAAGTAGTTTTCTAATGACTAGCCGATGTCTCTCAACACCAACGAGAAGTCTTCGTTGAAGCTGAGTTTCGCAAGGGAGAGCTTCCGTTAATATAAATCAGACACGAAGGAAATGAACGAGGCTAGATGAATGTATATATGTATACGTAGAATGTATATGTGAGAGAGCATAAGGAAAATTAATAAGTGAGCAAAAGAGAACGAAAGAGATAGAAAAAAAAAAAAAAAACGAGTGACGAGTGAAGTGTAGTGAGGATTTGCGGCGAGTCGCGAGTGAGCGTAAAGTAAACTAGTGCACCGACCTGGTGGGCACGCAACCGCGATGTAAGAGTATTTTCAAGGGTTAACGAACTGTCGGTGAGCGCCATCTTTTCCCGCGACGTCTTGTCTTACTTTATTGGCATAATTTTTTTTGCTATAAATTTAATTAATAAAAAAAAAGTCTCGATATAATTCTAATTCCAAAATCTTTTTTTTTTTAATTAGTTTTTATTGTCATTATTTTCATTACAACAAACGCTATCATATAGTAAAGTATTAAAGAAGCGCTCGCAGAAAGTGAAGTAATAAAGAAGAAAAAATAAATAAATAAAAGGTATCTCATTTCACGCGAATTATCATTTAAGATAATGAAGATATTTTTTTTTTTATTTGCAATTTTTATTTTTTATCGTACATGCGTTTTATATTTGTTTTTACAAAATGAATATTTTTGAAATGCACTCATTGTATTGTTTTGTTTCAAAAACCATCAATCTATTGAAGTCTCATTGATGTAACTTTCAATACAATAAAAAAAAAAAAAATATATATATATATATATATATATATATATATTTTTAATTACTTTTAATAACAAGTTTCGTTTATAAACAACATGTCCATCAAGGATACTTTTAAATAATTTAAAGGGACGGAAGTGGGGTAAAACCTGGCATACCGAACTGTGAATAAATTCGTTGATAGTAATGGGAAACTGGAAATTAGGTAAAAATAAAGTCTCAGGCTAGGCCTCTAAGCCAAGTTAGTAAGTAGTGCAAGCGTAAGAGTGCTTCGAGAGGTCAGTAACCACTCGGCGCTTCGTTCCGTTCCGGTTACCCGTTGGTAGCTTCACGGCCAATCGAGGGAGGGATACTTTGCCATACCATCACTACACTAAGTATTTGCTGTTTCAGAATTATTATGTAAAAGCCTCCTACGATATACATACTTATGTATATATCGATATTATTCTGTTAGCGGTCATTCATTTGACTAACTTTGAATTGTCATGAAAATAAAATGTTACCTTTTACATATTAATTTAAAATCGTGTTTAGATTTACTTAATAAAATGGTAAAATCCGAGGAAGGTGGACAGTAATTCAAAAATTTGAATTTAATTTTGACCATACATTGGACGTTTCGTCCCTTTATTGGGCAACTAAAACAAGTCTTTATAAAATAATTTACAAAATTATATAAATAAACAATTAATTTTACAATCACATGGTACAACATAACCAATCACAAATATGATCACATCCTGCCTTGATCACATAAATTCTATCGTCTACTAGATGTTTTTGAGACATACGTAATTTTGTTTAATGATATAAAAAATTAATGAGATTAAAGTTAGCCGACGTCTAATAATTTTTAGATTTTTTTAAAAACGGCAAATTATAAAAAAAAAAATATTTAAAAAAATTGCCCTTATAGTTTTTCAAATTTTCTACATGTGCATATTTTTATTATTATTTTTTTTTGTAATTGAATTGTTGAAAAAAAAATCCGAAAGTTACTGATTGTCTGTTAACTTCAGGATCATTATAAAAATTAGCATTTTAAATATTTTGGTTACAATAAATAAATAACAATTCAATAAAATAAAGATAAACTTCAATTCACGTGACACTCGATACATATTACTCTCAACTAGTGTATAATATATTAAGTGATATTTGTAAATGTTCCCTTACATATTTTATTCATTGTTATGAAAATTATAAATGCAAAAATTAAAGTTAAGTAATATCACCCGCATTATTTTTTACCCACATTACTTACAATAACACTTGATAAAAATAGTACATGAATAAAAGCAAACATTTAAAAATCAATGACAAAATATGAAGTAGTCGATAGTTTAAATAAAATTTTAAAAGAAGAAAATTTGCATGCGATCTAGCTTCTAAACGCCAGAGACTTTAACGCTTGGACAAGATATAAAGATTCAGTATAATTTTATGTTGCTCACTTTTTTTTTTTTTATTAGTAATAGTATAATAAACCATAGTAAATAAACAAATAAGGGATTTAATTAATGAATTGATGTGCTCAATAGTTGTATTTTTTTTTTATATAAACAAAGCTCCTAATTACATTTATAACAACATTGTAAAACTAGATGACACCCGAGTCGAAAAACAAATTTTAGTTTAGTCCTCAAAAGCCTCAATTCCTTTGATGTTTTATTTGCCGCCTAGAAAGTAACTCTACTTTAGTACTCAAAATCCTCAATGAGAACTATGAGGTCTAAATGCGAGTAACTTATCGATTTAAAATTTTAAGTCAGACCTCAAAATCCTCAACGAATGAAAAATTATATTTCGGACTTTGAAAATTGTAGATAGAAAAGGGAGGGGAAAGAATATGTCAAATGAGACTTTTGAGGTTCAAATGCAGATGAAATTATTTCTTTATGTTTTGAGTATTTTGAGGCTCTAATTCAGATCATGTTATTCCATTTTACTGCCCTGTTATGACAAAACGACGTATCTCGAGATACGCTGTTTTGTCGTAACAAAGCTAAAAAAGTTTATTTAGTGTCACTTAATAATAGGGTATCATCAAAATTTTACTAATTTAATTAATTATGCCAATAATATTGATCAAATGTGCGTATAAAAGAAATGAAATAAAACGTATCTTTTTTACATTGGAAATTTAATTCTTCGAGTTACAGCGTTTTGTCGTAACAATTTCATCTATTTATCAAAACAAGCATTAGTTTCTTACGATACAAAAAACGTATCTCGAGATACGTGTCGTTTTGTCATAACAGAAATTAATTTTTCTGTTAAATTGTACTCAAATTCTGTTAAAACTTTAAAGGCTATTTTCTCGAAACTATAATTTTTGAAATACGTCGTTTTGTCATGACAGGGCAGTTTAATTCTTAAAGTGGTAAAATTGACCGTAACTATTACTTTGAGAACTAAACTAGGATAACTGTCTATACTGCTGTCAATCTTCAAATTCTAAATTGATCCTCAAAAACCTCATTGAGAACTTCGAGACTTAAATCCAAATTTGTTTTTTGACTCGGGCAAGCACTGGTATAATACTCGAAATTGACTATTAATTAATATCTTGCATACGAGAACTCACGCTGCAGAGAATTGTTTAACTTACGATGCACGGAAAAAAATAAACTTTAAAAATTAGCATTTGAAATTACAACCCGGAACCCAGGAGTCAATATGGGGGATTTTAACATTCCAAATAATAAATTTTATAACACGTGTCGTCAATTTTCTAAGTATCAGTTACGATTTTCAAAGTTCAAATAGTACTCTCCTAAAATAAATCAATGAAAAGTAGTCCAATCAGTGAATATTCATTGCACAAATAGTCCCAAGTATATCACTAATTCAACCAGTGATATACTTGGGACTGATTCGCAGTGAATATTCACTGATTTGCAGTAATTTTTACTGATTCATTTTAAGAGAGTAATTTTTCTTGCATAGATAATAAATTTTCGTACTTGTCCTGTAATTATTTACGTTTTAATCATAAATGAAAAAATTACTATTTAGAATGATAGTATTTACTGATTACTTTATCATTATATTACCTGTCATTCTCAATTTATATAGTTCATTTTTTACCATGTGGTTTTAAATATTATAATTAGGGCCGGGATTTTCGCGTCAATTTAAAAATAACAATTAATAATTAATGGTTTGAAATTTTAGATATTACGGGTAAAACATTGGTCTTATTGGAAAAGTTTTCAAACAAAAGTTGTAGGAAATTTAATTTTATAAAAAAAATGTCTGTTATAATTTTTTCTTAGGACTAATAATAAAGCCGTAATTTCAAAATTAAGATTTTCATAATTAACACAATTTGAATCATTCATTATGAATCTTAATTTTTGAATTACGATGAAAATATTGATCGTATAAGAAAATCATAAGAAACATTTTTTTTAGAAAATTAAATTTCCTACAACTTTTGTTCAAAAACTTTTTTTATAAGACCAATATTTTCCCCGTAATATAAAAAATTTAAACTATTCATTTCAAAATTAAAGGCAAAAATCTTGTCCCTAATTATAATAAACTTCCTGAATGTTTAAAAAAATAAGACAGATTATATTGTTTTAAACGAATGCTAAAAGAATTTATAAAAGAAAAATTGATTCAGAAATGAAGTTTATTGCAAAGTAGCTTTTGCTAAATAAATAAACGTATTCATCATACACTGTTAATATAAGAGACTATAATAGCTGCAAAGGCGAGCAAGCAAGTTTATATTAATTACAGAGTTATCTTATAAACAAAGTGTGCGTGCATGGGTCATGAGTGATTCATGCCAAACATGTCTCGTAACGATAGTAAATCGCCAATGTCACGAGATAACGTCAAATGAGGATTATGTCACAAATAAAATCAATAATTGTTTGTATAAATAAATAGCTTATTACATATTTATATATACTGTATAACTAATAAATGAAAATAAAAACCATTTTAATAATATGAATAAAATAAACTTTTACTTATGACTTATGGAATTTGTGACTTGGTAAGAAATTTTTTGGGAGCGTTGACCGAATCAAATGAAAGTAATCTTACTTAATGTTAGTCACTTTTAATTTATCAATCATACGTGAATAATTTTTATTTCTCATTGCATCATATTTAAATTTTCTCATAAAGAAAATTAATCAATTAAAACAAAAATTTACATTTCAAAAATATCAATTCTCAATAAAAAAATTAGTTATTAATTTTCCATCTTTTTTTAAATTTTATATATACACAGAAAAAAAGGATTTCTTAGTGCAAGAAATTTTTATTTGTCCCAAAAAAATTTTTCGAATTATAAATTGAAAACTTAAAATTTCTTGGAGCGAGAGTAAATTTTTTTAGAGCAAGAAAAAATTTTTTGAACCGAGAAATTTTTTCTTGTCTTAAGAAAATTTTTGTTTTCAGTTTATGACACAAAAAATTTCTTGCGCCAAGAAATTATTTTTTTCTGTGTACAAATATGAAGATTTTAAATTTAAATATCTTTGAATAATTTGAATGTTTTATAAATTTAACCCTACGTCCTTTTTAGTCTACAAAAAAAATCTCAAACGAAATCGAGTCTCATACGTGAGTTTATGGTGTACCATCCATGCGTTCATATACGTGTCGATGTAACACAAGATAATTCAAATATCTCTTTATAATATATATGTATAAGTAAACATAGAAAGAGGGTAAAAGTTACAGTAAGTATTTTCGGAGGTCAGTAACCATCAGCAATGTATCTGTATATTGTATTGTGTGTATTGTTGAGCCAAGACGGAAGAGCTTGAAGTACCGTTGTTCCTGGTTGGTCGTACATGAAGCATAGCAACTTAGAGCATTACATCGCAGGAACGAAGGAATCAGGGTCCCCACGAGTTTATATATACTCTCGGCTTATACTTGGTACCAGGTATCCTGCACCAGTGAATTTTCCGATGATAGTCACGAGAATGCCGAGACCGAACGAAGGCGCTTTGCTTCAAATGTGTGTAAGATATGTCCATATAATGGTGTGTCTATGGATGTATTTCGATATAAAGATGTATGTAGGTGTATATGTGTGTTATATGTTGTGTGGATAGTGGTATGGTGTTGTTGTACACACATTATCAACACTATTACTAAAAGTAAAGAAGGAGGAAGACTATGTGTGATATAGCTTGGGTTGGTGTGGCGAAGAGAACGAAAGCAAAGTGGTTAATGTAATGTAATGTGAAGAGAGGACGATACGAATAGAAGAAGACGACAAAGAAGAAAAAGAAGAAGAAGAAGAATAAGTAAAGGGAGAAGTCACCGTGGCCGTAGAACAGCCTTCGAGGTGTAATGCCTCCTTCCTTTTCTTCGTCCCTGCCGCCATCGCCATCGCCATCACCACTGACGTTGTGCGCTTCTGGCCTTCCTATACCTATATTCACCTTCTGAGCTTCAGTACGTACCACGCGGCTTGTACGAAACAACCGTTCATTAAGGACGTCGACCACATTGAGGTGATTCCCCTCAACAAAGTGTCTAAAGACTATTTTTTAAATTTGTTATTTATCATTTTTTTATTTTGTTTGTATCGTTACACAATTTTTATTATTTTTAATACTTTATTTAAATAATTTAATGTACAAAATATATACCAATTATTTATTTTTTTATATTTATTCAATTTATGTGACACATTAAATGGGGGGTTGTGATGAACGCGAAGAGTGAAAAGTAAAACAAAATAGATGTTTATATAAATATATATATATTTTTTTAATGTAACTTTTGGTGGAAGTGTTTTGTATAAATATACTTGTTGTTACTTAAAGAGAAGACAAAACTCTTACGGATAAGACTTTGTGTTGATTTAAAAAATTTATTTTTTGGATTAAGCGACAAAAACAATATACTTTTGCACCTTATTGAAGATTTTCATGGGAAAATAGACATGACAATTGGCTTAAGGTTTTTTTAAAACACTCATTAATCATTCGTACGTCAGACTAAGGTAAGCTAATTTTTAAATACTAAATTTAAAAACTAAGATGTTTAAATTTAAACTAATAATTTATTTGAATTTCGCGGTCAAAAAAAAAAGTTTTTATACCGATGTTACTTGTATGTAATATTGGAGTATTTTAAATTTCCCGCGAAAATTTAAAATTTTCAAAAAAAAGCAAGTCACTGATTTCGGTGGGATTTTTAAAAATTTAAAATATTTCTTCACTCGTTTAATTTATAATAGTAGAAGCTAGTGAGTAAGAAAGTACCTAACCTACGGTCGACTCTTCCGTCACTTTTTGCCGGCGTGTTCGCACATCCAAGGTCATCATAAAAAAGGCGCTTTAGCTATTGCTAAGCTCAGCTCTTGAAGGCCAAGATATCGAAAGTGTCGAGAGTCTATTACCTAAAAAAAATTTTTTTATTTGGCAATCTGTAAGCCTTAGATTCTATAGGGTCTATCCAAAGGATCTGATTTTTTTTTATTATCATCATTATTATAATTTACGACATGATATATGTTGAAATTTACCTATACATGTTGGCAAAGATTTTGTTGGCCTTCATTCAAACCCAAGGACTCTTTCAAATTAATCTACGACCATATTTTTTATTTCGTAATTCGCAATGAAATTTACTTTGTGAAGAGGCTGGTTACGAAATATATATATATATGTATAGGCATATCTATATAACATAACATAATATATGTAAAAAAAAATCTTAAAAAAATTGCATAAAGACTTGATTTGCTACATTAGATCATTATAAATTCGTTGCTTGTGTAATTCACTTTTACTTATATGTTAACTTTATTATAAAACCATTATAACAGTCAAGAATCCTCAAGGTTAATGTAGACAATTATTTAAATCCGTAAAGTTACAACTTGTAATGAGTAGATTAATGGTAATTATAATAGTAAACGAAAGAACAATTGACTAAAACATACGTAATTCTCCAAAGAAAACATAAGACCGTTAAATCTACGAATGTATTTCCTAATATGATATAACAGAGTACCGTTGCTCTTAAAGAGGAATAAAAAAGTAGACATGAAGAAAAGGGAGAAGACAAAAAAATAAAAAAGTAAATGGAGGAAGCACCCGTGCGCCATTTGGTAGATTCATTGGGGAACTGCTTTGCTTGAACGGAACTTGAAAAAGGTAAGCATCAACAAGAAGAGTTCTATGCTCCAGCATACAACGGGATTTTGTCGGAATAAGAAAAAAAGAGATAAAAAAAATGCTGTTACTGCATGGTAAAAAATTTAAAAGAAATAGTCTCACTCTCAGCTCACATCGTTTTTTTTTTTTCAATAGTATATATAGTGGTGTACGTAATAGTATATCTGTGTTGTGTAAAAGGAGCGCGAAGAATAAGAAAATGAAAGGGCCTTCGAATGAAATAACGGACAAGGATGAGACGGAAATCCGAAGGCCACTATTGTTCGATCCGGATATTAATTTATTTAAAAATAAATGAATTCAATATCCCATATGCTTGTATTTAAGCTGGTTGTTCCTTAATGGTACGTTGAACTTTGCTTGTTAATTTATTTATTGGCCATAAAAATGCGCGGTTTTTGTCTCTTCTTTCAAAAGAATTATCAATAATGATGTTTGTAATATGACAATATGGTTTAATGCTGTTGGTACTATCGGAAAAAAAGATCGAGTAACAATACAGACAATAAATGAACTGCAGGTACTTGTATTAGTGTAGCGTAATGTGACATAACGGTATCTCTGGTGTCGCGGGAATTGACTAGAAAGATACAAATTACTATCTCTTTATTTTAGGGTGGGGGTGGTCATGACACTAGTAGCAGGACATTAACAACCACAGCGCCAGGGTCGAACAATCGCCAAGAAACAGTCGGGTGGGGGTCGGTTTATTGGAACGGTCATTGCACTTTTTAGATGAGCCACCAATTGAAAGGATCTGCTCTCTCTCTCTTGGCAAAATCTTTCGTTTAGGTGTTTTTTTTATTTTTTATCCAAGTAGACCAACTAATTAGGGATCTCAGGTGATGAATTTTCTAGCTTTGGTAAAAAATGACATTAAATAATAAAATGTAACTTGAAATTAGGGCATTAATCGTTAATTGCATGGTTAAATTTATGATAATTTATACCATTGATTTATTTACTTATTGTCTATGCCCCCAGTTTAGATTCTATTAGTGCGCAATGCAGTGATAGTGCTAAAGTACCGTAATACACTATTTTCCCTGCGGAAATTGAACACCAGTGTTTCTCGTCACAAAATATTATTTCATTTTTATTCCATATTACACGGTATTTAATACATTTCATCTTTATTACACTTAATTATTTTTTAATTTATTATTTTATAAGTTCTTATGCAATTTTTTTTAACGAACTTAATCTTTTATTTTTAAAAATTTGAAATATAATCACATCACAATTAATATTTTTATTAAAATCTTAAATTACTTTCTTACATATTTTTGTCTACTTTTTTTTTTATAAATTGCATTCAATGCTTAAAATGACACTGAAGTTGGCCACGATCCTGAAGTTAACAGACAATGAAAAATTTTTTGATTTTTTTTGAACAATTAAATTTGAAGAAAAAAAAAACTAAAAATATGCACATGCAGAAAATTTAAAAGACTACAAGTGCAATTTTTTTAAATATTTTTTTTTTTCCGAATTTATCGTTTTTTAAAAAATCCAAAAATTATTAGACGTCAATATCATAAGTTGGTCGGCGCCTAATAACATTTGGATTTTTTTTAAACGATAAATAATAAAAAAAAAATATTTGGAAAAATTGCATCTATAGTTTTTTAAATTTCCTACATGTGCATTTTTTTTAGTTCCTTTTTTTTTTTTGTAACTAATTTGTTAAAAAAAAATTCTAAAATTGTGAATTTCAGAATCACTGCTTAAATACTATCGATGTGAGTAATAGCGCAATGCTTAAAAATATACATACGTCCGACGCATTTTTTTTAATATCGATGAAATTATGTCAAAAAAAAAAAAAAATTATCAAGAATTCGTAAGAAAAATGGTATTTTCATGATGATACTGAAGTTAGCAGACAATTACCAATTTTTGAATTTTTTTTTTACAACTCGATTGAAAAAAAAAAAAAATATGCACATGCAGAAAATTTAAAAAACTATAGATGCAATTTTTTAAATACTTTTTTTTTTATAATCCGTCATTTTTAAAAAAAATTCAAAAATTTTCAGACGGCGGCGAACTTGTGTCATATTTTCATGCGTGAAAATATTTAAATAAAATTTTTTTAAAAAGATGTTTAAATATTTAAACAATAGTAATTATTTAAAGCATTAAAAGTTGAGGCAAATAAAAAACATTTATGTCATTTATTTAAAAAAAATATATAATTCATATGTAGGATAGCAAGTGCAGCACATAGACGTACATATAGTAATTGAAAATATTTATACATATAATAAATATAAAAACATATATGATATGAATTTATACAGGATAATGTAAAAGAATTGACGCAGCGATGGTGGCAGTGGTAGTGGTGGTCACGAGTACTAACGTAGCACAGGCAACCGCTAAGTCAACGACCGTTCTACATTGACGCGTTGCACTGAGTGCCGCACGAGTTGAGTAAAGTCACGGCCAGCCGTCAGCCGTGAGATTCCCTCTGTACACTTTATATATATATATATATATATATACACACACATATGTCTTGCTTTGCTTTGCTCTTTGTTTCTTTTTCTTGATTGCATTCGCTCTCTCTTTTTCTACGTACCCTTGTCCGCTGAGGGTCGGATGCATCTAGCGACAGACATAATGTAAATGTTACTTTCAAACATGAAATCATTTTTCAGGTGGATCTTGATGACAGCATTTGATCGTATCTGAAACAAAAAAAAAATTCTTTTTAATTTTTATGATCAACACAGATAAAAATTTTCAGTTTTATTTCCAACGAATCAAAGAAAAAAATTTAAAATCTAAAAAAATACATGTGTAGAAAATTAAAAAAACTATAGGTGCAATTTTTTAAAATATTTTTTTTTTTACAATTTATCGTTTTAAAAAAAATCCAAATCTATTAGACGTCGGCGAACTTCAGTATCAAATTTTTATAAATAAAATATTTTGTTGGACTTGAGATCTTATCAAAAAAAAAAGTTGAATAATTTTGTTGAATTTGAGTTGTAACACTCGTTGCAAGACGGTATATTTGTATACTTATTCGTTATATAAGGTGAAAGGGCGACTGTGGCATTGACATTGACGTCTTGAGAGTGTATAATTCCAATGCGGAAACGACAAATTCGATTATTCAATCTCTTTCGCAACTATACTACAGGCCATTTACCCTTTGATAATCATTATTTATTCTTTTTAATTACATCATTGGTCCTAATTACTTTTTTTTATCGTTTGTAAAGAAAAAAAACTAAAAATCGGTATTTGTAATCTTTATGCACTTGTCTGTATATCAAGGATGCAATTTAAAGAGAAATGAAAATAAATAAAAAAATTTGTTTAAGTGAATGATTCTGGAAATTTTAATAAAAAAAAAATCACGAAGTAACGGATTTTACAATGAGAAAGATGGTTTAGGAAAAGGAAAGAGTGTAAGAAAAAGGAATCAAGTGTAAGCGAGAGACAGCGATTTTAACTGGGTTAGAAAGTGCGGTATCGATCTTCTATGCACTCAGAGTGAATTCAACCGGTAAAACTCTTTCCTACTTTACACATTAAAATACAAAAAAAAAAATTTATCTAGTTTTTTTAAATCTATTTTTCATAATTTCATAAATTAAATTTTTTTACAAAATTACCAAGTGATCTAAGAAATTTTTTATTATGAAAAATTTTGAATTCCAAGAAAATGTTTAGTTCCAAAATTATGATACTGAAGTCAGCTGAGGTCTGATAATTTTTTGATTTTTTTTAAAAATAATAAATTATAAAAAAAAAATATTTTAGAAAATTGCACCTTTAGTTTTTAAAATTTTCTGCAGGTGCATATTTTTATTTTTTACTATTTTTAATTGATTTGTTGGAAAAGAAATCCGAAAATTCTCAATGGTCTGTTAACTTATGATCCTGAAATTGACAAACGATCAAAAATTTTTTTATTTTTATTTAAACAAATTAATGAGACAAAAAAAACTAAAAATATGCACATTTAGAAAATTCAAAAAACTATAGGTGCAATTTTTTCAAATATTTTTTTTTTCATAATTTATGTTGAGAAAACAAAACCAAAAATTATTAGACATCGGCTAACTTCAGGATCATCCAAAATTTTATCATTTATTATAAAAAAAAAAAAAATTAAAAGCTAAAAATTTGTATTCTCTTTGCACAAAATAAAAAAAAGAAGGGGTGCAAGTCAAAGAATAATGATGAGGATCCATTGGTGTAATAATAATAATAAGGATAATAAGAGAATGAAACAAAGTAAAGTAAAGCTGCAATATCGACAAAGGTATCTGGGTTTTGCTTGGAGTTCAGGCCGTGTGAGGATGCCGCGTGCCGGTTAAACAAAGTGGGCTATTACAAAATGGGTTATGCAGCACAAGAGTGCCACGAGTTCAAAGACCTCTTTGCTTGGACTTGCTACGTGTTGCGAGAGTACCGCATTAAGTTAGCGAAATGATGTAGCGGCTCTTGCATATCTACGCCTTCACTACCTTCTTTTTTATCCACCTCTTTCTCTTTACTTCTCGACAACTTATACTCTACTAAATAATACACATCACTATAAACAACTAGTATTGTCGCACGCGTCCTCTTACACTATATATGTACATAAGTATCTTCATATATATGACATATCCTAAAAACTTTTCTCATGTCATTTTATACATACGTTAATTTAGCGCAACTCATGTTTCGCACTTCGTTGACTGTTACTACTTACGCTACGTCAGAATTAACACATACGTCGCTTTATGTACTCTTTACATTCCCTATATATTTTTTTTATTTAACTACCGCCCATATTATTTATGCTAAATCGAGTACACAAGAAATAAAATTAAAAAATATGTAAATAAAAAAAAAAAAAAACGAGTTAAGTGTAACTGTAAATGACATTCCATATACACTAAAAAATGATAATGAAAACGAGGAACCGAGGACGTTGGTATAATTCGCAGTCGATAGCAAGTAAAAAGTTCAATGTCCTCTGATGATCCTGTTGAGAGAGAAACGAAGAAAGAGAAAGAAAGACAGAGGAAGAACCAGAAAGAGAATTTGGCTTTGACGCACCCGAGAAAAAGTACATTGATCTTTACAGCAGGAGGCAGGTATACAAGAGATACAAAAACTTGAGCGAGATAGACAGTGGAAAAAAAAAAATAAGATAATACTCATACTAATAAATTTTAAGTAACACTAAAGATATATATGTATATATATACTAGTTTTTATTTTTTAACTTCTAGAAAGATATACTGACACGTGTATAAAACGTATCATCCTTAAATCCAATCTGCCACGAGTTCAATGAACTATCCCCACTTTTTCAACCTCCGGTTTTGCGGATTCGAGGTCCTGCGGTCCAAGAATCCAATCCTCATCTTACTTTATTTTTTACTTGCCCAGTTTTTTATTTTAATCATAATTATAATCATTATATTTACCCTCAAATCAAAAAAATTTGACAAATTAAAAAAAAAAAAATTTAAAACGTTTATGCGATAATTAAAAAAAAAGGTTCTAAATTTTTTAAATTCTGTGTAAAAGTCATTGACCTTTTTTGTGTATCATATAACTAAAAATTCGAGTGTTAAACCGGCGTTGCGGTCTTACGAGACCGAAAATGAATTCGGTTTTACTTTTGGCCGGGCCACCGATTCAAGTCTGGTGTCTCGTGTATTCCTTTCCCCTCAATAACAACAGCACCAGCAGCAGCAGCAACAGCAGCAAAGTTGAAACGGTACTCTGTATAGTATCTGGTATATAACGGTTCGCGTTACATACCCGAGCGTATGTACCCATGGTCAAAGCTAAAGTCATGTTCACTTGAATTCATAGGAACATGTTTATAGGATAAATATAAAAGTAAATAGATAAAAATATTGTTTTTTATATCAAACAAAAAAAAAATTAGCATCACGAATAAAATAAATAAATAGACATGCACAGAAAGAGAGAGGACAATCGGTATGCACTGATAATCGCGAAACACGTAAGATTGTCGTATAAATTGACATAAGTAACGTTACAATTTTACCGTATTCAATATATGGATAAATATATATCCTTTTATTTTTATATATTGTCTCCTTGGTCTTTCTACTTTATTTTACTCGTTTTTATGGCTGTTATGTCTTTGTCGATCATGTGGGTTTTATATGTAACTATCAAGAATTACTATTGTACATTACGTAGGAAATTGTGTGTACAGTTACAATCCTCCCCGTTATAGACCGTATTGATTCAATTTTGTTTATAATGTATGTGATGACATTAATACACAATACGCACGCGGATATTTCCCGCGTTAATGTCTATGTCAAAAATTTAAGCTCTATTTGGCGAATATATAGACCAAAAAATAATAAATATATGTATCCATTTGTGAAGGATTAATTTATTGTATATCTATTATGTATTGATATAAAAAAAAAATATATATTTTATAAAAAGTAGAAAATCTATATAGAATTGATTAAAATGATACTTGTGGTCCAAGTCCAAGTCCAGATGGTGAGGTGATTATCAAGTGGGACAATGACCGGCAGAGACCTTCTTTTGAGCCCGCAACCGGACGAGTATAACCAGCAGAGAGAATGAACGAACGCCCTGATGACGAACTTGTACTTTACTTGAGGTTATACTAAGAAATAGTAGTGGTAAAATATAGGAAAGAAATTGAGAGGGGAGAAGACACTATATATTTATATACATATATATAAACTTATTTATGAAGAAGAAAGAAGACTCGCTAATTCACTTACTCGTTACTTTTCCGGTTTACATTTGCCCACGATCGCCTACAACACCGATTACGGGAGATTTCTTGTGAATGTGATCAAGGTACAATGAACTCGATGAGAATTTATCCAGTTATATATATGTACTATTAAATCTTTATTTCATATTTATATACACGTTACATTTCCCTTCATGGATATTGTAACAATTAATTAAATTTAATTATAAAAAAAAACTATAAATACATTGATATGTATTATTGATATATATTATATGCTCGATGATATATGAATTTGAATTACCCGACAAAAAAATATGTACACATATATACTAAATTGATGTGAGCCGTCATTGGGACTTATGAGAGTGTAAAAACGATCATAGAAATGTTATCTGGTACACATGGAGTAAACTTCTTCGAGAAGTCTCGAGATCGACGACCTGAAGACGTATCTGGGTTAGTAGTCGTCGCCGATTCACGCGGAAATTCTTCGCTAGTCGCTCACTCACACGGGCGAGATCGTTCAAGTGAACACAAGAAAATACTTGGAAAAGTGAAATTTTCATTCAATAATACCATTAATTTTTCAAATCTACTATCATTATTAATTTTTTTTTTAATGACAATCATCAATAACCTTATTCCAATATATATATATATAATAAATTATAAACTATATTGTGAATTATGAATGAGAGATGGCTGGTGTCTGCATTCCTGAGCCTTCTCGAATTCGCAAAGTTCATTGACCTCATGCTAAAACACCGGTACTTTTAAAGGATTTCTATAACGAATATTCAATTAATTCAAATTAATTTATAAATAAATTTAATCGTGTGTTATCGATGAGTAAATTTATTATTTTTCAATAAATAAAATTTTTTTTATAAATAACGTTGAACTTTATAAAGGGTTTTACCCTCTACCGTAACTATTACTGTCACTTATTTGACTTTGATGTCTGGACGCACAGCGAAAGTAACAGGACAAAGAAGAAAAAAATCCATGCTGTCAATTTAGTAAAAATTAATAAAGGTATAAAGCATAAAAAAATAATATGTAACAATAGATTTCTTTTGAAGTAAAAGAAAAAAAAAATCTCTAAGGAAATGGAAAATAATATAAAGTATGATCGAAGAATTACGAGGGGATGAAAATCGAAAGAGAGTGATATTGATGTGAAAATGAGAGGGATTGTGAGAGGGTGGCTGACGGGGGAGTAATAAAAGGTAAAGAGGGAGAGGGCGCTCTTGGCAGCGGGTCGATTGAAAGCGCAGGAGAGAAATGCACCAGAGCTTCGGCTACTATGGGTTTTGCTGGTGCTGCCTCTCGTTGCAGCCATATATCTATAGTAGTAAATATATATATAAAACTTGTACATGCGCCACCAGCCAATACCAACTTAGGCGAGCCAAGCCGACTCGTGTTGGGCTAGGTCAGGTCTACCCGAGTTCCACACTGTGCCATCAGCGAAACCCTCGTCGCAACGAGCTTCGCGAGTTGACAAAAAAATTTTCCATTTGTGGTGTGAAAATTTCCTGGTTTTTAAATTTAAATCAAAGACGAACTTAAAATATTTTTTAAATCATTTTCACCCTCATCTTTTAGTAAAATAAATAAACGATAATTTATAAAATTACGAAATATTTATTTAAGTGTCGGTAATAAGTAACTCTATTAGTTTGTTTAAAAAACTAGTGTAAATGTATGATCGTTAACAAAATTTTTTTTTTTTTAACAAGTGATTTTAAAAAAATTAACAAATAAATTTTAGTTTTTTTAGTAAAACATAAATTTTTTTTTTTTTTTTTTTTTTTTTTTCATTAAACATTGAGCTGCAGTGTAAGTGTATTTATGTGGCCCAATGTAGGAAGGACATGCGCGATGTAAAAAGAGAAAGGGAACTTGGAAAATCTTTGAGATTTTTTTTTAAATGACACTAAGAGTTTTTGAATGGGCGACTCCCAAAAATCAAAAGTGCGGATGACGATAAAAAAAAATCAATAAACTATTTAATTTAAAAAAAAATAAAAATAATTAATAAATAAATTTGAACTTGAAACAAATATCAATACAAAAATATAAAAATAATAAATACATTAAACTGATCTTCCTTAACAACGACTCGCACAAAAAATAATACTTTTTTAAATTTTAATTTCCAACATCGAAAATGAATAAGACTGATTACTTGAACAGTGTTTATTCTTGATAAAGAAAAAAATAATAATTGAAACATTAAATAAATAAAAAAAAATATATAGTGATTGGTAGGCGCGTTCTCCAAGCCTATGAAGGCTCACCGATGTCCTGATAATCGATAAAGGTTCTTGAAAACGTGTCGTAACACATCAACGATCGATTGGCAACTACATTTTATTTTATTCGTAAATGTTTAAGATAATTATTAATCATATAAAAAAACTAAACAGTGTTTATAATGTAAAGAAATTAAAAATTGTAATCATGACTGATGAAATTTCTTTAAAAAACCACAGGATTACATAAACTAAAACGCTAAACAAAAAAAGAGACTATTTGATTTAAAATTATTAAATTTTAAATAATTGGAATTTAATTGCCGAGTAATTTGAAAAAAAAAAACAATAAGTGTACGTATATTAATTATATTAGAGAATAATTATAACTATGGGTAAAAATATAAACGTCGATAGTCGATTTAAATCCAAAAATGGAAAGGTATTTTTGTCGAGGATGATTCTGGGTTTATATTCTCTTTAGCCCCTGCCGCCCACATTACCTCAACCCTCCTCTCTGTCCTCTCGCTTGCAGTCGATCAATGCATGGACGGGTTTCACTTTCGCGGTGTTAAAGCGTGCAAGCTCAGTGCAACGACGTCATCTATTTTTTTTTCTTTGTTCATTTATAAAAATCGTTTCTCTCGATTACTAGAAGAAAAATTAAAAGAAAAAAAAAATTCCCATTCACTTTCAATCAAAAATTAATAAACTAATGAATTTTTTTTTTTTTTTTAAATCAAAAATCGTTAAAGTTAACAACTGCCGAGATTTTTTCGCAGCTTAAATTTTTTTTATCATAATTTTATTTAAATAATTTTGTTACATATGAGGATTGTAACAGAAGGTACTATTTCAATAAACTATATATATATATATATATATATATATATATATATATATGTACTGCAATTATTAATAACATTATTAAAATTATATGATGTTATGAAAGACACTGCAATAATTTGAATTTAATAGTCGATGGTTTGAATTGAAATGTCAAAATGTTGAGCGGATGAATTTAAAAATTTACCAATTTATCGATAAACTATAAATATTAAGGTAATTGATGATGTTATTAATGAAAAACCATTTTCAATATCTGTCACAGTGAACAATGGAGGCTAGCGAGTGGGATCACGCGACCCTTAGGGAGGAGGAGTTTGAACTACACGCGGTTTACTTGGTACCGGATGTCTCGACGTCGGCGAACGAGTCAAATCGGGCGGAGGCATCATTACCGAGAAATCTTGTTCTAAAGCAATCTCAAGCACTTAATGATGTACGTATTTATTTTTATTTTTAAATAATATTTTTTAATTAATAACAGTTATGATAATATATTTTTTAAGTCATCATATTAATATGTTCTTTATTAATTAACATTTTAAGCTCCGGATACAATTTTTTGTATCTATTTTTAAAATATCAAAAATTGTTTTCACAAAAAAATTTTTATTTGTCTGAGGCATGACACTCAATCCCTTAAAATTAAAAAAAAAATCATTTTTATTTTGCAGTTTATTTTTTATTGATTTAAGGAAGACCACTAGTATAAAATTTTGAAAAATCAATTCATTTTTTTTTTGCATATTTCGAAAGTCTATACCTTCAAAAATAACACTACAATTTCTAGTCCATGCCTCGAATATTTATTTAGAGTTACAGCCATTTAAAGAGCAGCCACTTATCGGTTCTCAAAAATATATTTTTCAAAATTACTGCATCTATAACTCGAAGACAAATCATCCGATCGACTTGATTTGAATTGCAATTTTTTTTGTATATTTTTTCATGTACCATAAACCTTCAGTTTTTCGATCGAATCAAAAATGTAATTTTGACAGGCCAAAAATCATCAAATTTTCGCGCAAAATTTGAAATTTTTTTTAACAACTCCGCCATTTTGTTAAGTTTCAATTTTTTCTTAGCCCGGGGTCATGGTACGAAAAATACCTTTTAGTTTAATAAACTTTTTGGTTTTTTTGATTTCCGGTACTGTGAAGGTCACTGCAGCGGGAGGAACTTTTTTTTGAGCGTTGGGAGATTGTGAATAACTTGCTGAATTTTGAATTTTTTCGTCAAAAAATTTTATCTTGTATTTATTATATATCCACAAATATATCCTTAAAACATTAAAACATTCCATGCAGTAGTTTTCTTTAAAAAAATTCCCAAAAATCATCGTTTTTTCAGGCGGTCGCACAGTGGTCTCTCTTAAATACTTCAATTTCAATGACAAATCTATAATAACGTTTCAATACTTTTTTTTTCACGGCTCAATGAGCTCAAATAAATTATAAAATAAAAGTATTTTTTTTTCCGTTTTATAAAAATTAAGATTTACCTGAAAATTACAAAAAAACGTCAATCAAACATAAAAAAATGCTAATCATTTTTACTAATCAATAACAGATTGATAAGGCTCTCTAATTAAAAAAAGAAAAACAAATTAATTTTTAATCTCGTTAAAAAAAAAAGAGTTCACGTATAGTATATATGTTTTCATATAATAAACAAAGTGATACATTAACAATTGAACTTATTGATACTAAACTTCAAACTACAAAGTATTTATAGAAAGAAATAATAAATAATTGAATGAAATATTGAACAAGTTCGATATTAAACGAAAAAGGTCAAATGTCATTTGATTTTTTTTAAGTTACATCGACATACATTAAATAATGAATTTATAATGTGTGTAGAGAGTATAATCTTGGGATTATTTTTAGTAGCTTTTATCTAATAACCGACTATGCATTACCTTGATAAATTAATTATTTCAGTTGACCTTTGAAATCGAGTGCATTGTTAAAATAGAAACACGGTTTTTAATTCATAAAAACTGTCACGATCTTGATTTAATTTTGTTCTCTTTCTTTTTATATTTGAATGAAACAAAAATAATTCAATTAATTAATGAATGGATCAAATACTAAATAATTTTTTTTTTTTTGTGGATTTAGGTTTTGGGTGTTTGGAGTACGAGTTATATCCCCAAGGGAACTCGATTTGGACCCTTAGTTGGCCAGCAATATACTAAAGATTCTGTACCAGTCGACGCCAATCGAAAGTACTTTTGGAGGGTAAGTTCTTAATTTAAATTAATAATTATTTAACATAAATGTTATGTCAAGAATTGACAGAAACGAATGTTTGTGGGTATTTGGCCCAAGCCGAAGCCTATATATATAGACCGGGAACCCCAGAGATCTTATATTAAGGAGAATAGGTGTATTTTTAAATTAATTAAACGATGTGTAAATTATAATTTCTATATTGCCAACTCAATTACAAAATTGTTGAGATGGAGAGATTATTCTCTGATAACACTGTTTGAGATAAGTACTAGATCATTTTTAGTTTTACAATTTTTCGGTACGTTATTTAAATCAGTTCTTCATAATTAATAATAAAAGTATTAGGTGGCTAATCAGCCGACTCTAATTTACAAATTCAAAATTATAATGAAAATAACATATTAGTATTTTTAATTTTACAGTACACGTACTCGAATTTTAATTTTATTATAATTCTGAGATTACTGAACTGAACACTTTTTATTTTTATTTAAAATTTAAATTTTTAATTACACGTGTTTGAATTTTAATTTTATTAATCGGATGTTACTAAACTGAACATTTCAAAATTTTATTTAATATTTTAATTATTTTGCTATACCTGTTTTCCTGTGTAAATACTTGATGAACTTCAAATTAAGTAGGAGAAGAGGGGGCAAAGTAGGTCCCTTAAAATTTTCAAAGCTTCAAAAAATTTGGGGGGCAAAGTGGGCCTCTCAAAATTTTCTATACGCCAATAACTTCGGACAGATAATAAGCTTATTGAAATTTCTTATATAATGAGGGTTAAAATAGACCACCAGAAACTGTTTATTAAATATAATTCATTAAGAAAGTTAAAGATAATAAAATTACGTTTTGAAGTTATATCGCAGCAGACTATTAAAATGACTTTTATATTATTAAAATACAATTGTTTCATAGTTATTTGCAAATATCACACGTGTAAAGAATAAAAAATATCAAATCCCAAATTTTTTTTGAGGGCCCACTTTGCCCCTAATTTTCGATTTTTCAATTTTAATGAACGCAGCATAATGAAGTGAAAATAAGTATCAAGGGTCTAAAAAGAAGTAAATGCGAAAAAAAATGAATGATATAATTATTTTCCTTAAGGGGCCCACTCTGCCCCCCTCTCCCCTACTTATACTAGTTTAATATATACTAGCACTTTTCTTTTTCTTTTTCTTCATTGTAAAATAACTTGTTCGCAACTTGATGAATGCAGCCAGAAGAGCGCGAGACTTTTTTTTTTTCCTTGTTGGTTATCTTCCCGATGGGGCCACGTGTCAGGAGACTTTTCTTTGTTCTTCGGGCCCAAAATTTTCTTATCTGCCCCTCTATAATTGTCACCTTTGTCGACGCAGGCATTATTCTCCCCACTAAGATTTTCCTTAATATATTTTGATGTTCACGTGGCTCATTGTATCTTTTAAAATTTTATGAATTAAACAAAAATTTTTAAATTAATCGGACGTAACATTAAACGTTAAACAAAAAAAAAAATTATGAATTTGATAAAGGTAAATGTTTACATATTTGTAATGTGAGATTTAAATAAATATCAATTGGTAGCACAGTGTAATAAATACAAAGCCATACAAAATAAAATCACCCCAGTAGTTTCGCTTTATATTGTCGTAATATGAGTGTGAAGTAATAACGATTTAAAATCCGAGAGGATGATAGAAATAAATAAAAAAGTTAACGAAGCCTGTTAATGGCAAAACAGGTTTCAAAACTTAGTGTTGAGAATTTATATCAATCTTAATTTATTGATAAATTTAAAGATTTTTTTTTTAATACGTAATTTATTATAAATATTATTTTTTTATATTCATCAGGTTTATAAAGACAATGAATTGTTTTACTACATCGACGGATACGATATCCAAAAATCTAATTGGATGAGATATGTAAATCCCGCGTACTCATCTGAGTCACAAAATTTGATAGCCTGTCAATATAAAGTAAGTTTAAAAAAAATTTTTATATGCATTTTTATATACATGTCAATCAATCAGTTAATAAAATTAGTAATTGATTGATTAAGAAAAAAGAGTTTTCATTTATCAAAAATTAATGGAAAAATTTTTTCTATTTTACAGATGAACATTTATTTTTACACAATAAAACCAATTCTACCGAACCAAGAATTATTAGTATGGTACTGTCGAGAATTTGCAGAAAGATTAAATTATCCATTTACGGGAGAGCTTATGCTTCAGCGAATACGCCAGCAAGTTCAACAATCGGCATTACCATCAAATGAAATACCAACATCATCAGATGTGTCAATTTCATTAAGGTAATTATATAAATAATTCCGTATGAAAATAACATATATGGTCAAAATATATGTAAAAATATATGATAAATATCAGAAGGTATATGTGACCAATTTAACTATATTTTCTGATATTTTTTTTTTATATTAAAAAATATAATATTCATCATATACGAGTCCGTAAATGTTTAGCATATATAAAATATATATGTCAATCATATACAAAAAATATATTTTTATCATATATGAAAATATATATTCTTGTCATATACGAAAACTATATTTTTATCATACATAAAAATATATATTTATATTGTGTATGAAAAAAAAAAAGTTTCTTATTCGTTTGACCAACTCCAATTAAATGAGATCTAAATTTTAATGTACTCTTTAAATTGCAGTTAAAATTTTCAAAATTAGTTAATTTGATGCGAATATATATACCCATATATATACATACACCGAATAAAATATATGCTTAAATATAACAATGAAAATATATGGTGCCATATTTAGTATAAATTATACGCTACCATATATTTCATTTCATATAAAAATTTTATATTTTTTGAATACAAAAGAAAATATATCAATACAATATATTATAAGGTAAATGTAAATGTATACATAGCTTAATAGAAAAAACATATAAGTTATATATATGAAATACATATATTGACTACTGTACATAATTTTATATTAAATCGGCCAAAATTTCTATATGATTTTTTATAATATACAATAAAATATATCATATATTTTTTTGTTGCAAACATATATGATTTTATATATTTTAACCATATATTGTTTTTTCATACGAAATAAGAAAGGGTTTATAAAATAACAAAACTGAATGAAATTTTTTTTAATTTATTAGCGAGAGGATAACCTTGAAGGACTCAGTAGTGTACGAGCGACGGTGTCAAATGACACCAACGGAAGGATCAGTGAGATCCGACGAGGGTTATCATTCAAACGGTTATCACGATGAGATTCTCACGCCGCCTCATGAAGAGAGCAGCGAATCAGACTCCGAGAACAACTACGTTCTTGACTTCAGTAAAAACACAAGAACAACATCCTCGTCGTCGCCACCATCACCACCACCGCCGCCGTCATCAAACGGCAACAGTGTGATAAAACAAGACACCGTAGTTATAAAAAATGAATACAGAAAAGTTAAGATAAAGATAAGCAAGACTTACAATAACTTCCAGTCAAGCAAAAATCAAGATATCAAAGACAAAGAAGAAATAATTCGTGCAGTAACACCGGAAATACCACAGAAATCAGCATCCCCGATAATCCAAAAAGCAACAATTATTTCTACATCAACAGACGATGATATGGAAAAAAAATCTAAAGCTTTTTACGAGCTGGAGGTGAAAGGTAATTCTCCTCCAATGTCTACGACCGGTCGGACATCATGTATGACAAGTCCAAGTAGTTCGATTCTAGAAAATATTCTTTTAAGAAACAATACTGATAATAATAACAACACTAATATACATCAAGTTCATAGTAATCATCATCAAGCTCAAAATCACAATCAAATTCATATAGATTCCGTAACCCCGCCACCTTCAAGCCCGACAGAAATGGCATACTCGTACAAAAAATCACACAGATACGGTAATATTTTGCCCTGTAGTCCAGATTCAAGTTCGAATTTACCTGTACAGACAGAGTGTACCAGTTCGTCGGTTAATTCAACTTGCAATGTACCTATGCTTCAAAGTTCAGTTAACCCGCACTCAAGTACGGGAAATCTTCTTCATCCTTGCAACTCCAACATTCACTCAGTCAGTGGTAATATTCATTCCAGTACGGTCTTAACATCAACGACAAGTGTCCTTCATCCTGCAACAAACAGCACTGGCGGTTGTCAAAATAAATCACGGAAAAGAAAAAGAAGTCCATCACCTACTACGACAACTGCATCAACGACACCATCACCATCTCTAGGACCATCAACGATAATGTATTCCAGCTCAAGTGCTCCCCATATTGAGTCAAATTATTCAACGCCGATAAATAATCCAAGTGTGTCACCATTGTCACCAATACAGTCACCATCATATCCATACGGATTATATCATCAAAACAGTACAGCGCATCAGCATATCGCGCCACTGTCAATAAATTGTTCGGCTTATTCACCAACACCCTCTAGTAATATTATTTATGAAAGAAATGACAGCAGAAGACATGAACCAAATGGTCATCAGCTGCCTACTTCGTCTACGATGCAAATCGATAACCAAGCAAATTTATTTGCTGGTACCCACAACCTCCACTTGGGCCATCATCCTGGTCTAACGATCCACACAAATTCTTCTTCGCTCAATAGATACTCACCGGCGAGTTCTCTGTCTCCGGATGATCACGCTTGCTCTCAGAGCGGTTCGCTCAGTCCTAATTCTCAAGGCTCTAGAGGATATCGGTCTCTGCCTTATCCGCTTAAAAAAAAAGACGGGAAAATGCATTACGAGTGCAATGTTTGCTGTAAAACTTTCGGACAACTGTCAAATCTTAAAGTTCATTTACGAACACACTCAGGAGAAAGACCATTTAAATGTAATGTTTGTACCAAAAGCTTTACTCAGCTCGCACATTTACAAAAGCATCATTTGGTGCACACAGGTAATTATTTTTTTTTTAAACAGGGTGGCCACGAAGAAATGATTTCAAAATTCCCTGATATTTCCCGGTTTTCCAGTAAAGTTTTTCACATTTTTCCCTGATTTAGAAATTTTATTTGTATCATTTAGATATTCAAAGTTTTTATTATATTTTCATTTTTAATAATTAAATTTGATAATTAAATCATAAGAGAAACCATAAAAAATGGCAATAAAATAAATCAATATTGCCTACTTTTGATTATTCGATGGTAAAAATGTATAAGTTAAAATATTTAATAAGAAATTTTATAATTTAAATAAATTCAAAATACACTAGTTGCAAAAATTAAGGAATATGTAAAAAATTTCGAATTTTTTAGTAATTTTCAACAGTTTGTAACTCGAAGGAAAATGGTCGTACAATAAAAACAAAAAGTCAAACTGTAGTTTCAAGTGTCTAGTTTTCTGATCTGGGTCTTTAAATTTTGTTATTATGCACGGTTCCGGAGCAATAAAAAATAAATCATAATTATCGAAAAAAATTTATCGAAGCTCGAAGACCGTTTTTAAGACGAGCAAAAATTTGGTAAATTTCTTTTTCGATAGTTTTCTTAGGATTACTCCGGAACCGCACATGATAAAAACATTTAAAGACCAGATCAGAAAACTAGACACGTGAAGCTACAATTTGCCTTTTTTGTTTTTGTCGTATGACAATTTTCTTTCGAGTTACAATCTGTTGAAAATCACTTTAAAATTTGAAATTTTTTGAATTTTGAATTGTTACAATTTAATTCCCGGATACTTTTCAAAATTCCCTGACATTTCCATTATATTTCCCGGTTCGTGGCGACCCTGTTAAATTTATAAATTAAATTTATGTTTTATTAATTATTTTATTTATTAAATCAGGCGAAAAACCTCATCAATGTGAAATATGTCAGAAGAGGTTTAGCTCAACTTCGAATCTCAAGACCCACCTAAGACTGCACTCTGGCCAGAAGCCGTACGCTTGTGACCTTTGTCCAGCAAAATTTACCCAGTTTGTTCATCTTAAGCTGCACAAACGACTGCATACCAATGAAAGACCTTACACGTGTCAGGGTTGCGATAAAAAATATATAAGTGCTAGTGGTCTCAGGACCCATTGGAAAACCACCAGCTGCAGGCCAAACAATATCGAGGACGAACTTGCTCTAGCTGCTGCTGTTGGTTCTCCCACTTATTATGAATATGGACCTGATGTTAATGTTGGTAAGATAAATTTTATTTTCAGTTTTTATATCTATAGCAGGGTGGCGAATTCTTTGATGAGAATATTTGCAATTAAAAATTAAATTTTTAATCCGTAATTAAAATTATATCGATCAAAATTACGAAATTAATTTTTAATTCAGAAACGTGAGATTAAATATTAAAAAATTAATTTTAATTCAGAGACGTGGGATTCAAAATTTAATAATTAATATTTAATTCTGCACGAGGGATTCAAAATTGAAAAATTAATTTAAAAGTACACACATGGAATAAAAAATCGAAAAACTAATTTTTAATCAGACAAGTGAAATTGAAAAATAAGTTTTTGAATTAACACGTGGGTTTAAAATTTCAAAAATTAATTCTAATTCAGGCACGTGGGGTTAAAAATTAAAAAATTACTTGTTAATTCAAACGCGTGGGATCAAAAATTGGAAATTACTTTTTAATTCACATACGGTACGCAATCAGATAAGTAATCAAGACAAAAAATTTGACAGCACCTATAACAGGAAAGAATACTGTTTTATTTGATCTTCAAGTTTAAAAATTTTGAAACTTACTCTTAATCGTCAGATATAATAGAATTTGAAACAAAAAGATCATTCATAGTTGAAACATTTAAGAATTAAATTTTTTAAATAATTTTCAGTGTAAACAGAGAATTTAAAATTAAAACAACACTAATCCGATGTTCGGAATTAAAAATTTTTTATTTAATTTTTGATTCGAAAATAGAAAATTAAAAAACAGAATGTAATTTTTTAATCCCCTTTAGCTATGGCTAATTAAAATTTTTGATTTACTTTTCAAATATAGAATTAGAGATTAGAAAGTAATTTTTTAATCTGGTTTTCCGAATTTAAATTTTTTATTTAATGTTTTATTTGAAAACGTAGATTTAAAAACCAAGCCATTACATTTTAACGCTACTTTACGAATTGAAAATTTGAAATTTAATTTTTAATTCAAAAATTTTGGATTAAAAATTAAAAAATTATTTTTAATTCAAAGATATTGAATTAAGAATTGAAAAACCATTTTTAATTTGTTTTTGGATTATGAAATATAAAAAAAAAATTAATTGAAGCACTAATGCAATTATAAATTTAATGCGCTTTGCAACCCTGATCTATAGTTTAGGATATATTTATATATAAATATTCTTTTTTTTTTTTGTAGGTAATATGCAAAAAGACTGTGAGTTAGAGCACATAGAAAATTATGAAAGGCGTAATAGTGCACATTCAACGTCGTTGCACAATCTGGACAATTCAGTGGGTCGACCGAGTGTTATAGAAAGCTCTCAACCACATATTATTGAATGTACTTAAGAGATAAATTTATCTAAAAGCTCCAAGTAGTCCAATATGATAATTGGACACAACCATGGGACCCTATGGCTTCGGATCTGCACAATCGGTGATAATTACTTCGAGTCTTATGCGCTAACGCAAGAAAAATTTTCGAATTTATGGATATTTAAACATTTTTATATATATATAATATATATATATATATATATATATATATATATATATATATATATATATATATATATAATCAATTTAAATAAAAGAAAAAACACCAATGCTTCCTTCATTATATATTTTTAAAGTTGCTAAATAATTTTTTTACTATAATTATTTTAAATTCAATATTTATATAAATATATGTCCACATAATTCGATAAAATATATTTCTTGCGTTGTTTATAATATAAATTTTGTACATTAGAGTACTTAATTATCTCCAATTGGCGGATTTTGTCGGCACCCGCCAATATTTAAAAATTGTTAAATTTAAAAAAAAAGAATCCAAAAAAAGAAGAAGATAAGAAGTAAATAATTAAAAGGTTTTAAAATACTTGAATTAAAAATATAAGAAAGGGTGAGAAGATGGGGAATATAAAAAAAAACCAGTGACGACACGACTGCAACTATACGAGACCTGTACCTGTATATATTAACATAAGGGATAATTATAATCAGTGATTAGGTAAATATATAATTTAAAAAAAAAAACAATATAAATATATATATATATATATATATATAAATATAAATATAGATATCAATAAATATTATTATTTGTATTGTCGGTTGGCCAAACGGTAGACTGTATATTAATTCAGTAATAATTAATTTATTAAATTTAAAATTATTAAAATATAATAATCAATCTATACACACATTAAACACCATTAATATACATTCACAATCGTCATATATAAAACATTTATATATTTAATATTATGTACATATATTTTTTTATAAAGATTTATCTTACGTTGCGTTGGCATAAAAAAAAACAAATTATAAATTACGTAAGTAAACCAATCAGTATTTTCTACTCATTTTTAAATCATTTATTTTTTTAAAGACAATTGTATATTATTTAGTTTTTTATTATTATTTAAACTTTTTTTCACACTGTAAAAAATCACAAGTGAATCCGGAGTGAATACGAATCAGCATTCACTCCGGTACGGAGTTTTAACACTGAAATAAATTTATTTTTGAGAAATATAATTATTTTAATAATTAATTGATCCAGATATTAATAATTAAACTTAATATATTATGTTTTTAATTTATAAAATGTTATTTCGTGGTATGGTTGATGTCAATCATATGACAGTTTGTGACTCAGTAAAACTATTAACGATGGAAAATAAAAAATAAATTTCTTTATGTACTTGAAGATCGAAACGTTTTTCGCTCAACGAAATCGAAAAAAATGTATGTAATTTGACTTTAAAGGTGACTTAAAAAATAGTTGAGGTGGCCTGCAATTTTCGGCTGCTGTGTGGAACTTTTCAGAAATCAAGATCCAGTAGTTTTTACTTTTCATTTCGTTTTTTTATTTCCGTTCCGGGAAAAATGTTCCGATCTTCGGGTACAAATTTCTTTAACTTCATAAGCATGAAATTTTTACGAGTGTAAATGTAGCAGACATGAAACAGATTTAAAATTATAAATAAGTAAGGGAAATAATTTTACAAAAATATTTCGAAAAAATGCACTTATTAATTTGAAAAGTTTTTAAATGCGCATTTTTTTAAAATTTTATTTTATTAATTTTACTCTATTAATTAATAATTTTAAATTTATCTGCCTGCTACATTCACACTCATTAATTTTTCATTATCAGCCGCTTACAATTTTTGAAAATTATTTCGCCTTGATATATGTAAAGCTTGTAATTATTTCCGTACTCAATATAAATGTTAAAATATATGACCGAACCGCACTATATATTAGTAATTTAATTCGCAAGTTTGTACTACGATTTCGTTCTACAATTTTTTTATAATAAATATTTTCCAAAATCCCTTCGGGGTGAATTTCACTTCGAAAAGTCAATGGATGAAAATTATCCGCGTTTACTTCGGATTCACTTGGTAAATTTTTGACAGTGTAAAAAATATATTTCATTAAAATTTTTTATTTATTCATTTAAATTATTTAATTCATTATCATATATTGCAACACTTCCATTAATATTTAAGCATATTTCTGTGACTATACTAGAGTTTTAGTTTACTACTGTATACAGTCTACCGCTTTATTAAAATAAAAAAAAATAAAAATAAAAAAAAAAAAAAAAAAAAAACGAAAACGTGCTTACAGATATTTTCATAGATAAGTGATTTATTACTAAAATTTAAATGGAGTAATTGATTAAATTTTCTTATTATGATAAGAAAACATATTTGATTTGACAGTCAATAAATTAGTGTATAATTTATTGATCGTCGCGCTATCCCTGATTAAAAATACTCATTGAAAAGTATTGAAAATTGTTTAAATTCTTTTCAATTCATACGGAGATTTTGAAAAATATTAAATGGAATTGAAATATCGATCATTTGAATACTCTCTAATTCTTATAATGGAATTCAAAAGTATTGAAAAGAATTCAATCTTTCATTTTAGAAAAAGATTCAGAAAGATTCGAAAATGTTAATTCATTTTAATTTATTTAAATTCAAGTCATAACTCGAAATATGGAACTATTTTAGTATTGAGAAAGATTCAGAAAAATTGAAAATTCTCAATTTCTTTCAATTCTTTTCAATCCTACACTCGATCCAAAATATGAAACTATTTTGGTATTGAGAAGCATTCAAAAAGATTGAAAATGTCAATTTATTTTAATTTATTTAAATTCAAGTCATAATTGGAAATATGGAACTATTTTAGTATTGAGGGAAATTCAAAAAGATTCAAAACTGTCAATTCATTTGAATTTTTTTCAATCCCACGCGTGACTCGAAATGTGAAATTATTTTGTTATTGAGAAGTATTCAGAAAGATTGAAAATGTCAATTCATTTAAATCTTTTTCAATCCAACTCTTAACTCGAAATATGGAACTATTTTGGTACTGAGGAAGATTCAGAAAGATTTAAAACTGTCAATTTTTTTCAATGTTACTCGTAGCCCTAAAATTCCAAACTTTTTTGTCATTGACGAGGATTCAGAAAGATTAAAAAATTTAATTTATTCGAATTTTTTTCAATTCTTTGGAAGTTTAGAAATTCTTATATTATTTTTAGATTCAATATAATGGAAAAGTATTAATTTTATGTCCATATGAAAACCTCGTGGAGTAGGATTTATTCAAAAGTATTCAATTCTCATCTTTTTCAATACTTTTCAATGAGTATTTTTAATCAGGGATTAAATAATAGTTTTAAAAATTTTAATTATTTAAAAATGATATATATTTAGGGATTCTTATTGACCGTAATTAAATCATTTAAATAATAAATTATCTTTGATAAGATTTTCCGAGGATTTAAATATTAAATCGCTATTCTATGATCATATTTCCAAGACGAATTTGCAGACTGATATTAATACAGCTGTCAGAGCTCACTATTTACGACGTAAGAACGGTAATTTTAAAATAAAAAGCAATAAAAATTTTTATTAGTGCGCTATTAAAAAAAAATAATAAAAATAATTTTTCTTTATCAATCGATCAGTACTTAATCATTATTTTTTTGTGTAAATAACTGTGTATTGTATAAAATCAATTTGAAATAATTAATATTATTTTTAATTAATTATTTTACTCAAGTTTAATTACATATGCAACAGGCAACGTGGATGATTCAGGCACTCCGCGGGATGCCGAAGCCAAAAAGAAAATTTACCAGATGATTTAAATGCAAAACATTAAAATAAAAACTTTTAAACGGCGCAATTATTTTATAAATAAAAAAAAATTTGTTTGTTAAAATGTTCATGCACTGCCGTGAATTCTGTTAATAATTGACAAAGTTTCTTATTATTTAACTCATATATTTAAACGCTCAAAATATAATTAAATGAAAAAAAGGATCAAATAGATGACAAAATATTTATATATATATATATATAATTTTTATCCAATTGTCAATATTTTTCAGAGTATAACTTAAAGTGCTTGTACATTTTTCTAGTCGTATAAATACTCTTGGAATCGGCGATTTTTCTAAGCCAATAATATTAATTATAAAAGTTTAAATAAATAAATAATAGCGCAGATAGAAATGAGTTGGAATTAAAAAAATACGAATGTGTAAAGACATAACAGAAAACCGTAAGCATAAGGAGGCTTCCAAAAAATATACCAAAATAAATTTTCTTCCAATGCATAAATAAATGTCAATTAAAAGAGCTAATAATATAAATGATAAATTTCCTAAATTGACTTTTTTAAAAATCTTATCAAATAAAACTGCTTCCAGAGGCCAACCGCGACGCTAAAAATAAATCATTCTGTGAATTGCCTCGACTCGCTACCTTGCCTGCATCAAAGCGCACTCCTAATATGTAATAATAATTAAAGGGATGAAAGAATAAATGCAAAAAAATGATGGTATGAAAAATAATATAAAAACGCTAGAGATCATGTAAATATGCTGAAGTAGTGAATATAAAATGGAAGCAAAACCTCAGTGAAAAATGAGCAATATTTTATTGTTATCTTTTTTGAGTAAAAAACGAGTAATTAATATAAATTAATAATTAAAAAATTAAAATATCATTTAAAAATTTTAAAAAACTCAAACTAATCTTGTACTTTAAACACATTGTGTACAATAGCGCACGTTCGTAATTAAATAAAATCTATTAAATTTAAATGTTAATTATCCTTACACTTCGTATAAATAGTAAACGAGAAAATAAAAAAAAAAATTTTTTTAAATTAAACAAAAAATTGTTACGCATTTATTTATATATATTATAATTATCGAATAGGTAATGCTCAACTAGCATTTGTTTCTTAAAAATAAAAAATAAAATAAATATATGGCTGTTGGATATTACATGTGCGTACCATTGTTTCATATTTTTTTTTTAACTCATGTCTTTTCATTATTACTATTATTATTAACTATATTATTAAGAGAATAAGGAAAATTTTGTTCCCGCCATATCTATATGATAGAATTAGTTAATGTTAATGAAATAGGTATGATTAGATAGGTCTTGACTTGAATTTGTGCTTTTTCATACTGTTGGGAATTTAGGTATGGTAATCGTGAATGAAACAAATCAATTTATTAAACAAATGAATATTATATCTTTTATTAAAAATACGCGCTCTAGGGTATGTCTTCACTCGTAAGAGATTTAGCTTAGACTAACTTATTCTTTTAATATTATTTAACACTGAGGTCCACCAACCTCTCCTCTTTTTGTATAACAAAGATCTCTAAGTTCAAAATATATATATATGAGTGCAAATGAAGAAAAACATATTGCCTTGCATTTACTTGGAATCTCTCGTCGACCCAAGTACCTAAGGTCATAAAATTTGATCCATGCTAGCTTTCTTTTCCTTAAGTAAACATATACACATTTTGAACTCAACTCAAATATATATACTACGACTTAAATGCGGCACTGTTCGAAATAATATTTCGAACAGAATATTTAGTAAAGAGAAATAATTAAATAAAGTATATATAAGAATAAAGATTGATTTTTGTACAGAGAATCCAACACATACTTTAAACTCTTTTTAATTCTCAAATATTGAGATAAATAGATTTATCTATATCATTCGAATTACATTTAAATTACGCGGGAAAGAAGATGATCGTATTTATTTTCTTTAAATCAATTAATACTTTTATTATTCTGTCAGTAAATATGACTGAATGTCACTGAATATATAGCTATGTTATTTATATCGCGTCGCTTACTCCAAAATGACAGATTTTTCTACTCCCTTTTGGTTTTAGGAAGCCTCTCAAAGCCAAAAAAGTGTGCATAGAAAAAAAAAGGATTCATTGACACAAAAACTCTTTGCTCGCCTAAAGAAAATTTTGACTTACCCCAATAAATTTTTTGCATTGTGAATTGAAAACAAAAATTTATTTAGAACTAGAAAAAATTAGTTGGTGTGAGGAATTATTTCTTGACCAAAAAAATATTTTCTCGCCCCAAGACAATTTTTGTATTTAATTGATCATGCATAAAATTTCTTGGTGCAAATTAAAATTTTGTTGCGGCAAGAAATCCATTTTTTCTACGTATTTTATAAATTTAATAGTGATATTTGGGCAGTCACATGGTGACTGCTGGTTGCTCGTTTTTAATTAAATTGAATGAGAAAATAATATTGCAATTATTTCAGATTAATAATCTGACGTTATAATTAGCAAATTGTCTAACTTAATATTTTTTAGTAGGTGATTCTGTGCAATTTTCAGATAGTAATAGTCAAAAAAAATATTATTTGAGTAACCTAGACAAAAATATTATACATATACTAGATATGGAATTGATTTTTAGATGAAAAAAAAATTTGAAATTACTTTTTTTTCGCACAAATGGAAGATTTTCTGAAATGGAGTTAGACAATTTGCTTATTACAATGTCGTTATAATTTTTTCGCGTCAAGAAATCCTTTTCTTCTGCGTGTTTTATAAATTTAGTGGTGATATTTGGGCAGTCACGTACTGACTGCTGCTCGTTATTATTATTATTATTATAAGTAATGGAAAGGAATAATATTAAATTTGATGTACCTGTGTAAAAAAAATGTTTATTCACAATGAATTTAGATCTAAACTTCATCATGAAACTCAGATCGTGATAAAAGTATGACTTTCATCATAAATTCGTATCAAAAACTTCAATCACGACGAAATTATGAGTCAAATTTTTATCCTCGTGATCTGAAGTTTATTCACTAAATTAATTTTACACTCGAAATTGATTTACGTAAACTGATTACTTGACACAAGAAATTTAGGTAATTTCTACAGCGATAAATTTTACAAAATATTTAAAATAGTAAAAATTCAGTCAAGTTTCTATCGAAGTCCAATTCAAAGACGCAATAAATTAATTTTATAATTGATACGGATTTACTAGACGAAAACTTAGAGCAAATTCATGATGAAAGTCATTTTTGTGTCACGATCTGAGTTTCGTGAAATTCAGATCTAAATTCATGATGAACAAAATTTTTTTTTACACGGGTGTTTTGTAGCAGAGATTAAAAAGAAAATAAAGAAGTTTTCCAGTTTCGATAAATTATATTGAAAAGTTTCTCTACAATAACCAAAATTTCACATAGAATCATAAATTTACAATTATTACAAGTATGAAAATTCATCATATTAGTATTTAAATTATTTTGTTTCATTGATATTTTTGTTAAAGTCATAACGTTTAAATTATACGTCAAATTACAATTTTATTTTTTACAATCAAGACTGATACTAATTAACGGACATTGTTTTTTTTTTTCTTGGTCAAACAAAAACTTCTACAACACAAATTTAATTTAAAGCAATATTTAAAATTGCCCTGATTATTATTATTATTATTATTTTAATCCTAATCCTCAATATCAAATCGAATAATGATGATACTCATGGAACATTGAGGATAATTTGTTCTTATTGATAATTATAAAAATAATACAGTTTTTTTTTTTCGTATTTTGTAAGATGGAAAAAATTTGCTATTTATATTTATAAGTTGGACATTTAATATGCACGTTGTTTCATCTAAAAAAACTCCTAAAAAGATCAAAAGAAAAAAGTGAATTGATTATTATTAATTATTAATTACTTAAGGGAAACCACTAGTGTGAAATTTTGAAAAATCAATCCATTTTTTTTTTCATATTTCGATAGTCTATACCTTCAAAAATAATACTACACAATTTCACTACAGCGATCTGAAGAGCAGCCGCTTATCGGTTCTCGAAAATACATTTTTCGAAATTGCTGCATCTATAACTCGAAGACAAATCATCCGATCGATTTTATTTGAATTGAAGTATCTTTTATATATGTCGCGTGCCAAATGCCAAAAGGACGTATAAAAATTATACGCCCTTTTGGCTTTAAAGAACCAAAAGGGCGTACAATTTTTTTTTTTGGTGCCAATCGTTTTGTAGACATGTTCTAAGTCTAAAAATGAAAAAAAAAATTTCCAAAGCCAAAAGGGCGTATGTCTCAAACACTAGCTTTCCAACATACGCTCCGCATGGCGTTGAATGTAAGAACGAATATTGAACTTTATTATCTCTAGCTTATAATCATTAATTATTTGGGAATTTCCTAGTTGATTAAAAATTAAAGTTGATGATTATTTTAATTACATTGGACTGTCCAAGATGATGAAAAATTAAAGTTACTACCATCGAAAATGTTGACTTTTTCAAAATTTTTTGTCATAAAAACCTTCTCCGGACAATTTTGAAGACTGTTTTCCGAAATTTTTAAAAATCCTGAATTTTTTTATACGCTCTTTTGGCTTTAGACCGACAATTTCCTAAAGCCAAAAGGGCGTACATCGTAAGATACACCCTTTTGGCGTTAGTAAGTCAAAATTTTTTTTTTCTGCAGATCTTTACGTTTCGAGCGATTTTAAAAAGAATGGCAAAAAAAAATTTTTTTATAGGCCCTTTTGGCATGGAACCCTATCTAACTGCTGTAATACGCCCTTTTGGCATTCGGCACGCGATGTTTCTACAGGATGACCACGAAGAAATGATTTCAAAATTCCCTGATATTTCCCGGTTTTCCAGTAAAGTTTTTTACATTTTTTCCTGATTTATAAATTTTATTCGTATCATTTAGATATTCAAAGTTTTTATTATATTTTCATTTTTGATAATTAAATTTGATAATTAAATCATAAGAGAAACCAGAAAAAATAAATTAATATTGCCTACTTTTGATTATTCGATGTTAAAAATGTATAAGTTAAAATATTTAATAAGAAATTTTATAATTTAAATAAATTCAAAATACACTGGTTACAAAAATTAAGGGATATGTAAAAAATTTCAAATTTTTTAGTAATTTTCAACAGTTTGTAACTCGAAGGGAAATGGTCGTACAATAAAAACAAAAAGTCACACTGTAGCTTCAAGTGTCTAGTTTTCTTATCTGGGTCTTTAAATTTTTTTATTATGCACGAACCCGGAGTAATCAAAAGTCTATCATAATTATCGAAAAAAATTTATTGAAGCTCGAAGACCGTTTTTAAGACGAGCAAAAATTTGTTAAATTTCTTTTTCGATAGTTTTCTTAGGATTTCTCCGGAACCGCACATAATAAAAACATTTAAAGACCAGATCAGAAAACTAGACACTTGAAGCTACAATTTGCCTTTTTTGTTTTTGTCGTATGACCATTTTCCTTCAAGTTACAATCTGTTGAAAATCACTTTAAAATTTGAAATTTTTTCAATATCCCTTAATTTTTATAACTAGTGTATAATTGAAAATTTTTTAAATATTGAACTGTTAAAATTTAATTTCCGGATACTTTTCGAAATTCCCTGACATTTCCATGATATTTCCCGGTTGCATTAAATTCCCTGATGATTCTCGATATTCCCGGTTCGTGGCCACCCTGTTCTATGTACCATGAACCTCCAGTTTTTCGATCGAATCAAAAATGTAATTTTGGCAGGCCAAAAATCATCGAATTTTCGCGCGAAATTTGGAATCGTTTTCAAAAACTCCGCCGTTTTGTTAAATTTTAATTTTTTTTAGCCCGGGGGTCATGGTACAAGAAACACCTTCTAGTTTAATAAACTTTTTGGTTTTTTTGATCTCACGCACTGTGAAGATTGCTATCACTGCAGCGGGGGGAACTTTTTTTTTGAGCGTTGGGAGATTGTGAATAACTCGCTGAATTTTCAATTTTTCGGTCCAAAAATTTTGTCTTGTATTCATTATATATCCTTAAAACATTAGAACATTCCATGCACTAGTTTTCTTTTAAAAAATTCCCATAAATGATCGTTTTTTCAGGCGGTCACACTAGTGGTCTCTCTTAATTGGGTAGTAAAATATAATTTATTGAACTAATTATAATTTAATACCTTATCAAGGTATAGGACTGTCTGTACCACTTCCACTATTGGTACTAGCCTCATTTTTCGTAGCAGCCAATCGGTCAGCACGTTTCGTACTTTTCGACAAAGTAGCGACTTCTTTCAAAAGACCAGATATTTTTGACTGCATTGTTGCTACTTTACTATCATATTCTTTTTCAGTAGCTTTCATTTTATTACGTAATTCGGCTTCCGCGGTAAAATTCTTAGCTTTTAAATCAGTTATCTAAAATTTCAAATAAATTACCATTAATTAAATATAATTATTCAATAATAATTAAAAATAAACGACATACTTGTCTATCCTTGGTAAGTAATTGACTATCTTTAAGCGATAATTGTTTTTGTAAATGAGCTATTTTCTCTTTGAGCTGTGTAACAGCAACAACGTGGTCAGAACTATTCGGATCATGAGGATCATGAACTCCAACCATTCGTGCAACTTTTATTGGTGCTGGTCCATTTACTTCTGGAGATTCTGTTTGAGGAGGCAACTTCGTGACATCAACACGATGCGGCCGTTTATTATGACCTTTTAATCTAAAAACAAATTTATTTATTTTAATTTTAAATAATTTATAGAACAATTACTATTATTAAGTAAACGATAAATTAATCAAACTTGATATTAATAATATATCAATTAACTTATCAGCATTCTTACTTTGTTTCAATAGTATAAAAAAAATTATTGTATTTAATTACTTTTGCTCCTTGTGTTTAGTAGCACGATCATGTGCAAGTTTCAAATGTGCTCTTCTGTCTGCATCCGATTGTTTTGTTTTAGCCAGTGCTCTTTTGTAGGACAATGTACAAAGCCAGCATAGTAGTTTACCATCAACCTAAATAAATAAATTAATTAATTAATTGACTGATTAAGGAGGTTCATTTTGTAAGCTGACAAAAATATGATTAAAATTCGTTTTTGTAATTATAACGAGCAACCTGCAGTCACTACGTGACTGCCCAAACATCACTAGTAAATTTATAAAATACGCAAAAAAAAAGGATTTTTTGCCGCAACAAAATTTTAATTTGCACCAAGAAATTTTATGCATTACCAATTAAATACAAAAATTGTCTTGGGGCGAGAAAAGATTTTTTTGGTCAAAAAATAATTCCTTGCACCGAGTAATTTTTTCTAGTTCTAAATAAATTTTTGTTTCCAATCCACATTGCAAAAAATTTATTGGGGTAAGTCAAAATTTCCTTTAGGCGAGTAAAGATTTTTTGTGTCAATGAATCCTTTCTTTTTCTATGCACACTTTTTTGGCTTTGAGAAGCTTCCTAAAACCAAAATGGAGTTTAAAAATCTGTCATTTTGGAATAAGTAACGCGATATAAATAATATAGCTATATATTCAGTGACATTCAGTCATATTTACTGACAGAATAATTAAAGTATTAATTTATTTAAAGAAAATAAATACGATCATCTTTTTTCCCGCGTAATTTAAATGTAATTCGAATGATATAGATAAATCTATTTATCTCAATACTTGGCAATTAAAAAGAGTTTAAACTATGAAAAGGCACAAATTCAAGTCAAGACCTGTCTAATGATACCAATTTCAATAACATTAACTAATTCTATCATATAGATATGGCGGGCACAAAATTTTCCTTATTCTCTTAATAATATAGATTATTTGTAGTTTATTTGCACACATTTATTAATGTTTAATAAATTAAAATATTTAAAATCCTTCTGTAGTAAAAATTTGAAATAAGATATGGCAACAGTGCTCTTTGATATATATGTGTGTGAATGTACATAAACGCTAAAGTCAGGTGTGTAGCAAAAATTTAAATAAATAATTTCCCTAATTTAAAAATGGAGCAAAATATCCATCTCGAAAATTGTCTTATTATATTTTATGTTTACTTGAAAATTGGACTTTTTACCGACCAAAAAATTTTTTTTTCTATTTCTTATGTTTTTAAAATTGGCGCCACATAACAACTGTCTCTGGCAGCGTTGCCAAGGCGTCCTCTACGTCACCTCAACTCATTAATCACTAAAACAATTTTTTCGACTTTATTTATCTCATTGTTTTTAACGGTGACATTAACTTTAAAATATACAATTTGACCCTACACTTATTCAACTTTCTTATATCAGTTTTTGAGAGCTCAAAGTTGTAAAGTTGACAGCGAAAAAAATTAATATTGTATTTCTGTCATAAGATCCCATGTACAATGATTTAAAAAACAGTTTTTAATAATTTTTTTCTCAATAACTATACAGTAAATCCTCAAATAATTTTAACAGTAGATCTATGGTACATTTATCTCCAAAATTGTTAAATTTCAAATCTCAAAGTTTGAATTTTCGATAACCAATAGAAACACGTGAACCTCCTTAATTAAAAATAAAATGAATTAATAAAAAATATAAAATTGTAACCTTTTTGTCTTCATCTTGTCTATCAAATGCACACTTTTGTTTGCATTGCTCACAAGTTACTGGTGGACCATAACGTTTTTCCGAATTGGTACATCTTTGACATTTGCTACCAATAAATGCCGCAATAGTATTACAGTATTCACAAGCCGATGGTTTACCATAAGCCTTAACATTTTGCTCGCATTTCTTGCAAATTGTACAAGTGTTACCTTTTCTGTTGTAAAAATAAATAATTAATAGCAATAAGTATTTAAATAATAATAATAATTATTATTAAATATATACATTTATGTTAATTAATAAATAATTATATTTATTAAATTATACTCACATTGTTTGTTGAAATTCAGATCTGCAGTATGTACACTTAACCACAGGAAATGAACCACGACATTCCTAAATCAACAATATCGTTTTATCCGATATTATACGATTGTTTTATTTTATAGATACAATTCAAAGCTTGATATTTAACGCTCATGAGCGCTCATATCATTATATATATTGTTTTTTATTAAATAATATATATATATATATGTAAATAATAAATTATTTATGATTCTGAAGTTAATAGACAATTACTAATTTTCATGAGTGCGAATGTAGCAGACATCAGACAAATTTAAAATTATAAATAATAAAAAAAATAATATTTAAAAAAAATGCACTTATTAATTTTTGAATTTTAAAAATGCGCATTTTTTTAAATTTTATTTTATCAATTATTTACTCTATTTATTAATAATTAAATTTGTCTGATGTCTGCCACATTACGATACTAAAGTTAGCTGACGTTCAATAATTTTTGAAATTTGTTCAAAACGATAAAGTATAAAAAAAAAATATTTTGAAAAATTACACTTATAGTTTTTTGAATTTTCTACATGTGCATTTTTTTGGATTTTTTTTCTTTGGATTTTATTTGTTGAAAAAAAAATTCGAAAATTTCAAATTGTCTGCTAACTTCAGGATCATTTCTACATTCACTCATTAATTTTCTAATTTTTTTTTTAAACAAATAAATTACAAAAATGAAAAATTAAAAAAATGCACTTGTAGAAAATAAAAAAAAGCTACAGGTGCAATTTTTTTAAATATTTTTTTTTGCAATCTATCGTTGGAAAAGTAATTCAAAAATTACTAGACTTCAATGATCCTAAAGTTAGCAGACAATTTAAAATTTTCGGATTTTTTTTTCAACAAATAAAATTCAAAGAAAAAAAATCAAAAAATATGCACATGTAGAAAATTTTAAAAACAATCAGTGCAATTTTTTTAAATATTTTATTTTTATAATTTACAGTTTTGAATAAATTTCAAAAATTATTGAAGTTAGCAGACGTCAAATAATTTTTGGATTTTTTAAAAAACGATAAATTATAAAAAAAAAAATATTTAAAAAAATTGCACTTATAGTTTTTAAAATTTTCTACATGTGCATTTTTCAGTTTTTTTTTTCTTCAAATTTAATTCTTCAAAACAAAATCAAAAAATTTTTAATTGTTTGCTGACTTCAGGATCGTGCTAACTTTAGTATCATTAACTTCAGTATCACAATTATTTAAAATAATATTTATTTTTTAATTAATTTATGATCCAGAAGTTAACAGACAATCAACAATTTTTTGATTTTTTTTTCACCAAATCAATTGCAAAAAAAAAAAAACTAAAAAAATGCACATGTAGAAAATAAAAAAATCTACAAGTGCAATTATTCAAAATATTTTTTTTTTTATAATTTATCATTTTTTTTAAATCCCAAAAATTATTTGACGTTTGCTAACTTCAGTATCATATTAATTTAAGTACAAGACGTAATTTTAAAAATTCTAATATTAAATATTACATATATATTTATCGTTTGTCAATGAGAAACGTCAAGAGCAGTTAACCAAAAAAGTTTGTACATGCATAAATATACGTTGAAAAAAAATCTTTTTTTTTTTTAAATTTCTTAGAGGTTATAATAATTTTTTATTTATTAAATAACGATAATTTAAAATCATTCACCTTGCACAGCTGTTGGCCAGGAGACAATTCTTCAAAAGGATGTCTGGAGAAACACCGTGAGCACGCAAATAACGCTTTCACATTATTAGAACTCATTTTTTGAAAGTATATTCAATTTTTTATTTTCGGAGTAATCCTCAAAATATTGGTCCTTTTTTTAAATAAATTTTGTTTATTTTTGAATATTTATTTTTTTAAATGTAATTTTTGTTAGTAATGCTTTGAAAGGTTTTAATAGCAGTGTTTTATAAAATTCAATGTTAGATTTGAATCAACATATATATATCCAGATATATGTTTTAATTATATAAATAATATAAAATAATAAAAATAAAACACTTTCATTACATTAAGTAGTTATTATTTATTTTTAATACATAAATTATTACGGAAGCACAAACAACACCGAACACACAAAACTTTACTTGACTCGACATTAACTAAAAATTTCTCTCACTCACTGTCGGATTTTTTGCTCTCTCTTCTCAGAAACCGGCAGCAGAGTCGCCAGTGCTGCCAAATATGTAGTACTAAATATGTTTTTTTTATGTTTGATCCTTAATCTTTATTTCCCGCGAAAATTTAAATCTCAAAATTTTTGTTCCTTATCCAGTTCTTTGATTTTTTTTTTAATTTAAAAAATTTTTAATGAGAATTTGTCTGATAAAATTTTTTATAAATTTTTTTATTGATAATATTATCAAAAATACAATTTTTTTACTTCCCGCTAAGAAAATTGAAAATTCTCAAAAAAAGGGAAATTATTAGTTTCACTCCGATTTTCGAAAATCGAGTTTTCATCAGATGTCGACGTTTTGAGGTCCTACACTCAGAAAATTAAGTAATTGTGTTTATTATACTAAATTTTTAATTCCAATCATCTAGAATGATTCGAAAGTTTTTAAATGCAAAGATAGTGATATAATTTTTTTTAATAGAGATAATAATATCAGGATGGTAACGGTTATTATCAGGATGATAAAAATTACCATCAGGATGATAACAGTTGCTATCAGGGATTGTAATTAATATTATTACGATATAGATGATTTATACAATCATCTAGATAATATTCACTACTATCGGATTGATAGTAAAAATTTTACCATCACTAGATAATTCCTATCATTTAATTTTCTGAGTGTAGGAAGCTATTTTGACTATTTTCAGAAAGATACCCGAGTGCATATATATATATATATATATATATATATATATATATATATATATATATATATATATATATATATATACGCTGCCCGAATTTACTGACAAATTGACAGCAAAAGTTTGAAAGAAAAATTTTCGGTCAATTTTTGCTCAATTTACTCTAATGCACAGTTTGCTTTAGCAAAAGTTTACATACCAAAGTTTTCTTGACTTTTTTTGTCAAATTTCCGTCAACTTGGGACTTTTCCGTTTTTGAGGACAATTTATATACGATTTGCTACACAACTCGACGTAAATTTACTACCCGAATTAGAATGCAAATTTACTTCAAAAGTTGACTAGAAAAAAGTTTTCGTCAATTTTCAGGCAAATTTTACGTCAATTTATTGTTAATTCGACTTGAAAAATTATTAAGTATTCGTTTACCCTCAATGGAAAAGCTACCCTTAACATTAATACTATGGGAATCATTCCTACATTATAGGAACTGCTCTCATCAATTATGGACGTAGCTCCTATAACGCTATAAGAACAAATTTCATAAAATTATGGGAACCATACCCGTAATTTTTTTTCCTTATAGTAAATTATGAGTGGTGATCAATTAATATTTTATTAAAAATAAAAATATGAAGACAACAACGAATATTAATACTGATTAAATAATAAATTGATATAAAAACTTGACTTCAGACCACCAGGTTAACAGCAGCAACCCCTTGATTTTCTAAATTTGTTATGGGGATGAATCATCACTTTTGTAATATTTAAATAATTTTATTTCAATTTCATTTATTCTTTTTTTTATATAATTAACCTACTTTATTAATAAAATGTCATAACAAAAATTCTACTGTTTGAACTTTGCGGCATGTGAAAATATAATCGCTGTAGAGTTGATCTCTGTAGAGATTTTTATTATGAAAGATATGTTCTCATATGGAGATGGATCGATGTGGAAATAATCGTTTCTAGAGTTGTTGCGATGTAAAACTTTGTCTGTAGAGTTGACTCGTGTAGAGAAAAACTTATTTGAACATTATATTCAAACATACATAAATTTTTGCCGCTTTATATAATTATATATTTTCGTATATAAAATAAAAATATACTTTGTTTTCATGCGGGAAATTTTCTAAAATAAAGTATTTTGATTCATATAATAATAATTTTATTTTATTTCATTGAAAAAAAACAAACCCAACAGCTTACGCCAATAACAGGGTTAATAGAATTATACATAATGTAAATATAAGTTTATATATTTACAAAGCTTAACAAAATGTCTTTAACTAATACAATATTAATATAATAATAATAAAATACATGTAATAAAAATTACTTCATTAAATTTACTTGATAATGACTACTAATTTGTTACAAACTAAGTAATACTAAGTAAAAATATTCGTATAAATATTTCATTGTAATTTTTTTAAATCGTCATTGGATAGAAATTTAAAAATATCCCTCGTAAAAGTATTTGGGAGTTGTAGTTCTTGGAAAATATCATCAATTAAATCAGTAGCACTGAATAACAATTTCTTTCTTCTTAATGCTTTTTTTAACCGGTAATTTATTATTCCAGCATATAGTGGAAAAATAGACTGAATGACAGAATCTAAAATAGTACTATCACTAACATATTTTAAACTTAAAGCTAATTTGTGTACACATTTATTATTTAAAACATAATGATACGTTACATTACTTTTACCAACAAATGTTATCTTCATTTTTTCAATTTCGCTTATGCACTGGTTGCGTAATGCGCCAAATTTTTCACTATTTCTGACTGCTAAATTTTCTTCATTGACATAAAAATTCGCCGCACTACATTTCGCAATATGTTCCGTAATTGTATCATTAACTTTTTTTGAATTATTCTGCGTTGAAGTATTAAATGCTGTTTTACCATCTTCTCTGAAATAAATGTGTTGAGGCAGAAATCAATGTCAGTGATCAAAATTAAGATTTTAATGAGTTTTGACTTAGGTCAGAGCTATAATATATGGAATATCCGAGAAAAAAATTAAAGACTGGGTTTTTCAATTTTTTGCTGACAATATGTTTAAAAATAAGGAACAAGTTATATGACATTATCTGATGATCGGAAGAGACTATATTGAGAAAGAGTTGGTATGATTTCAGACACATTTTAGCACATTATATTTTGATTTATCTGGAAAAAATAACATAAAATGTTATTTTTTTAACTTTTCAGCACCGATATCTTTTGAACTAATCAACCGATTTTGACGTTTGAGGTGTCAATCGGCGCGTTTTCTTGAATTCTAGAGCTGATTAGATTTTGAAGTCGATCGTTCAAGTCGTTTTTGAGAAATCACTAAAAAACTAAAAAAAAAATTTTTTTTTTTTCGTAATTTGCCAATATTTTTGAGTCTGCTTGTTCAAATGATCTGAAATTTTCAGGAAAGTTGAGGGCCAACAAACTCTTTCGATTGCCACCTCAACCATCTAAATCGATTCATTAGTTAAAAAGTTACAAAGAGTTTACACACACACACACATACATACACTCGGACATCATTCTGAAAATAGTCAGAATAGCTTCCTAGGACCTCAAAACGTCGACATCTGATGAAAACTTGTCTTTCGAAAATCGGGGTGAAAATAATAACTTCCCAATTTTTCGAAAATCGTCGATTTTCTTAGCGAAAAGTCAAAAATTTATCGGATTTTTCCAGTCAAAAAAAAAATAAAGAACATTTTTTTAATTTTGTGTCAAAATTCTCCGACTTTTCGCTGATTTTCCCAGAATATTTATAATTCCTTGACATTTCCAGGTTTTTCAAAAATGTGGCCACCGTGTTATGATAATTTTTTCAAAGAAAATAATTAATGATCCTTTAGTATTAAGAAAAATTTTTTCAAACTCAAATCTTTATGATAAAACTAGCTTTCACTTTATGATAGTGAAACTTGAAATCAATTGATGATTTTATAAACAATGAAATTTGAATAACAATTGACTCATAACAAAACTGCAAGTTGTCAATAATTAATAAAAATAAAATTTTCTATTAAAATTAATGATTATTTATTTATTTAACTTAATTCTTAAATAACTACAAAATAATTTGTATACAATAAAAAAATTTAATTTTACTTTTAAATATAAATTACTATCATTAATTACTTTTAATCTATTGGATTTGAATCAATTACATTAATCCAATGTATTATTTAATTAGAGCTAAATTATTGTAAGCTTATATATTTATTAAAATAAAAATATATCAGTTCTAGATTTTATTATATTTGAATGCCACCAAAAATTAATTATCAGTAGCATAATAATTTAAAAATAAACATTTAATTGGTTACAAGTTTGACAATTAATAAAATTTAATTCCACATTCAATAATAAAATCTAAACAAATACTGATATATTTATTTAACATATAAATAATTAATCACAATAATTCTTAAGTGATAATCTCGGTACAATATTCATCGATTGTAATTCTTGGAATAAAAGTTTACAAGCATAGGGCATAGTTATCGTGGAAACACATCCAGTTGACTTACAATTATGACACCACCCACTGTAACCCATCAACCCGCACTTGTTACAGACATCAACATCAAAAGAATCACTAGAGATCATCAATCTTTCTAGTAACATCATACTAGCACCGTAGCCAATCAAACAATCTCTCTCCATTTCACCCAATCTCAAACCACCGTCTTTAGATCGTCCCTCAGTTGGTTGCCGGGTTAGAACAGCACGTGGTCCTCGCGCACGTGCGTGCATTTTATCTTGAACCATATGCTTCAATTTCTGATAATAAACAGGCCCAGAATAAATGTAAGCTTGCAGTGGTTCGCCCGTTGTTCCCGAGTAAAACATATCTTTGCCAAGATAATTGTATCCCTGACGTGCTAATTCCTCACATACATCTGATACTTTTGAGCCACCAAAAGCGGTACCATAGTGTTGCTCACCTTTGAGTACTCCAGCTTTTCCCGCCAGTAGTTCAATCAACTTGCCCACTGTCATTCTCGATGGGAATCCATGCGGGTTCATGATCATGTCAGGACAAATACCTTGATCATTAAACGGCATGTCCTCTTGTTCAACAATCAAACCAGTAACACCTTTCTGTCCATGTCTACTACTAAACTTATCACCTATTTCCGGTCTTCTTGTTTGCCGTAGAGACAATTTAATTAAACACTCGTTACTATTATTTGTCGCAACCATAACTCGTTCTATATAAGACGGTACTGTTCCTTTATAACAAGCCGGAACCTCACGATATTCTATCGGTGCACTAGAAGCTGGATTGCCAGGTGTTGTATTTATATTTGTTGGAACAGATTTATTAATCATTACTCTTCCCTTGTCAACCATAACTCCAGATGCAACGATACCATCTAGATCAATAGCCTCATGCTTCCAAACATGTTTTTTAGTTTTACTATCAATTAAAGGCCCCATTATACGGTCTTGGAGTGAAGTTGTTGAACTTCCATATTTTTTTAATGTTGTCTTAACGCTACGATAAACTAAACATCTGCCGTAGCCACGATCAATTGACGCTTTGTTTAAAATCAATGCGTCTTCAATATCGTAGCCACTGTAAGACATTACAGCAACAGTCGCATTCTGTCCAGCAGGTAATTTGTCAAAGTTAATAAGTTCAATGGTACGCGATGATACCATGGGTTTTTGTGGGTAAACTAAATTGTACATCAATGTATCAATACGATTACGTTGATTGTAACCGATAGTACCCATCGCTTGCTTACCCATAGCACACTGATAAGTATTACGAGGACTTTGGTTGTGGTGAGGGTAAGGTACGAGTCCTGCACAGACACCCAGTAAAGTGAACGGCTCGATTTCTAAGTGGGTTGTTTTGTACGTAACAGTTTGTTCATTAAATGCAATATGACAATCATTTTCTTCATTGACATCTAAGTACTCAACGTATCCATCTTGTAGATAATCATCGAAGCTTTTGACACCTTGTTCAAGTTTACTGATATCTTCACTTGTAATCAAAGGCTGCCCATGTTTTATAATAATGTATGGACGACAAAGCCGCCCGCCATCGGAACTTATTTGCACGCACTTGTGTTTATGCTGCAAATAAATTGAAACAAAAGGATCAACGAGACCTCTGCGACGTAACATCCGGAAGACATTGACAAGTCTATTGTAATTTTTAATCACTCCGAGTATGTTACCATTTAAAAATACCATGTAAACATCTTTACTATTTATTTCTTCGCCGCTGAGAATATTAATGCTTTCGACCCCTAAATTAAATACCAATCGCACTATTGGTTTTTCTTCAATCTCTGTCGTAATATGGGTCATCAATGCGAGATTTTTAACTAGACCACAACCTTCTCCTTCGGGTGTGTCACTAGGACACAACATTCCCCATTGAGACGCTTGTAGAGATCGCGGTCCTGATACTTTACGTGTTTTTTCAAACTGTGAGTTAACTCTGGTCATCATTCCTAGTGCAGAAATATATGACAGTCGTGATAAAATCTGCGTTACACCTTTACGCTCCATTTTGAAACGTTTTATCGTCCAGTTACCAGACGATATTGCGAATACTAGACCGTTTGTTATCAAATCTCCTTTCATATGTTTTGTTATATTGTATTCTGATGCTTTGACTTTATTTATATTTTTATCTGTTGTCTGTTTAAGATTTAAATTGTAACGTTTGAATAAATCTTCGAACATCAATGACAGTAGAGACCCAGCCAATTCTAGTCTTTTATTACCGTAGTAATCACGGTCGTCTATCAATGAACTATCAGACTGTGCTCTTATCACACGTCGTATCATGACTGCTAGATACGTCGCTTTGACTTTGAAATTATAGTCAACAAGCGGCACATGACTCAGTATATTTTGAGCCAATAAGTCACTGATTTCATCTGCTGGAGACATTTTTTGACTCGTGGGAAATCTTCGATGTTTTCTTTTGACTGCAAGATATTTCAGTGCTTGGTTTTGTGAAAATACTTTACACAGACGGCAATCTTCGATACTTGATGCAAATTTTTCCATGAATTCTTCGTCAGTTCCAATCAATTGGATTATTTCTTGATCGGAAACAATTCCCATTGCTTTGAATATTACGACTATTGGTATGTCGTCTTGAAATATATTGTGACGTAGATAATATTTGCCACCTTTACCCACAATATTTGTTTTGGTTTTTCTTTCATGGGTTGAACTGTTACAAGACGCCATAATACAGCCTTTATTATCTTTCTCAATGATAACACGATTTCTTATCATTTGTTCTTGAATGAGAATCACTTTTTCTTGGCCATTTATTATAAAATAACCACCAGGGTCATGGGGACATTCATTCAATTTTGACAGTTGAAAGTGAGATGCATCTTTTAATACGCAGTTTGAACTTTTCAACATTATTGGCATTCTGTAAATAAATTTGATTAATTTATTGGAAAATTTTAATGTTTTATTTGAATATGAAATTTGAAAATTACCTTCCGATACAAAGATCTTTTTTAATCATTCGTTTATTAGTGAGAGTATATTCAATATCAACGAAAATAGAAGCTGAATAAGTTAAATCTCGTAGTCGACATTCGTGAGGAGTCAGTGTTTTAGTTTCACCAAATTCTACTTCTTCTGGTTTTCCAACTCTGACATCCAAATATCTGAGTTTGAAAAAAAATAAAAGAGAATTAATTATACAGTAAAACAATTATGAGTGTGAGCGGTGTCCGAACGAAATAACATTTGAAATCGAACTTTTAGGATTTGAATTTCAAACAAGTGAACTTTTAAAATTTAAACTTTTATAAGCCTATGAATATACTGGACTATCTTCCTTAGCTGATAGGAGAAGATATTTAACATTGTGCTGTGGGTTTAACATTATCAACGGGCATCTTGAAGCTTCGGTACTGCTTGGTATGTTGGGTTTTGCTGTACCAAATATAAACTTGAGGTCTAATAGGATAATGGAGATTCCTATAGTAAGATCGCGTTTTTCGACACGCTCTCCACTAAGGTAAATGTCCCAATACCGGAACAAGACCCAATACCGGAACGATTTGATAATCATTATATTATATTCTAACTCGTACGCCATGAAATTAAATAAAACTTTCTTCATTTAAAACCTTCATCTTTTAATAACAAAATAGGATATAAAATAGATTTTAGAATATATCCGAAATATAAAAAAAAAATGTTAACTATAGCAATAGTCTCGGATTCATGACTTTTTCATGCCTCTTAATGGTTTTTGCTAAGAAATCAGTCAATGGTATTGTTGAAAATGTATAGAATTACTTTTCATTAACTTTTTTTATGTATATGCATCTTGAATGGCATAAAATTCAAGAAAACATATTAACAATATGAAAAAAATAGTATTATTATATTAATTTTACCGTTCGTCTATTGGTACACCAAAATGAACCCGTGTCCAGTACCGAAACAGCCAGTCATATTAATGTTATCGATAGACATTAACGGTGAGTCTTATTGACTGGCTAAATCAAGTGCAATATTAATTATTACTGGAGCCCTAATTTTTAATGCAGTATGTATGATTGTTATAAAAAATGCATTAAATATAGATAAACTCTAATTTAAATCATAAAAAATAAATTTTTATGTTTAGTTTTTTTTTTTTTAAATTATTTTTATAGTGTAACCTCAGATGTAGTATTTTGTTTCTATTCTTCAGTTCAAAATATTTATTTTCATTGAATATTTAATCATTTAAAAATTTTAAATACATTTTAAATTATGAGTGTGACATAGCAGACATCAGACAAATTTAAAATTATTAACAAATCGAGTAAATGAATGGAATAAAATTTCAAAAAATGCGCATTCAAAAAATTTTGAAATTAATAGTCTTTTTTTTATAAATATTATTTTTTTATTAAATTTGAATCAGATCCTTAGTTAATTCTAAATGAATTAATGTCAGAGGATATAAGAACAAAAAATGGTGTAAATTAACGAATTATTATTTGCAGCAAATAATAATTCGTTAATTTACACCATTTTTGGTTCTTATATCCTCTGACATTAATTCATTATTTTTTTAATTAGTTATCTTATTTATTTATAATTTTAAAGATGTCTGATGTCTGCTATATTCACACTTGTTTTACATTAATATTATTTGATAATTGTTAATATTTTCACTATGAATAAAAGCAAAAAATAACTCATTTTATTTACTGTTCTGTTATTAGGACAACCGAATTCCCGTATTGGGACAAGGCTATTTCAGCGTTCCGGTATTGGGTCTTTTGGGTGTAATAGAAAAAAAATTTTTTTTTTATATTAAATTTAAGAAAAATGAACTGATTTGATTATTTTTGAATAGGCGAATGTCTATTCTATATGATGTAATAAATTATTTTGGTTTATAATCTATTTGAATATTTTTAAAACGATAAAAGTCAGTCATATACCCTTCGTCGTTCCGGTATTAGAAAATTTTACCTTATATAGAATTTCCAAAATTATTAATGAAGATTCCACAGAAGTAGATTTTTTGGAGCATCATCGGATAGTTGCAAAGAAAAAGCTAGAAGGGCAATTTTAAACTAAGTATTCTGGTTATGATTTTTTTTATTTTGTTTTTTGGTTATTATTGTAATTAAAATTACGCTGATGATTAAATATTCACACTTTATATTATATTTTATTTTAATTGTTATTACTATGTATAATTGCCGAGGGGCGTTAAATAAATAAATAAATAAGTTCTAAGTATTAAAATATTTAAAAGTATATTTTTATTATTTTACTTAGGTAAAAGCCCCTATACCCGCTCACTTTTCATTGGAGTGAGAATAAATCACTCAATATAAATTGATAAATAAAATGAAAAACCATATTTTTTTTTATAGTTATTTTTTGAGTTTCGAGTATTAGAATAAAATTTAAGTTTCAAGAATAATCTTGATAATTAATTATTATTAATTTTTTAAATAAGGTCCTTGAGTGTACCCATAGTCACTCACTAAAAGTTGTGATGTACCATTACTCGACCAACACATGGTCCTATAGTCGCGCAAAGACAATATCAATTAAACTATGATAAGTTTATTGATTTGGAAAATAATTTATAAATTATACTTCTTTATTCTTTCATAATATGAAATTTCATGAATTTTAAAAATGTATTTAATAAGATATAGTTATAACAATTCTTAAAAAATTTGGCGTAACCAAAATTTAATCTAAGGAATGAACGTTAAAGTAAAAAATGCCCGGCTGAGCGCGATTTTGAAAACAGTCATTTAATTTAAATTTATAATCTATTATAAAATAATTTGATACATGATATTTTAATATATTTAGATTCACAAATAATTATTTATCAATAATAATATTTTTAGTTGTAATTTTTTTTTATAAAAATTATAAAAAAACGCCTTAAACAGTCAAAGTGAGCGACTAATGGTACTGAGCAGGTATAGGAGCTTTTACTTTATTTATGTATTGTTGCTCCAAGGTTTTCAGAAATTGAAATTATTAAATATTTGCGTCTTGTAGTAATGAACTTTTCATTATAATAATTATATAATTTTATTCGATTGTTATACTCAATCGATTCAAATAATATTGTTTAGTTAAAAAAAATAAAAGTTCATTACTTGTATTATTATGCAATAATTATCTAAGTATAGTACAATTTCAAGTTAAAAAAGTTAGTTAAAATTTATGGTGTTATTTAAAATTGTTAAAATTTATTGATAGGAAAGATTAATTAATACGAGCAACCTGCAGTCACTACGTGACTGCCTAAATATCACTATTAAATTTATAAAATACGCAGAAAAAAAGGATTTCTTGCCGCAACAAAATTTTAATTTGCACCAAGAAGTTGTATGCATTATCAATTAAATACAAAAATTGTCTTGGGGCGAGAAAAGATTTTTTTGCTCAAGAAATAATTCCTTGCACCAACTAATTTTTTCTAGTTCTAAATAAATTTTTGTTTTCAATTCACAATGCAAAAAATTTATTGGGGTAAGTCAAAATTTCCTTTAGGCGAGTAAAGATTTTTTGTGTCAATGAATCGTTATTTTTTCTATGCACACTTTTTTGGCTTTGAGAAGTTTCCTAAAACCAAAAGGGAGTATAAGAAGTACCGCGATATAAATAATATAGCTATATATTCAGTGACATTCAGCCATATTTAGTGACAGAATAATTAAAGTATTAATTTATTTAAAGAAAATAAATACGATCTTTTTTTTCACGTAATTTAAATGTAATTCGAATGATATAGATAAATCTATCTATCTCAATACTTGGCAATTAAAAAGAGTTTAAACTATGAAAAGACACAAGTTCAAATCAAGAACTATCTAATGATTCCAATTTCAATAACATTAACTAATTCTATCATATAAATATGGCGGAAACAAAATTTTCCTTATTCTGTTAATCATATAGATTGGTTGTTCTCTATCATTAAGGGTGGGCCGCACCTAACAAAGTCCTGAATTTAAGAATTCTAATTACTTTTTGAATATTTATGAGACTCGGATGATGAAAATCTTCCGAGGAAGTTCGTCCTGGCTTTTAGTCGGAAGCTAAGAAAATTGCTGTTATGATAATTATTTAATGAATAATTAGAATTCTTAAATTCAGGACTTCATTAGGTGCGGCCCAGCCTTAAGTTGTACAAATAATTCTATGATTATATCATAAATTAAGTTCCATTAATCAGTTCATAAATTATCTTTGTGGCTGTTATTTTTATTGTTGATTACATTATTTTAAAAGTTGGGATTTATCAAAGTTCAAACCTCAACAGTTCAATTTTCTAAAATTCAAATCCTAAAAGGTCAATTTCAAAAGTTGTTTTGATATGGAACCGTATGAACATAACTGACAAGTGTCAATTTTTCAAATAAATAAATCAAATTTAAGCACAATAAAAATTAAAAAATGCGTATATAGATCGATGAAAAATTAGTACGCGCATTTTTTTAAATTTCACTATTTCATTAAATTTATTTATTTATTTTAAATTTATAAATTGTCTCATGCCTGCTACATTCACACTTATATAGCAATTTAATTATTTATTGTTAATTAAAATATTTATAATTACTTGAGATAAAATGAAGCAGTAGACTCTGTAGTGACCAAACTGTTAGCTGCGACAATTTTTTTTATTTCGACATTTATAAAATAATTAAAAGAATCAACGTGTTGTTTCACTAATCCTTTGCCTTTTAAAAATGCCGGTACAAGTTTCCATTTGTTCTAAAAAAAAATAATAATAATAATATTTTAATTCAAATTATTATGATACTGAAGTCAGCCGAGGTCTGATAATATTTGAATTTTTTTTAAACGATAAATTATAAAAAAAAATATTTGAAAAAATTGCACCTGTAGTTTTTTAAATTTTCTACATGTGCATATTTTTATTTCATATTTTTTTATAATTGATTTGTTAAAAAAAACTCCGAAAATTGCTGATTGTCTGTCAACTTCATGATCATTAATCACTTAAGTTTTTGAATAAATAAATAATTAAAATTAAATATAATTTATAAGAAACAAAATTACCTCGATATGCTGGATAACTCTTTTATGTTTTTCTTCATCTTTTATGTGCTCTGAAGCACTCATTCTCATTTCACCCATTATTCTATATATTATTTTAACTATTTATCAATTAATAGTTTGTTTTTAACACTAGTATATTATTGTTACTTTTTATAACAATAAAAAATTTTTATTTAACCTAAATCTATAGGAAATTAATATATGCTGAAATATATTATACGTAAAAACACGTGTGTGATTGCGTGAGATTTTATTATTTCCCTTGTTATTCTGGGAGGTTACTAGAGTCGGAGCTGACGCCACCTTCTGGGCAGTTCATTGTCACGCGGGAAAAATTTTGAATTTGAAAACAATTAATAAATTTATCCTAAAAACTTTTCCAAAGTTTTAAAGAGTTTTTCAGAGAAAAGCCCGAAAAATTTCCACCAGGAATTACTCATTTAATTAGAACATGAATAATAATTTAAAACATAGAGTATACGGTTGCGCATGCGCACAACTAGTATTAGAACAACGGGCATAATGAAAATTTTAATAATTAATTATAAATATAGAAACAAAAGCTATTTTTTAGTCGGATATTAACAAACAAATCAAGATAAATGGAAAAAAAATAAAAAGTATTAAAAATGAGTATAGTCATCGCTAACTTCAAATAAATTTTTAATAATTTAAATTTAAAAAAATAAAAAACAAACTAATATTATTTATAGCAAACATTGAAGAACAAGCGACGAACAAACGAATTGTTTACAAAAATTTGCAGAAATTTGAATTCCTCCCGCCAATTTATAAGAGAGCTATAAATTATGCGTAATATATTCGAGAATATATAGTTTGATATATTTTTGAAGCATACATTATAGTAAAAATAAATGAAACACAATTATAACCGCGCTTTTTGTGTAAACAAACGTTCATGCCTGTCTGTGCCTGCTAAAAATTGAATACTATCATAAATTTATATATTTATATGCATATAAATATATAATGTCGAGATTTATAAGCCACCTTGGTTTTGTTTGTCATCTGCTTAACAACTAAAACAATAGTAATTCGTATTTTTAAAATATTAATAAAGATTGAAGATAATTATAAATAATTTTCAAAATTGATATTTAAAAAATAAATAAAAATGCCTGGAGAAAAATTTCAAGACAAAGGTATCATTAGAAAAATATACCTCAAAGATTTTATGTAAGTATATAATTTATTAACTTATTTATTGTTCTTTTATTCTGTGACTTATAATGATACCGAAGTTAGTCGACGTCTAGTAATTTTTTGATTTTGTTAAAATAATAAACTGTAGAAAAATGAAATATTCAAAAAATTGCGCTTGTAGTTTTTTTAATTTTCTACATGTGCATATTTTTATTTTTTATTTTTTTGTAATTTACTTTTTAAAAAAAATTTCATATATTGTTAATTGTCTGTTAACAGTTAATTAACTTATGATACTGAAGTTAGCCGACGTCTAATAATTTTTGGATTTTCTTTTAGACGGTAAATTATAAAAAAAAAAATTTGAAAAAATTGCACCTGTAGTTTTTAAAATTTTCTACATGTGCATATTTTTATTTTTAATTTTTTTGTAATTGATTTGTTGAAAAAAAAATCCGAAAATTTTTAACTGTCCGCTAACTTCAGGATCGTATTAACTTATGAGTTTGAATGTAGCAGACATCAGACAAAATAAAAATTATAAATAAATAGAGTAAATAATTTGAGAGAATGCTTAACGATGTTCTGTTAACACAAGAAGATTCGTTGAGGAGTTCAACCAGGACAGTGTTATCCTGCATGGAAGCAGGACGATGAAAACAAGTGCAATTGAGCAAATCATACATGCCACACGCAGGAAAGATGGTAACGTAGTCGCATACGTGGGTATTTCCTGATCGAACTCCTGAAGGAATGATCTTGGACGTAATTGGATGGTGATATGGAGTAAATAATTTAAAAAATGCACTTATAAATTTTTTAATTTTTTAAATGCGCCTTTTTTTCAAATTTATTTCATTAATTATTTACTCTATTTATTTATAATTTTAAATTCATCTGATGTCTGCTAGATTCACACTCATGTTAACTTCAGGATCATTACTTATGATCCTAAACTAAAAATAATTTTTAATTATTAGCACATACAGTGAGGCTGTGGTAACACCAGGACGTAATTTAAATATGGTAATAGGACCAAATGGTTCTGGTAAATCAACATTGGTGTCAGCTTTAGCTCTTGGATTAGGCGCAACACCTAAAACACTGGGTAAACCTGGTCATATTTCACAATATATACGTACAGGATGTCAGAAAGCATATATTGAAATTCATATTCAACAAACAGTAAATAAAATTATTAAAATAAGCCGTTCATTTACGACGGAAAATAAAACTACATGGATGATTGATGGACATCCGGTTATTGAAAGTAAAATTCGTGAAGTTATTCAGGATTTTAATATACAGGTGATTTAATTTTTTATTTAATTAGTTTATTTACATCGAGGTAGCAGTTTTCTTTCACAGGACTGTAATTTTCATAGACTTGTGTATTAATCTGTATCAAAAAAATCGACAATTTGTTTTTTAAGAAAGTACATACTCTGCAAATATCATTCCACACCGAAAAAATGACCCCTTCTGCCATTACACTCCATGCTATTTCACCACGAGAAGGAATAAAAATACCCCACGATCTGGCAGCACTGAAGGGGTACCTCATCGCGATTTTCTATTTCCCATTTAATTAACATGGGAAATTTTTTTTTTTTTAAGTTTTGAATTTTATCACGCACTAGCAAATCAATGGACATTTTCGTTGGAAATTGAACGCTCTACAAAAAAGGTTTCGTATCATTTTTCGATAAATTTAATTTTTCAAAAGTTATTCGAGGTAAAAGTTGGATTCATAGTAAATTTTAGTATAATTTGACTTTTTCGGCGAAACTATCAGACTTATCGTAAAATGTTATAAGACTTTTTTTTGTAGACAATTTTATTCTCTACAAATTATCTCTAATAAAGTTTTTTGGAATTTTGCATTGTTTTTTAGTTATTTTCATTTTAGTGTAAAGCTCTTAAAAAAAACAGTACTCAGATCGATTTCAAAAACTTGACATTAAAATGAAAATAACTCAAAAACAATGCAAAATTCCAAAAAACTTTATTCGAGATAATTCGTAGAGAATAAAATTGTCTACAAAAAAGGTCTGATAACATTTTACGATAAGTCTGATAGTTTCGCCGAAAAAATCAAATTATACTAAAATTTACTATGAATCCAACTTTGATCTCGAATAACTTTTGAAAAATTAAATTTATCGAAAAATGATAAGAGACCTTTCTTGTAGAGCGTTCACTTTCCAACGAAAATGTTCATTGATTTTTCCAATGCTTTGCTTTGCTAATGCATGATAAAACTTCAAACTTAAAAAAAAAAATTCCCATGTTAATCAAACGGGAAATAGAAAATCGCGATGAGACACCACTTGACGTTAAGATTGAGAGCTCCCGTTTTAATTGGGTCATTTTTTCGGTATCCTGAACCAGGGTTGCAAATAGCGCATTAAATTTATAATAGCATTAATGGTTCAATTAAATTTTTTTTTATATTTCATAACCCAAAAATAACAAATTAAAAATGATTTTTTAATTTTTAATCCAACATTTTTTAATTAAAAAGTAAATTTCAAATTTTCAATTCGTAAAAATATTTAAACAAGTAATTTTTTAATTTTTAATCCCACGTGTTTGAAGTAGAATCAATTTTTGAAATTTTAAACCCACGTGATAATTTAAAAACTAATTTTTAAATTTTCTATTTCACTTGTCTGAATAAAAATTAGTTTTTCGATTTTTAATCCTACGTGTGTACATTTAAATTAATTTTTCAATTTTGAATTCCCCGTGCCGAATCAAATATTAATTTTTAAATTTAGAATCCCACGTCTCTGGATTAAAATTAATTTTTTAATATTTAATCTCTCGTTTCTGAATTAAAATTAATTTTTCAATTTTTCAATTCAAGTTGTTGAATTAAAAATGGATTTCGCAATGTTGATTGATATAATTTCAATTACGGATTAAAAATTTAATTTTTAATTGCAAATATTCTCATCAAAAAATTCGCAACTCTGTCCTGAACAATATTTTCAAAGTACATTTAAAAAAAAAAATAGTCAATTTTTTTGACACAGACTATTGTGTATGATAGAGATTTTGATGTGTAATTGAGATATTACTTTTGCTATTTATGATAAATATATAATTGTTTTTATTTTTAACTTTGAACAGGTTGATAATCTTTGTCAATTTTTACCACAAGAACGAGTCTCAGATTTTTCAAAGATGGATTCACGACAATTGTTATTAAATACTGAAAAATCTGTTGGTGATCCGCGATTACACAGTTATCATATGCAATTAATTGAGCTCCGTAGTGCAGAAGAAAAAATGGAAGCTGAGATCCAACAAAAAAAATCAAAACTTGATGTAGAAACTAAAACCCTCGAAGGATTAGAAGAGTCAGTATCCAGTATCAGAGAGAGGACGGCGTTGAGTAAAAAATTAACAAAATTGAAGCAGAAGAGAGCCTGGTTAAAATATGATGATGCACGAAAAGTCGTAACTGATACCAAAGAACAAAGAGACAAAGCATACAAAGAATTGGAACAGTTGAAAAAAACACTAGGTCCTACTAATGATCTTATGGTTAAAAAGAAAAATGATATTAAAAAGCTGGAAAATTTAGTGAATACTCACAGCCGTAAAATAAATGAACACGAATATAAATTGAATAATATAATCGAGGCATTGGAAAATTATCATTACAAAGTAAATGAGTGTAAGAAAGAGTGTAGCAATGAAATAGAAAATGAAAAAATGAGTGATAAAGAAATAAAAAAATCAGAAATACGTAAGAATAAATTAGAAAATGACATGCGTCTGATGATTGACGAGTTAGGATCTGAAGATTTAATTAAAAAACGGTATCAAGAATCAGAACGTCAATTCGCAAGTCAAAAAAAAATAATTGATGATTATTCTGATGAAATAACGAGACTAAAAAACGACAGTATAAAAATAAAAAATGATATCGCTCATAGCCAACGTTATCTAGACAATCTTAAAGATGTTGATTCCAAACGTATGGAAGTTCTTAGAAACATCAGCAATGATGCATACGAAGGCGTCAAATGGCTCAGATCAAATCTCGATAAATTTCGCGGTAAAATTCACGAACCAATGCTGCTGACACTTCAACTTGATCACAATGATCATGCTAAATATGTCGAACGTGTCATAGCACAGCGTGATCTACTAGCTTTCGTATGTGAGAATAAAGATGACATGAATCTGTTGTTGAAATACTTGAGAGAAGACCGTAAATTAATTATCAATGCCGTTCATTCAGACCCAAACAGACCGTATGACAACAGACCTTACATTCCACTTGATCAACTTCGTCAGTTCGGTTTCCAGCATTACTTGATTGAGTTTCTTGAAGCGCCTTTGACTATCATGAAGTATTTGGTTCAAATGTATCAGGTTCATAATATTCCTGTTGGTACTGCGGCTGTTGAAGATAATTCTGATCGTATTCCTGATAATGTACAATTATACTTCAGCCCAAATAATTGTTACAATGTAAGAAAATCAAAGTATACTGGTGATAAATCTACTAGTATTTCACGACTAGGTGCAGCACGTGCGTTTAATATTAATCTTGATACCAGTAAAATACAAGAAAGTGAACAGAGAATCGTTGAATTAACTTACGAATTGGAAAATAATAGTCAAGAAATGCTGACAGTCTGTCAACATTACCAAGAAGAGAATAAAAAATTGGATGAGTTACGTAATAACAAAACTAAATATCGTTCTGAGGTCAATCAAATTCAAAAATTAGAGTCGGAAATAAATGTCGCTAAGAGTAAACTACTGAAATTAAAAACTGAACGTAAGAGTATTGATGAAATAAAAGCGATTACTAAAGAAAAAATAATGAGAATGATAAATAAACAAATTGAGTATTATACTGAGTGTAATAATTTGTATGAGAAGGTTGTATCAATGGCGACACAATCGAATGTTGATTCATTGAAGTTAAAAATGATGCAGCAGGAATTATTAAAATTGTCAAATGAGTCACTGAGTTTGAGGGAGAGACTCGAAGCAGCTAAAGCACGTTTCGGTGATTTAGACCGACAAGTCAATGAAATGAAAGTGGAAATAGATAAACTTTTTGAAGCAGCACTTAGAGAAACCAATGGCATGAATCCTCAAGATCCTGAGTTTCAAAGCTTGCATAAAGCTTTTAAAAAATTACCCAGCAATCTTTCAGATATTGAAAAAGCCATACAAGCATCGAATGCTAAACTTTATTGTTTAGCTAACAATGATAATGGAGAACAAGTTCTCAGAGAGTATGACAGACTTAAACAAGACATCGACAGACTAAACAATGAAACGCAACAACTCAATGATAAAATGAAAACGAATCAAGATCAAATCACTAAAATACACGACGACTGGCTACCGCTTATCAATGCATTAGTTGAACAGATCGATAAAAACTTTTCCACTTATTTTGCAAGTGTTGGTTGTGTTGGCGAAGTCAAATTCAACGTACCTGATAATATTAAAAATTATGAAATGTATGCATTGCAAATATCTGTCAAGTTCCGCGATACTGATCAGCTTCAAATATTTGATCAACAAAGACAGAGTGGGGGTGAAAAAGCTTTTACAACTGCAATTTATATGCTTTCACTTCAAGAGTTGTGCAACGTACCATTTAGATGCGTTGATGAAATAAATCAAGGAATGGATCCTGTTTATGAGAGACGTGTTATGGATTTACTTGTTGAATTGACGATGAACAAGAAAGGGTCGCAATACTTTTTAATTACACCTAAAATACTTCCTCATTTACATTACAATGATAATTGCCGGATTCATGTCGTTCATAATGGTCCGTTTGTTGTTTCCAATGATAAATTTAATATGCAAAACTTTTGCTCAAGAATTGTCGCTTAACATTTCATTATTATTTTACTTTTTATAATCATTAAGGCCATTCTCAGATAGTGCTCCTACTTTCTTAAAATATTAAATGACTTTCAATTATAATGACTAGGACCAGGATTTTTGCTTTTATTTAAAAATAGCAATTAATAATTGAAATATTGGCCGTATAAAAAAATTTTTCAAATAAAAGTTGTAGGAAATTTTATTTTCTAGAGAAAATGTCTCTTATGATTTTTTTATACGACCAATATTTTCACCGTAATTTCAAAATTAAGATTTTTAGAATTAACAAAAATTTGAATAATTCATTATGAATCTCAATTTTCAAATTACGGTGAAAATATTGGTCGTATAAAAAAATCATAAGAGACATTTTCTCTAGAAAATAAAATTTCCTACAACTTTTGTTTGAAAAGTTTTTTTATAAGACCAATATTTCCGCCGTAATATTTCGAAGTTAAGGCAAAAATCTTGTCCCTAATAATGACCGTATTTAAATTTTGATAATTAATTAAAAAAAAATTTGAGTATTAGTTTACAAAAAAACACCGCAGTTATAATTTCGCTGACACAAAGATTTAAAAAAAAATTTATTTACAGTTGATATCAATTAGGAATTGAACGAAATTTTGAAAATAAATTTCAGTAAAATCTTCATGTCAATAATTCGGAATATCAAATTTTTTATGCTAAAATTTATTTACTAAATTTTGTTCAATTCCTAATTGATAACAACTATGAGTAATTTTTTTAAAAATCTACATCTCGGCAAAATTGTAACTGTGTTGTCCTTTTTTCAATTAATGCTTTAATTTTTTTTAAATTAATCAATTAAATTGTAATACTCTGACAGTTCAAGGTCATTGAATATTTTTAAAAATTGGGGGGCACTGTCTGAGAATGCCCTTAATATATATAACTTATTATTATTATCATTAGGGTCAGGATTTTTGCTTTAATTTGAAAATAATAATCAATAATTAATAATGTGAAATTTTTGATTTTACGGCAAAAATATTGGTCGTTTAAAAAAACTTATTGAACAAAAGTTGTAGGAAATTCAATTTAAAAAAAAAATGTCTCTTATAATTTTTTCTTAGGACTAATAAAGAAGCCGTAATTTCAAAATTAAGATTTTTGTAACTATCAAAAATTTAAATTATTCATTATGAATCTCAATTTTGGAATAACGGTAAAAATATCGGTCGTATCATAAATTTTTTCAAATAATTTTGTTCAAAATTTGATTTTATAGAAAAAATGTCTCTTATAATTTTTTCTTAGGACTAATAAAAAAGCCGTGATTTCAAAATTAAGATTTTTGTAATTATCAAAAATTTGAATTATTCATTATGAATCTTAATTTTGGAATTACGGTGAAAATGTTGATCGTATCAAAAAATTATACGAGAGATTTATTTTAGAAAATTAAATTTCCTACAACTTTTGTTTGAAATTTTTTATGGTAAAACAAATATTTTCGCGGCAATATCAAACATTTGAAAAATTCATTTAAAAATTAAGGCAAAAATCTTGTCCCTACTTATTATTATTATTATTATTTTTTTTATTATTATTATTATTAAACTGTTTCTTCATCTTTTATATTTATGACAAAATTACAATTATTACTTACATTAAAAATTTATAATTACATAGAAAATTAAATATTTTTATTAAATAATTTTTTTTTGTTTTTATTTCATCCACTTAAAATTTGTATGAGTAATTTTAAATTTTTACAAGAGCCGGAAATATTTTTGAAATTTGTATTTAAATGAATGACGTCACTCATTATTATTCTATCTTATCGCACGTTGACTTATTGACGATAAAATATGTTTTATATTAAAGAGTTTATCGCCTCAGAGCAGGAACAAAAAATCAGTTTAGTCTTAAATTTAGAATCTAAACCAATCAGTTGTTACAATTATTAATTAATTATAATTTTAATTACAAATTTAAAAAAAAAATGAATATTAGTTTAAGCCGTAATAGTTTAAAGCTTTTTAGTTTTTCAAAAATAAAGTCTATCAAGTGCAATGCTCGGAGTTCATCTCAGTATTACCCAATTGATGAACATATTTTCGGATTAAATGAACAGCAAAAAGAGGTTTATGTTCTATCACTTATTTATTATACATTTAATAGATAATTATAAATTATTTTTATTTATTTTAGTTACGAACGTCTGTTTTTAATTTTGCGCAAAAAGAATTAGCCCCGAACGCTTCTCAAATTGATAAGAACAACAATTTTGATGATTTACGAGTGAGTTATTTTTTATTTTTATAAGTGATTATTATTTTATTGTTTTTTAACGTTAATATTATTGACGTAGAAAATTTAAAATTAACTGTATTTTATTTAAATATATTCTCATATTTTCTGTTTGTTAGTTACACATACATTTACTATCTATAAATAAATTCCAGTTATTTTGTAAGAGTTTTGACCTTTTGATATTTTTGTTGTAGGTAATTTCGAAATAATATATTGTTTAGAAGAAACTTTAGAATAAAATTTATCGAAAAATCTATTTTAATAACAGATTACTTAAATATTAATTAATACGAGCAACCTGCAGTCACTACGTGACTGCCCAAAGATCACTACTAAATTTATAGAATACGCAGAAAAAAGGATTTCTCGCCGCAACAAAATTTTAATTTGCACCAAGAAATTTTATGCATTATCAATTAAATACAAAAATTGTCTTGGGGCGAGAAAAGATTTTTTTGCTCAAGAAATAATTACTTGCACCGAGTAATTTTTTCTAGTTCTAAATAAATTTTTGTTTTCAATTCACAATGCAAAATATTTCTTGGGGTAAGTAAAAATTTTCTTTAGGCGAGTAAAGATTTTTTGTGTCAATGAATCCTTTTTTTTTCTATGCACACTTTTTTGGCTTTGAGAAGCTTCCTAAAACCAAAAGGGAGTAGAAAAATCTGTCATTTGGGAATAAGTACCGCGATATAAATAATATAGGTATATATTCAGTGACATTCAGTCATATTTAGTGACAGAATAATTAAAGTATTAATTTATTTAAAGAAAATAAATACGATCGTCTTTTTCGTCGCGTAATTTAAATGTAATTCGAACGATATAGACAAATCTATTTCTCTCAATACTTGGCAATTAAAAAGAGTTTAAACTGAAAAGGCACAAATTCAAGTCGAGACCTATCTAATGATACCAATTTCAATAATATTAACTAATTCTATCATATAGATATGGCGGGAACAAAATTATCCTTATTCTCTTAATAGTGTAGATATAGATAAAATTCTTAAGGGGGACCACTAGTGTGACCGCCTGGAAAAAACGATGATTTTTAAGAATTTTTTTAAAGAAAACTACTGTATGGAATGTTTTAATCTTTTAAGGATATATTTGTGGATATATAATGAATACAAGATAAAATTTTTGTATCAAAAAATTCAAAATTCAGTGAGTTATTCACAATCTCCCAACGCTAAAAAAAAAAAAAAGTTCCCCCCGCTGCAGTGATAGCGACCGTCACAGTGATGAAATAAAAAAACCAAAAAGTTTATGAAACTAGAAGGTATTTTCCGTACCATGACCCTCGGGCTAACAAAAAATTTGAATTTTCACAAAATGGCGGAGTTTTAAAAAAAAATTTCAAATTTTGCGCGAAAATTTGATGATTTTTGGCCTGACAAAATTACATTTTTGATTCGATCAAAAAACTGGAGGTCCGTGGTACATGAAAAAATATATATAAGACACTGCAATTTAAATTAAATCAATCGGATGATTTGCCTTCGAGTTATAAGTGCAGTAATTTGGAAAATTCATTTTCGAAAACCGATAAGCGGCTGCTCTTCAGATGGCTGTAACTTAAAAAAAGTATTCGAGATATGGACTAGAAATTGTAGTGTTATTTTTGAAGGTATAGACTATCGAAACATGCAAAAAAAAAATGACTTGATTTTTCAAAATTTCACACTAGCAGTCCCCTTTAAATTAATAAAATTTTTTTGTAACCTAGTTACTAAAAAATTTTATATTTCAGTCATTTTGGAAACAACTTGGTAATCTAGGTCTGTTAGGAATTACAGCACACCCCAAGTATGGAGGTACAGGTGGTAGTTACTTAGATCACGTAATCGTGATGGAAGAATTAAGTCGTGCTTCCGCATCTATTGGCTTGAGTTATGGCGCCCACTCGAATTTATGCATCAATCAGATCCATCGAAATGGAACAGAAGAACAGAAACTCAAGTATCTGCCAAAAGTAATTGACTAAAAAAAACTTTTTATTTTATTTAATCCATTAAACAAATTTATTTATTTAAATAGTTATGCAGCGGCGAACATTTCGGTGCATTGGCGATGTCTGAATCAGGATCAGGTTCGGATGTTGTCTCAATGAAACTTAAAGCTGAAAAACACGGAGACTACTATATTTTAAATGGTAATAAATTTTGGATTACCAATGGTTCTGATGCTGATACTCTTGTCGTTTATGCCAAAACAAATCCTAATGTTGATAAACCACAACATGGGATAACAGCATTTATTGTTGAAAAAGGTACTGAAGGTTTTAGTACAGGAATTAAATTAGACAAGCTTGGCATGCGCGGTTCTAATACAGCCGAATTAATCTTTCACGATTGCAAAATACCTGGTAAATTGTTTCAACTATTTATAATTTTCAAATTTATGTTTTAACTCAATTAATTCATTTAAATAATTACAGCTAAAAATATATTAGGTGAATTGAATAAAGGAGTTTACGTTTTGATGAGTGGATTAGATTTAGAAAGACTTGTTTTAGCTGGAGGTCCACTTGGGTAATTATTATTAATCATCATGCAAATAATTCTGATTCACTTATTAACATTACGTGTATGTTTTATAGAATTATTCAAGCGTGTTGTGATATATCATTCGAATATGCTCACGAAAGAAAACAATTTGGCAAAAGAATTGCCGAATTTCAAATGTTACAAGTACATCTTATTTATTTTAACATCTACTCTTTTATTATTAGATCTTAATTTTATAGTAGGGTCGTTAAAAAATAAATTTTCTCAGACACCCCATGAAAAGCTTCTTTTTAGAGGAAAATACGTGGGGAATTTGGTTCTTTCTTTTTCAGTAAAAAGAACACGAGCCTCGGGACGATCGAAGTTCATTTTTCGATACAGTTGAGGTTTTTTTTTAAATATCTCATGAAATATGCAGATTAAAGGAAAAAATCACAGATACAATTTTGTAGGAATTTAAATTCTTGACAAAAAAGGTCATGTTCATTTTTTTTGCAGGATGTGTATTTATGAAGATATTTTAAAAAAACTTTTTCAGATCTCATAAATTGAGCGTTTCAAGAATTACAAATGTTGAGAATAACATTTTTATGAGTATATAGAAACTATATCAAGCGTTAATGATTGATATGTTACGAGTTACGAAGTTGTCTATATTTAAGAAAAAACTTTATTTTTACTTTGATAGAAGGATTTCTTAGTATTTAAAAAATATTTCTTAGTATTTAAGAAATATTTCTTAAATACAAAGAAATATTTCTTAAATACTAAGAAATATTTTTTAAATGCTAAGAAATGATGTTTAAGAAATGATTTCTTAAATACAAAGAAATCTTCTTAAATGCTAAGAAATCCTTCTATCAGTGTAACATTCGTAATCCTTTAAATGCTCAATTGATAAGATCTAAAAAAGTTTTTTTAAAATATCTTCGTAAATACACATTTTATAAAAAAAATGAACATGATTTTTTTTGTCAAGAATTTAATTTCCTACAAAATTGTTCCTACGCGGAGAGAAAAACATGGGAATTTAATCAATTTTACTTGGGATAAATTCCCTTGCGACATAGCAAATTTTAATTTATCAATTAGGGAAAAATTAGAATATAACCATATTTTGTAGGAATTTTACCCATACACTGTAAAAAATTCGCGGAGTGAATGCGGATTAAATCCGGAGTGAATGCGGAGTGAATGAATTTTTAATTATTCACTCCCCTCGGAGTGAAATTCACTCCGCAGGGGAGTTTTCGCGGAGTAGATAATTTTTTATTAATTTAATCCCTTTCGTGAAGTTTTGTAGATATTATTAATAAAAAATAACTCCACTCAATTAAATCGAAGTAAAAACTCGCGTATTACATAATTGATCAGCTGATACGCACACACATACGCACACACATATTTAGACACACACGCGCACTCGCACACACACGCACGCACACATTTGCACACACACACATTTGTACACACACGCACATACTTGCACACACGCACACATTTGCACACATGCATACATGCACACATTTGCACACACACATTCGCACACAAGCACACATTCGCACACACGCACACAAACACACCCAAACACACACATGCACGCAAACACACACTCGCGCACACACACACACACATATTGTTTAGCAGTTTCATATAAATTAATATAAATTTATTTAAGTATTAAAACTCCGGACCGGAGTGAATTGGGAGTGAAATAAAATCCGCGTCACTCCGCAATCACTCCGCTAAAAAAAAACTCCCAATTCACTCCGCATGCGGAGTGATTCTTTTTAAATCTCCGGCACTCCGAGTGGCGGAGTGAATGCGGAGTGAATTCGGATTTAATTTCAATCCGAATTCACTCCGGATTCACTCCGGATTTTTTACAGTGTATATTATAGGAATATCTTCTATATTACCATTGGAAAAATTTCCATGTAGATATGGAAAAATTCCTCTGTTAACATTTTGCTGAAATTCTTTTATTGACATGGGTATTTTTACTATGACAGTATAGAAATTTTTCCCCATGTTACCGGAGTAACTTCTTCTATGTTGACAAGGGAAAAATTCCTCTGTTAACATAGTAAATATTCCTATGTTGACATAGTAAAAATACCCATGTTGGCATGGGAAAATTTTTCATTTCAACATAGGAAAAATTGTTATGTTGCATCGGAAAAGTCCACAAGAAGCTAAAACCACACGGAAAAATTGAAACCCGACTGGTTCGTGTGCAGCACACGACTGAGTCGTGTGCAAGAAAAAATGAGGGCAAGCACACGACTGGTTCTGGTGCGCACCCGAACCAGTCGTGTCTAGTACCGTACTCAGTCTGGTGCAGCACCCGAATTGCAGCACCGTAATCAGTCGTGTGCAGAACAATACTGATTCGTGTGTGCACCCGAACCAGTCGTGTCTAGCACCGTACTCAGTCTGGTGCTGCCGATGTTGCCATTCGGGTGGCGCACCAGCCTGAGTACGGTGCTAGACACGACTGGTTCGGGTGCAACACCGTACTCAGTCTGGTGCTGCTCACGACTCATTCTGGTGCAACACCGTAACCACTCGTGTGCTACACTCGAACAGTTACTGTTCGAAATTATAGTAATCTATACAGTTACATGATTGACAGTATGATTTTTGCAATTTTCACCAGCAAAATTTAACACTGCCTTTTAGTAGCGTTCACGATTATTATATAAAAGAGGTTTCTATGATAGGAATTAGATGAAAAAAATTGACTTAAACTAACTAATTGTAATTTAGATTGTTTGTCATTGAAATTTATTCATATATGAATATGAATTGCAAAAATTGCAGAAATCATACTGTCAATCATGTAACTGTGTAGATTACTATAATTTCGAACAGTAACTGTTCGAGTGTAGCACACGAGTGGTTACGGAGTTGCACCAGAATGAGTCATGAGCAGCACCAGACTGAGTACGGTGTTGCACCCGAACCAGTCGTGTCTAGCACCGTACTCAGTCTGGTGCGCCACCCGAATGGCAACAACGGCAGCACCAGACTGAGTACGGTGCTAGACACGACAGGTTCATGTACACACACGAATCAGTATTGTTCTGCACACGACTGATTACGGTGCTGCAATTCGGGTGCTGCACCAGACTGAGTACGGTACTAGACACGACTGGTTCGGGTGCGCACCAAGTGCTTGCCCTTATTTTTTCTTGCACACGAACCAGTCGGGTTTCAATTTTTCCGTGCATAAAAATACCCAATATTTTGGTCACTATTATCATTTAGGCCTTAAAGCGATAAAATAGAGTCGTGTGAAGGTTTTAAGATTTACGAAAATAGAATTTCAGAGTTTTCGAAAAAATTCTGTGGAATTTAACTAAAATTTTTTTGTAGCACCTACCAATGAACAAATGTTAACATTTGACAATAGAATCGTCAACGTATAGGTCTATAGAACCGTCTAAACTGAAAAGAGTTTTGTACTTAACTGAACCCCTTTCTATGACAAGGAATAAATATAAAGGTTTTTATTAAATAAAACCACATACGTAAAATTTTTTATCAATAAATCAATCTAGGAAGCTTTGTTATTTATCCGAATTTGACGATTCATTTCCACAAATATTATCACTATTCTTGTAACGGTTCAATCTGTTAAAAGATAAAACAGTAATGTTTACTAGGGTTTACAATATATATTATTGATTAAATAAGTCAAATACTTTATTCAATCCACAAAAAATTAATTGAACTATTTTTACAATTATATATAAACATTTGGTCTAAGTATTCGAGTAGTTGTCGGAATTGAAAGATTTCAATGCATACAATAATCACAATTGCTCTCCATATTTTATTTAAGTACTTTTGATAAATTCACTCAACACTTCGAGAACGAAACTCACTGATGAAAAGAACCAACTGATTGTCAGTAAAATTAATGCAAAGGTGACAACTTTAAATTCTACCAGTCGGTAATAATTTTGCATTAATTTATCTTCGATTACTTTAGTTCGGTTTATCCTATTCTACGATAATCCAACTCTTCCAAAAATTCGAGCATTACATCGAAAACACATTGGTGAATGCGCATGAGGACACTATTAACGCGATCATTTAATGGCCAATTATTACGCATCGTCAGTGATGAAAAACCCTAGCGGTTTTGGTGCCACCGTGGGAACTCGGAAAAAACTCGACAGAAACTCAATTATGACACGGAGTTTTGTCCGTGTTTTTGAAGAGTTTTGCCAGTTTTCTCTTGGAGTTTCGTTGGTGTTTTCTTGTAGTTTTGTCGGAGTTCTTTGGGTGTTTCCTTGTAGTTTAGTCGGAGTTTCCACAGATTCTAGCGCTTTTAGCGCCACCGTAGAAATTCGGAAAAAACTCGAGCGAAACTGGCTGTAACGTGGAAGTTTCGACGGTGTTTTCATGGCAGTAATGCGGTATTTTTGTATACAGTTACGACACGGAGTTTTTGCGGAGTTTTGTTGGTGTTTTTACTGACTTTCGTTGGTTTTCTCTCAGAGTTTTATTGGTGTTCTCTTGGAGTTTCGTCGGTATAATCACGCAGTTTTCTTGGTGTTTTGAGGGAGTTTTTCATGTGTTTCTTTGTAATTTAGTCAGAGTTTTTACGGATTCTCGCGCTTTTAGCACCACCCTAAGAATTCGGAAAAAACTCGATTGAAACTGGAACGAATGAAATTATTTAAATTCGTTTCAATTTGGATAAATTCTGATTTTCCTGCCGAGTTAGACAGAATTCATTTTTAAGTTAGGTACCGAATTAACAGAATTTATTTGAATTACATAGAATTAAAAATTCGATTCTGTTTAATTCGATCGAATTCAGTTGTTTAATCAGGGTAACCAAATTCATAACTTATTTCCATAAATATTTTCACTATTCCTGTAACAGTTAAATCTGTTAGGTGACAAAGTAACATTTATATTCACTAGGGTTATTAATTTATATTATTGACTAAATACAGCAAATAGTGTGATAAATTCACAGAAAATATATCAAAACATTTTTATAATTTATATAAAATTTTGGTTCAAGTACTCGTTTAGTTGTCGAAATTGAAAGATTTCAATGCGTATAATAATTACAATTGCTCTCCATATTTTTTTATAAGTACTTTTAATAATTTTGTTCAATGATTCGATAACAAAACTCACTAATGAAAAGATCAAACCGATCGCAAGTAAAATAAATGCAAAGGTGACATCTTCAAAGTCTATCGGCCGATAATAACTATGCGTTGATTTATCTTCTCTTATACTAAATATGCGATCTATCCGATTCAGTGCTCTTTTCCGCCATTCTCCAAAAACTTGTGATTGGTGTAAACGCATGAGAAAATTATTAACGCGATCCGCCAATGGCCATCTCTTACGCATTGGCAGTAATGGGCCATTAAACTTTAAAGCATTCGCAGGAGAGTGTAATTTGTATTTAGCAATTAGGTAATTTAAATTTAATCTGGAATCAATACAAGCAATAGATTCACTGGTGCCGATATAGTCAGAACATGGTCCCCCGTCAAATATCGTTTTATTTAGCAATAATGGATCTTCAATATAATCGATACGTACAGAAGGAGCATAAATTACTGTATACCGCGGATCTTTTAGATCATCTAGAGTCTCGACATTTTTTCTGTACACGAGTTTTGTCAAAAATGCCGCAAGATGGCCAGAAAATGTTGCCTGCATTATCAAAAAATATAGAAATATTACGGAAAAAAATAGTCGCATCTTTGCTGTGTCCATTCGGGTGTAAATCGAGTTATTTACCAGCAGTCTCAGGCACTCAAAAATAGCAAACGATAATCTTGAATTTTTTTTTGTTCGGGTTGATAAATAAATAACAATAAAAACCATTAGCAGAATAATTGTTGTAGCAATGATGGTTAACCAGCCGTAGAAATCAAACATTTTTTCCAATGGTGTCATTAGTCCGCGATTGTGGGTCACTATAATATCATGACTAAATTGTAATGGGTATGACAAGTAGTAATAATTGTAAACAACCATCGATCCAAACTCCACCTGATATAATACTAAATCTACTGAACGATGATGCAGTAAAATCTCTATTGGAATCTCACATTCCTCCATTTGACTCTCAGAGTCAACATAAGTTATATTCAGTGTTACATTCAGACTTATCATTAACAACGATCCGATCGTTCCCATGTCTCGACCTAATTTTTCCTCTAGATAATCATAATCAGTGTATATAGTTAATTGTTCATCAACAGGGCCACATGAGTCTTGTGATGATCGTAGTACTTTTATCGCGTAGCCATTCAGATATTTCGTTCGATCAAATAATATATTATCACATATATTTGGAGCTATTTAAAATAAATATTAGTTATTATACTCTTCATAAAAGACATTGAAAGTAGGGGTGTGCGAATCATATTCGAATCGAATAGTGGCATTCGAATCGAATATTCGAATAATTCGAACTATTTGAATAGTTCAAATAATTACCTTTTGTTCTCAAACTACTCGATTTCGATGAAAAATTAACTTATTTGGGTGTATTTTACTTAATTAGAATATTTTTTTCATAACTCATTACTAAAATAATACAAATTTGACCAAAAATTGTTGACCATTGTTGTTAAAAAAAAGTGCAATCTGGCCATATCCAAAACATCCTATGGCAAAATTGTCGTAAAATTTCCAATATAAAATCATCTGCAGTAAGTATTTAATCTGCAAATTTTTTACCGTATGTTATCCGAACTGTGCATATATGGTTCAAACTCTGTAGTTCATGACAGTCACATCATTGAACAATGTTGTAGCAGTCAAAATAAACGCTTATTTAATAAGTTAAAAGATAAATACATTACATATTACAAACGACTGCCCTGATTAAACAACTAGATTCAACCAAATTAAACCGAATTAAATTTTTAATTCTATTTAATTCAGATTAATTCTGTTAATTCGGTACTTAACTTAAAAATGAATTCTGTCTAATTCGGCAGGAAAATCAGAATTTATCCGAATTGAAACGAATTAAAAAAATTGTATTCGGTTTAATTCGAAAATAATCCTTGAATTTCTGGTTTCGACTCTGAATTAAACTGAATTAAAAATTTTTAAATCGGTTTAATTCTGTTTAATTCGAAAACAATTCTTGAGTTTCTAGTTATGACTCCGAATTAAACTGAATTAAAACAAATTCGAAATTTTTAAATCGGTTTAATTCTGTTCAATTCGAAAATAATCCTCGAATTTCTGGTTCTGACTCCGAATTAAACTGAATTGAAACGAATTCGGAATTTTTAAGTCGTTCGCAAGAACCGTATGAATTCTTTTCTTAAGTCAACCTTTTCAAATCCAAGAAACTTCTACTTCGCCCAGGGATATTTTGAGCTTCATTCTTGCCCATAAAAAACTTTGTTGGGTTGAGAAAAGTTATCCCGAGCTAAGTATACCTTTTGTCCTGTGTACACAGTCAACAGCAAAGATATTTATAATTACTATAATTTGTTGTCTTGAACAAGACATTGGTAAGGAAAAATTAAAAATTGTTAACAATATTTGTCATTTGTAATGTTCGGAATATTTTATTGAATTTCAAAATCGTTAGGTTGAATACATAAATATTTCTTATAGCTATTATCATTATCAAAATTCTCAGATTTTATACATATATACACTAATTGTTCTCTTATAGCCGATACTGGAAAATCTATTATATTTTCTGTAAAACTAGTAATTATCCACATATGCTCTAGATTAGCTACCGGTGTAACATTTAAAGTTTCGACTTGCATGTGTGCATCTCCATTTTTACAAAAGAAATTACAAATTTGCACCATCTGTCTATCATGCAATATTACATAAGAGTTATTTGTTTTGATTGACTTTGTATACAACGGTATCGTAGACTTTAGCTCCAAAATTACACTGATGATAACTAAATGCTGAACTACTTCCTGAATCATTTTCACTGTTTAATAACACTCTATTATGGTTAGTCCGTACACCACCTTTGGTGATCAATTTTTTTTATTAATTTGCTCCCTACAGTAGTCCCAGGCTAAGGCATTAGATTCACTAAGTAGTCTAAGTTTAGAAGTATTGTATCTAAGCGTACGGCAGACCATTTGTTTCATAGCGCCATTAGGACCACTAACTTTCAATTTTAACTGAATATAACAGAATTAAAATTTTTAATTCGGTCGAATTCGGTCTTACCAAATTTAACAGTATATAACAGAATTAAAATTTTTAATTCGGTTGAATTCAGTTGTTTAATCAGGGTGTCGATTCAAAATTTATCCAGAGTTAAAGTCACATTAAACTTTTTGTCAACATTTTTACAATTTTGCAAGTTATAAAATTTTTAAAAAACTAATTATCAAAACTGCAAGATTAATAACGAAAATTGAAGCTTATTAAATAAGCTTCATGATGGACTTAACATAAATAGTATACTCCTTTCTGTTCAAAAGTTATTGCATGAAAATTTAGTCAATGATGATTTTTTTAAAAACAGAATAAATACGTTGAATAAAAATTTTCCTTTTGTTTACTAATTAGTTTATAATTTGATTTAAACTTTAATTATTTGAATAATTCAAACTATTCACATAAATCGAACTATTCGATTCGCCTCGAATAATTCGAAGTTTCGAGTATTCGCACACCCCTAATTATAACCCATCAATTTTAACTCAAGTTACAGATAGTTTAATATTAAACTCCTGAGGTTGTGGTTTCAAATCCCGTTCTCGGTATTTTCGTTTCGTTAAATAAATAAAACTTACCATTCAAATTAAACCCAATTTCTTGGGAGTAATGACCTAAAAAAAGTCTCCAGTGACCGTGATTATCATTCAAATATATCTCATCGATTTTAAACCAAAACGGCGGTGCATAATCAGCAAAAGAATTCAATGTTACTATATCAATTGTTCTCTTTAGTTTCTGACATTGAACAATAGTATACTTTACAATTTTCAAACTCAACTTGATAATCACGAAATACCTCTATTACTTTCCAGGAATTATCTTTGTCAAATACAAACATTGTCTCGATTTTTAGTAAGGGCTCTGATGTTGTTTTCGTATACACTGAAGGAAAACTGCCCAGGTAGAAAGTCATCAATGGAATTAGCTTGTATTAAGCTAATTTTATCAGTTTTAGCCTAAAATTAGCCAACAAACTATGGTTAACACAAGGTTAGTTGGTAACGCTTTGTATCGCTAACATAAAGCTTGCAGTTTTAGCTTGCATAAACAATTTAGCTTACTATAAGGTTAAAAGTATATCTTATTCTTAGCTAGAATAGATTTGGTAATTTAAGTTTGAAAACATGTTTACAGAGAAAAATTTTTTATTATTTTTTTTTTTGTACACAAACATCAGATATTGGGCATTAAATGTGTAGTGTTGTATATATTTTCCCTAGCGGTTTTGACGTCACCGTATAAACATTTATCTGAAAATAATAATAATATTTATTTAAAATCATAAAATAATTAATAAGACGATTTGAGGTTATGCATTACCTTAGATGTAAATCAACTACAAATACATTTCAGAATTATTCTAGTCACATTCAATAGAGAAAAATATATAAGTTTTATTAGTATATAAATTATAAATTAACTTTTGTTTGTTGAAATATTTTAAACTTACCCTAATAATAGTGCAATATCAATAATAAACTTTGATTATAACTTGCAATCAACCTCTGTCTAACAAACAAGCTTCCAAGTAGATGGCACTCTTTACTGCCGTGAAGCTAAATTCATTATTAGTCAGTAACCCTAGCGGTTTCACCGCGACGGTGAAAGCACGGTCGAATTACGGTGTTTTTACCGTGAAAACACGTCTTCCGTGTTTTGACAGTGAAGCGGCGGAGATTCGACGGTGAATTTACGGTGGTTTCTGTGCAGTCACGCTACTATGTACCGACCGAGTCCACACTGTGTTTTTACGGTGGTTTAAGGGTGTTTCGAAAGCGAGTTCACAGTGTTCTGACGGTGAATTTCCAGTGTTTTCATAGTGGTTTCACAGTGGTTGGCAGTAATTTCCACGGTGAGCTCACGGTGGTCCCACGATGGCCTCACAGTATTTTCGCGTGGATTTTTCAGCGTTTTCTCTGTGGTAGTTCAGTATTTCCTCGTTGTTTTCACTATGATTTCATGGTGTCTTCACCATTGATATATTTTTTTCTTATAGTTTCCAAATCTCTGTCAATCATATTTTCTTATTTTCTCAGTACTTTTGATAATTATCTTTTCTAAAGTGTATTGTTAAATTATTAAAATGAACAAAGCTTATCATTTTAAGTTATCTTATCAATATGAGTACACAGAAAAAAGGAATTTCTTGGCGCCAAAAAGTTGCACTCACCCCAAGAAAATTTTGACTTGCCCTAAAGAAATTTAAGCATAATGAATTGAAAACAAAAATTTTTTTGTGGCGACAAAGAATTTTCTGAATTCAAGAAAAAATTTTTTTAGGCGAAAATAAAATGTTATTGCGTCAAAAAATTTTTCTAGTCCCGAAGTGAATTTTGTTTTTATTCAATAATGCAAAATTTTATATAATTGAGTTCTAGCAAATTCTATTTAATAGCGATTTCTGAGTAAATATGCCGCGCAGGTTTGTGAATCATTATATTTTGTAATATACTTTAGATACGACTAAATAATGTAACATTATTCGAAAAAAATGATTTTACAATGATTCATAAATCTTATAAAGTCTATGAAATTTTTCAATTTACCGCATTCATAAATGTTGTAAAGTACGCAAACTTTTTTAAAATTTTTGAAAATAAGCTAATAAGATCATTAGTGAGATAGTTAAGGACATTTCGATGTTTGAATAATGAATTTAGTTATAAAAAACTTAGATTTCAAATTTAAAATATTGTATGGTTAAGTTTGAAAAATTTTAACTTCTCATTTACATAATTTACCAAAAAAAGTATTTATTGCCCCGCTACTAGTGGGTATACCGGTATTGGTCTCGTTACCCTATAAACAATTATATAATTGAATGTAATACAAATCAGAAAATCAATCATTTATTAAATATCTTTAATTTTCTAAAGTTCATTTGTGCTTATATAAATACAATCAATCCCCACAATCAAGGGTGTGATTTGGCACAGTGGATAGCAGATCAGACTTTGAATGCGAAGGCGCTGGGATCGATCCTCCGAGTAGGCGTTAATTTTTTTTTTTTTTTTTTTCGCTATAAAATTTATGGACGCATCATGAAACGATGAGCTGACTGTGGAAATACGGTGAATTCACGGTTAAAAAACTGTCAAGCCATCGGAAAGCCGTTGTAAACTCACCGTGGATATCGCTGAAAACCACTGTGGAGCGCACCGTAGTTTTACGGTGGTTTCACCGTAAAACCACCGTGAGATTACTGTGACCTTACGATCGAAACACCGTGGAAACACTCTTTAAGTGCAATGGAAACGCGGTCGGAATACAGTGGCGTGACTGCACGAAAAATACCGTGATTTCACTGCATTACAACCACGTTTTCACAGTCGTTCCACGGTGTTTTAACGGTGTTTTTACTGTAAGGTCACCGTGGCGCTAAAATCGCCAGGGAAATTACTGATTAGTCAGTAAATTTATTCAAAGCTACTGATCTTTCAGTAAATTTTGTAACCACTGAAAAAATCAGTAACATTTTTACTGATTTAACTTAAGAGAGTAAGGACGTTCTAAAAAATTCAAATTTTTTTATTATGAGCATTAAAAACTTGTGATTCAATAAATTAAAAAAAATCAAAACTTACTTGCTTAGTATATATTTTTCTTTCTATATGTTGCAAATAAAATTGAACTTATTCATTACTTATAATCAATAACACAAAATCCTAATTAACCTCAAACTTCAGTTTTCATTGTACGCTTGGAGTAATGTTAGCAGATAAGGTAGTTTTAAGTTTAGAATCCAAGCTTAGAACAAATCTTATCATATGCGTGGAAAAAGAGCTAACAGCAAGGTATATTTGAAGGTTAGTTACACTCTGAAGACTTGTCATTGAATTCATCCTAATAACAACCTAGAATAAAGCTTACAAAACAAGACTTAGATGTTAAGCTAAAATAAAGCTATTTTGAAGTTTCAAACTTGTCCAACTAAGACAATTTTCTACCTGGGTGGTAAAGTTATCGACAATCATTACAAGAAATCTTATTTCTTGATGCGCTACTACTTCATTTGTTATGTCGTATTCATAAGTCATAACAATATCACTAATTCTATTCGGCACTTGAAAATTTTCACCATTTGCCCAAAATCCGATTGTTCCTAACTCCATTTCGCAATTTTTGAACAAATCTCTCTAATTGTACAAAAAATAATAAATTATCTAATTAATAAGCCGATTATTTATGTAAATTTATTTACCATAAGATTGTTAAATAAATCAACGCCATGTTCTAACGCGACTTCTATTTTTCCAATAACCAAATTTTGAATAATACAAACGATTATTATTGCTATTAATTTCGTCATTGAAAGTATTATTCATGCACTTGTAAGTGCTGACTAGTAAGCTTTGAGTTTGAATCCTTACTAAACGTTTTCGGGCTTCAGCATATGCGTTAATATTTTATCGAAATGGTGATATTAATCAAATGGTAAATAAAATAAGAAAGACGCACCCAATATTTATATTTTGTTACACTTTCATTCATTTATTATTTATCTAAGATAAGTGACCAGCGAGTTTTTTATTTTTAAACATTTCCTCAATTTTAAAAGCTTGTCAGTCTTCAACTTTCCTGCAAATTTCAGATCACTCGATCAAATAGACTCTGAGTTCATTAAAAATTAAAAAAAAAAACTTTTCTCTAAAGCTTAACTGAAGCTTTTGATGTTAAGAAAATCAATTGTGAAGATGATAAGAAAGAAAAAAATCGAAAAAAAAATTTTGAAAAAATCAATTTTTATGAAAACAAGAATTTTTTCCAATAATTAATGTCAAAGCCAGTCTTGGCCCAGCCTTGGTAGAAGTTTGGAATGATAATCTCGGGCCAAGCCTGGTTGCCATCGACGAAACAAATAAATTTGATTAAAAAAAAAATTTATTATTATTAACCTAACAGAGTTTGTGATCATCAACGTTTAAACTATTTAAGTGAGGTAAATAATGTGAAAAAAACGCGATGAAAATTCTGCTGGGTTCTGGGCGCGAACTGCCATCCTTCTGATTGCTGGGTCTAAACGGTAGCTACTGGACGAACCTCCTAATGTTGAACTGACACTTTTATATGATCTTCTTATTCATTTTACTACAACCACTCAGTTTTATGCAATATAAAGAGCAATTTAATTAATATTTTCGATTAAGAAAAAAAAAAAAAACAAATAAATTATTTCGTATTATTTTTATTATAATTTCATAATTTTTTTAAAATAAAATTTATTAAATTTAATTGATTATTTATCAAGAACCCAGTTTAAAATTCCACCAAATTTCCCACGTATTTTTTCCCTAAAAAGAAGCTTTTTTTGGGGCGTCTGAGAAAATTTAATTTTTAACGACCACCCCATTTTATAGTTATAAAAAAAATTATATATTTATATAAATTTTAGGCAAAGATAGCTGATATGTATACTATTTTGAGTGTAAGTAGAAGTTACTTATATTCCGTAGCAAGAGCTTGTGACGCCAATCATATAAATCGTAAAGATTGTGCTGCAGCTATTCTCTTTTGTGCAGAAAATGCGACGAAAGTTGCATTAGATGCTATTCAAATACTGGGTAATTTTTTTTTTATTTTTGTACTATATATATTTTTTTTTATTGTTACAAATAATTTAATTATTCAAATAATTTTAATAACTTAAAATTTTTAAAACAGGGGGAAACGGATACATAAATGATTATCCGACAGGTCGTTTATTAAGAGACGCAAAATTGTATGAAATTGGTGCAGGAACTAGTGAAATTCGAAGATTAGTAATAAGTCGAGCAATTACTGAAGAGTATTCGTAAATAAAAATATTTTCCATGTAAATTAGATAAAGTTTTTTTTATATCTTAGTATTTTATATTAAATGATCTGTTATTATATCTTTATATTTAATGTATATCCCTGATTAAAAATACTCATTGAAAAGTATTGAAAAAGATGAGAATTGAATACTTTCGAATAAATCCTATTTCACAAGGTTTTCATTTGGACATAAAATTAATACTCTTCAATTATATTGAATCTAAAAATAATATAAGAATTTCTAAACTTCCAAAGAATTGAAAAAGATTCTAATAAATTGACAGTTTTTAATCTTTCTAAATCTTCGTCAATACCAAAATAGCTCCATATTTCGGGTTAAAAGTTGGATTGAAAAAGATTCAAATAAATTGACATTTACAATTTTTCTGAATACTTCTCAATAACGAAATAATTTCTCATTTCGGGTCACGAGTGCGATTGAAAAAAATTCAAATGAATTGACAGTTTTTAATCTTTCTGAATTTCCTTCAATACCAAAATAGTTCCATATTTCCAATTATGACTTGAATTTAAATAAATTAAAATGAATTGACATTTTCCAATCTTTCTGAATCCTTCTCAATACGAAAATAGTTCCATATTTTGGATCGAGTGTAGGATTGAAAAGAATTGAAAGAAATTGAGAATTTTCAAATTTTCTGAATCTTTCTCAATACTAAAATAGTTCCATATTTCGGGTTATGACTTCCCGTGTAAAAAAAATTGTTAAAAAAAGGTCGAAAAAGTGTTGACTATTCTAAACTTCAAAACGTGACACAACTATGAACCTTTTTTGAACGTTTTTTAAACTTTTAAAAATTCAAGAAAAAAATCAATAAATATCCTCATATTAATAAGATATGCTGAAACGAAAAAAGTTCAGAAATAGTTCAAAATCAGTTTTTTCTGAACGTATTTTGCACTGAAAAATGTTAATTTGTAGTATTAAGTCAAATGTTTTTTTTTCTGTGTATTTTCAGAAGTTTGAAAATTGTTTAAAATAAGTTTGTCATTGTGTCACGTTTTGAAGTTTAGAGTAGTCAACACTTTTTTGACCTTTTTTCAACAATTCTTTTTTACACGGGTTGAATTGAAATAAATTAAAAATGAATTCACATTTTCGAATCTTTCTGAATCTTTTTCAAAGATGATGAAAGGTTGAATTCTTTTCAATACTTTTGAATTCCATTATAAGAATTAAGAAGTATTCAAATGATATTTAAATGGTATACACTTATCCAAAAAATTAAAGGAACAAGAAAATTTTATAAATTTTTTAGTGATTTTTGGAAGGCTGTATTTTCGTGAAAAATGATCATATCGAAAAAATAAAAAAAGCAAATTGAAGCTTGAAATCTCTAGTTTGAAGATCTTTCAGCAAAATATTTTTTTGAGCCACGGTTTTTGCGGAATCAGAAGAAAAAGATCGAGACAAAATTTTTCTAAATTTTTTGGTTTCGTTTTTTAGGTCTACGGGGCCGGGAAAAATTTTTTCAAAAAAACGAATTCATGGCTTGTTTAGGAAATTTATTCAGCTACAATTTGCTTTTTTTTGTTTCTTTGTACGACAATTTGCTGCTGAGATATCAGCCTTCAAATGAAAAAGGATCCTTTTGTCTTTGATTATTGATATCTCAGCAAGAAATGGTCACACAGTAATTCAAAGGGCAGTTTAATAAACTTGAATAAATCCCCTACAAGCTCCATTTTTGATTTTAAAAAAAAAAAATTTTTTTTCATCCTTGATATCCATTTGAAAAACCCACAAAAAATGCGATGAGTCGACTAAAAAACCAGAAAATGGCCATTTTTTGTGGGTTTTTCAAATGGATATCAAGGATGAAAAAAAATTTTTTTTTTTTAAAATCAAAAATGGAGCTTGTAGGGGATTTATTCAAGTTTATTAAACTGCCCTTTGAATTACTGTGTGACCATTTCTTGCTGAGATATCAATAATCAAAGACAAAAGGATCCTTTTTCATTTGAAGGCTGATATCTCAGCAGCAAATTGTCGTACAAAGAAACAAAAAAAAGCAAATTGTAGCTGAATAAATTTCCTAAACAAGCCATGAATTCGTTTTTTTGAAAAAATTTTTCCCGGCCCCGTAGACCTAAAAAACGAAACCAAAAAATTTAGAAAAATTTTGTCTCGATCTTTTTCTTCTGATTCCGCAAAAACCGTGGCTCAAAAAAATATTTTGCTGAAAGATCTTCAAACTAGAGATTTCAAGCTTCAATTTGCTTTTTTTATTTTTTCGATATGATCATTTTTCACGAAAATACAGCCTTCCAAAAATCACTAAAAAATTTATAAAATTTTCTTGTTCCTTTAATTTTTTGGATAAGTGTATATATATACCCATCCACAATTACCCTGTCACCGGGCGCTGCGCCTGCTGGTGGTCTCAGCGGCTCAACTTTTCTCTCTTTTCCATGGTGAAATATCTTCTGGATGCTGGTATTGATGTCAATATAGGACCTGGAACACCTGCAGTTGAATTTAATTGGAGTTATTCTCGTGACACCCCGAATAGAGTTATCCCGATAATAAAAGAACATCTTGTTAAAATGATCGCTTGCAATTATGCCGTTTCCGAAATAAATTCAAGAAGGATAAGTGGTAGTGAATTTAATAAACTGCGTGAAACGTGTGATAAAGAAATAGAACTTTTGAAAAATTCAAAATTTGCTGATACGAACTTTAGTTATTACAGCATCTTGCATAAATCCACACGCAAGTTAGCAATAAGAATAATGAGGGTTGAAGATAGTGAAATTTCTAGAGTTAAATTCCATGTCAATTTTCCGTTGTACAGAGGAATGGTATTTTATCGCTTGGAAAAAGCATTCAGAATAAAAAAATTAATAAATAATGCTGAAAATATTCTTTTGAATATTTTCAGATATAAACTTGGTTATGATTTTATAAGAGATATTGTTACCTTATATTTAAGTGAAAAAGATTTATTGAAATTAAGTGAAAAATAAACTTTATATTATTAAGTTTTCAAAATAAATTATTTTGATTGTAAGTTTTGTTCTTTTCTATAAAATAAATTTTAGTTGGAAAAAATATTTTTCAAAAAATTTAGAAAATATTAAATAATTAGTGTTACTTTCATTTAATTTTAAAGATATTCCTTTATAATGACCCAAACCTTTTTTTTTAAATAAGTCCCACTTGGAAATGCATGAAGCCATTAAAAATGATATCATAAATCCTATTGTATATAATGCATGAACAAATATTGAGTAGTTAAACAAAATGTTATAATGCTAAATTTACAACTGAATTCACAAAAGAAACTTTATTTAGTACAGGGCATAATTCCTATAGGAATTATATTTATCATATTTTTGTATACACTGAGAAAAAATTTCTCTTCGGATAATTAAATTGGTTTTGTTAAGTTCTGTTAAACTAAAATTTATTTGGGATAGTTAAATTTTATTACGTCAACATAATCTATTTTGTCATTTTTAACAAATGATTTAAGGGGGGGGGGGAGGGTAGGGTTTTAAAATTATTTTAAAAAAATTTTTTTTTCAATTTTTTTTCTGAATGAACAATATGTCAAGAATACTGTGTACAAATTTTAAATCAATCCGAGTAAAACTAACGGAGTTACGGCGTTTCAAGTGACCGGCCGGTATACCTGATTTTTATACCTGCCCGACCTGCCCCTACATATCCCTAGTAGAAATCAGCTGCAATTTTCTTTGTTCTTCCGAATCCCTTTCTCCGGCAGTGTGTCTTTCAAAGAATGTAAACTGATGACTCAACATAAGTATAAAAATTCATATTCTTTGATTGATAGTTTATTTCAAATTTTCACGAATAAAAAACTTTAAATGGATTTTCCCGAAAACGTTATTTTTAAAGTCCGTGAACATCATAACTCAAAATGTACTGAACCGATCCCTTTGAAAATTTGAACATTACTTCTTTACATAAATCAACAGGTAACTACGAAGAGTTTTTTTTTGTTTTTCATTTTTTTCTATTTTTTAATAACAAATTAACCGCGATTTTTTGAGCTAAAATCGCGTTTTTCACTTCCAAGTGCTGCAAAAAATCGAAAAAAAAAAAAAAAAACTCTTCGTGGTTACCTCGAGAAATACATCAACTTTAAAATGCATATCAATTTTTTTTTTCGGATGATCCGGTAACGAGTTATGATGTTCACCGCAAAACGACTTTTTTTCGAGGCGCCTCCGGAGATTCAACGTCACCAGCTTATTAATCAATATTTTTCGTTGAAAATTTTTTCTGATATTCTTTAAAAGTTGTACAATAATATGTGATTAAGTTTAATGAAATTATATTACTCATCTGGCCGGGAAAAAATCAAAAAAATATGCTTCTTTTTCGCCTTTAAAACCCTACCCCCCCCTTAATAGACTCTATTTGGTTGACGTTAATATTTCTCTCTCTAATAATGAAATCATTTGGTAAAGTTAAGAAAATATTCATTTGATAGACAACTAAATTCTTTAATAGTGCTAAGAAACCCTAAGTTTCATTGTATGAACTCTAATAAATATTACTTAGACACAAAAAAATATATTCATTTAGAATAAATATATTTATTTGTTCTCAGTTAATATATATTTGGACTTAATGAAAATTTACCATCAGAAAAGGCAGTTGTGACTATGCTAGCCATCAACGAGTGTAGTTCGGTGCTCGCCACTAGATCGCGCCCACCACTTGTAGTGTCCCTGGTAAGAAACTTATTTCAGAAGTTTTATATTCCGAACTTGAAGCATTTATTGGACCAGTTTGCCGCTGTTAATTGGCAGAGAATTATTACATTATGCTATTAATGTTTCCCTGAACATTTTTTCTCATGGTACAAAAAAAAACTACGTGGCAAGAAAACAAATTCTCTTTTTAAATATGCAATTATTTAACGGTTAAATAAATATTCTGTCCTTTTGAAATAATATTTAACTTTAAAAATTATTCATTTAGTTCTTGCACAATCACTCTCAACCTCACGTTATTATCACGGGAATATTTTTGGTGATCCGGGTTATTCAGCTCTAAAAACCCATGTAAATTTATATTATAGTTAATATAAATTAACTCTTTGAAGAGCGAATAATTCTCTTCGTCTACTGTAATCCAAATATCCATTCTAGTTTGAATGTTAGGTGAGAAAGTCGGTGACGTTAGCATGAGCCCAAATCTCATCCGGACTTTAACTGAATAACATTTTATATGTTTTTGCCAAGTTTCCATTGGCTAAGATAAAAGTCTCACATGCTGGATATTCAGCAAATTTATTAAAAATATATACCAAATCGTGAAGAAAAGTGATTTCCATAATTATTTTTTGTTGAAATATCGGTCGTAGAAGAGTCCAGGAGTGCTGCCAAAATTTCGCACACCTCAAGCGCGAAAGCGCTAGGGGTGCTTTACTGACGGTTCTTTCTCGTTTACAATTTTTCTCATACAAAAACATTTCTACACCCTTTTCATAGCACAAAAAATTATCAAATTGTGTACTCGCATGCAGGTAATTTATTAAGGAATAATTTAAACCCAACGTTGAGTCGACTTGTTAATTCATTGATTTTAAATTAATTATTTTAATCCAAGAAACTAGTGCTGTCAATTGTTACGTATGAATCTTCGTAAGCACGATAACTCTCGATAGACACCATTAATCGGCCTAACTTTTTTTTTATTGTCTTTGTATTTTTTATCACAAGAACCCTTATGAAAATTACTATATGAATCCTTTTAGTTTAATTGTAATTCATTAACGACGAAAAAGTGATTATTCGTGAAAAAATTTAGCTGCTATTTTAACTGTTATTATTATTTTTTTTATTGTTTCTCTCTATCAACTACTGGTGGCAGCACTAGCATATTAATATGTTTGAAAAAAAAGTGACATCTAAGACAAAAGGCGGAATATTTAAAAAAAATATTATTAAAAAAATATTAAACTGAAAATAAGAAATAAAAAATAAAATCGATAATTTGTAAGTTGAATAAAAGTTTATAATAAAAAAAAATACATTAATATTATATAATAAAAGTAATAATTAAAAATAAAATGAGTGATTGAGGTGTGCACTTTTGGATTTTCCGAAATTTTTTTTTTTTTCTAAAGATTTATTCAATTTATATATATTTTATACATTTAAACTTTGTTTGTTGGTATAATTAAGTTTACATTGTTTTCATGATTCCTATCCCGCGGATATAACTCATAATACATTTTGTTATGCCTTTTAGAGTTTGCTTGTTACAAAGGATTTGCTTCATATTATTAGGGAAAAATTTACAAAAACCTAATGAGATTTATGTTACATTATACATTATCTCTTATAACTAGTTAACACATACATCTACTATTTACACTTACAATTACATTATGATCTATCGATTATAGCTTGATGGGGTAATTTATATATTATCCACGAATTTTCGTTTCTTAGTTTACATACATCTTTTAGAATCCCTAGTAGAAATAATCGAGTTTTCACTCGATATAAACCAGTAACTGGCCAGTGATATCGAGTAAAAACTCGAAATCGCGCCACCTACAACTAAGTCATAAACATTGGTCACACCGACACTGTACCTTTACTAGTGTGTGTGTCTGTTTATTTTTTTCTGTTAACCTGTACGCGTCGTTGTTTTAAAAAATTTTAAAAAACAGTGTGAATTAATTAAAATTTGTGTACGTTAACGTGGAAATATTTTACAAAATATATTAGAAAATGGATGCGGTAAACAAAGTTGACACAATAAATGAATTGCGACTGTGGGCGATAAAATCAAATATTGCAGATTGTTATTTAGACGAGTTGTTAAAAATTTTGCAAGCTGGAGTTCTTCCTGAGTTACCAATAACGGCAAAAACATTTTTAAATAAATGTAGTGTATCTTTTGAAATTGAAAAAATGCCAGATGCTGATGAAGTTACAATGGGTGAATTTGTTTACTTCGGTATTGAAGATCATCTCCCAGCAATTGTCGATCCAAGTGTTCATAAACAAAACTTAATATTTTTACAGTTTAATATGGATGGAATGAATTTATTTAAATCGAGTACAGTGAGGTTAAAAATCTTGGAAGTCCTGCCGAAATTATACAACCCTTGTTAAATAAAAGTATTAAAAATGATTTCACATGTTAAACGCCCATAAGAGATAGTATTAAAAAGGATTTGAAGAATTAGAAAGTATTCAAAACGATTAAAAATCAAATCCTTTTTAATACTTTTGAATCCTTTTGTTTAATAAGGGAAGCTGTCGGAGTAATTTTAAGTAATTCAAAAGACTGGGAAGGCAGTAGAAAACCTAAATAAATATTTTTTTAATTTTCTTCAATTAAAAATAATTACTTCATAGTCAGATTTATTGTTGTTATTCTATTAATCTAATGATGTTATTTATTTCATAATATAAATAAATATAAATTAAACATTTATGTCATATCGTTTATTTAACATTATTTTTATTTTATTTGACAATGTTTTATAACCCTTGATAACCTCAATATTCAAAATTGATAGTTTCACTGAAGCCGCCATGTTTTGCTCGATCTCTAGTACAACTGGCCAGTTACTTGACAGAAACTCGATATTACACTGGCCATTTACTGGTTTAAGTCTAGTTAAACTGGCTAGTTACTGGCTAAAAACTCGATATCATTTCTACTAGGGATATCATGTGTGTTGAGTTTGTTTGCACCCTCGCAAATTTGAATCACGGTGGAAACACCGTGGACCCACCGTGTAGCCACGCTGGGTTTGTTCTATTTCACCACCAGGTATACACAGTGTCTCCACTGTGATTAGGCGGTGTATCCACCGTGATTCCACGGTGGCTTTGTGTTATTCCACCACCGTGGTTCCACGATGTATCCACCGCGTAATCACAGTGGAAACACCGTGTTTATACAGTGATCAAGCCACCGTGGAATCACGGTAGATACACCACGTAATCACAGTGGTAAAATGGAACAAACCCACCGTGTTTCCACCGTGATTCAAATCTGCGAGGGTATAAAAATCTATCGCTTGATTGTGTATTAATTTCTTTAGTAATATATAACATTAGTTATATATAACATTATAAAATTATATTATAGCTCGATCCCGCGTCCTAACTTTTTAAAGTCTGATCTGTTAACCGTTATACCATATCACCTACTTAATGTATGATATTAATTGTATTTATGTGGATACAAATAAACTTAAGTAAATTGAAAACATAAATTTTTCCCGGATAGTTATTTTCACTTACATTCTTTTGTTTGAATAAGAAATGTGTAAGCTAATAAAATAAAATAAAAAATTTTATATTTTGCATATTTTAGATGATTTTAAATGCAGAAACGATCAAAAAATAAAACCAAATTTTTTACAATTTTTCATTATATCAGCATAAATCTGGCAAAAAGGCAGGATATCTACGGTATTACCAAAAAAGTACGATTTTATTATTATAAAATTATCCTATTATTACGGTTTTTATATAGTTTTTTTTTAGGTAAAAGTTCGGCATTTTTTTGGTTAAAGTTCAACATTTTTATAGTAACCCGACTAGAATTTTTCATAAGGGCCTGACGAGGTCCTTATCGGGTGAACTTGATTTCAAATAAGGTCCCGATCAGGGTATCCTGATGAGGATCCTGATATGGATGTAACGCTTAAGACCCATGAGATCCTTATCGGGATTGACTTATCAGGACCTTACCAGGATATCCTCATCACGCCCTTATCAGGATTACCTTATCAGGTCCTTACCAGAATATCCTCATCAAATCCTTATCAGGATTACCTTATTAGTAATTATTTGAAAAAAATATTAAATTGCAAACAATAAATAAGAGAATTTTAATTCGATCGAGAATGTTATTTATTGTATTGAGAGCATTAATTAGAGGAACTAAACATATTTTTTATTGATGAAAAAATCCCGATAACTGCTGGGCTCGAACCTGCGTCATTTCGATCCAAAGTCCTCGATGCTATCCACTGGGCTGACATACACAAGTGATCTTGAAAGTGTAAATATAATATTCATTATGATGTCAAAGAATAACTGATGAAGAAGTAAAAAACCTGTGCTATAATAATTGACGTGATTTTTATATAATATTCTATTGTACTTTTTTAAATTTTTAGCCGGTAAATGAAATATTTGAAGGAATGGGATAACTTTTTTTTGAATAAGGATATCCAGATACGGTCCTGATCAGGAACTTGACAGGTTGACCTGATGGCAAATAACTTTTTTTTGAATAAGAATATCCTGACGAGGTCCTGATCAGGAACGTCAGGTCGACCTGATGGCAAATAACTTTTTTTTGAATAGGGATATCCTGATGAGGTCCTGACAAGGAACTTGTCAGGTTTGCCCTAATAAGGTAACCCTTATATTAACCTGATAAGGTCCTTATGGTACTTCAGGCAAATCAGGAAGAAATTCTAGTCGGGATAATATTACTGTAGTAATCTGGTAACTTTACAGCACAAGTACAGTAAGTATACAGCATAGCTATAGGAAAAAAACTGGCCAATATAACCATATTACTACCAAATTATTACGGTAAATTTACGGCATGTACATAAATACCGAAAATTTACGGCATTTTTAAAACTGCGAGGGTTACAGAATATTTACAGAGTAATCTAGAATTTAATAGCGGGCGTTATGAAACAAGAAACAGTAATAAATTAAAAATTACACGCACTCGAACATGTACTGCAGAAAAATCTTTAATCTATAAAGGCTTTAAATTGTATAATAAGTTTAATAATGAAATTACAGATGAAAATAGAATTAATATCTTTAAAATATTGCTAAAAGAAAACGTCAAAAAAAATGTTAACTTATTTAATAAATTCGATGTATAAAATTGTGATTCAAGACAAATTGTATGAAATGTAAAATGTAAAATGTGATATTATAAATAGCTAACAGCTAATGTATTGGTGTACAAACAAATTATTATTATTATTATTATTATTATTATTATTATTATTATTATGATTGAAATTTCAATTCCATTTAATATTTTTCAAAATCTCCGCATGGATTGAAAAGAATCGAAACGATTTTCAATACTTTTCAATAAGTATTTTTAATCAGGGTTATCATATCTTTATATTTAATGTATATTGTATGCGTTTATTATTATACATTGGCAAAAATGATTGATTCGTCAGTTATAATAATTAATTCACATGACCGTGAGTAATCGTAATGTAGCCTTGAATATTTATATGAGATGATTGTTGCTCCTTTGGGTCATTAGATATGTCATTAACTAAATTTCTTCTCAACTAATGTACATAAAGATAAATGAGTCACTAGAACATATCAGTAAGTAGTATTAGTAGTCTCTTAAGTCGATTGATTAACCTTTACCGCTATAGGTTGCTAATTTAAGTGTCGAAACGTTAACACCCTGTTTTATTTCCTTTGGACAGACATTCTCTGTCTCTCTGTTACTTCTCTTTGTCTTGATTTAAACTCATTAATCGGAGGACCGCCAAAGTAATTGGACTGACTACAGACAGGACAAGCTTGTGGCTTTCCGAATCTTAGACAGATTTTTATGTCTATTGAAGACTTAAATTTGAAAAATAAAAAAATAATTAGTTAATTATAATAACTATTTAAATTTATTAATTAATTAACTTATTAATCAGTTGTTGGATTATCGGATCAAGAGGATTAGGGAGAACGTGAAAATGGCACTCAAGTTCTCCATTGGAAATTACTATGAGACTTACGTGAGTATTTTTTAACCGAAAAAATAGTGAAGTGATTAAATTTGTTAGTGATTGTACTGTAAATTATTTTTGTGTAAAGTGTAATTATAGTCGTTGTAATACTCCTATTGTTGTTATAATTTATAAATTGTGTTAATTATTTTGTGTAAAAACTATCCCAAATAACAAGTAATATTTAGTACGCGTTTTTATTTTATTAATTCTCAAAATTTAAATACAAAGAGACTGAGTAAGATAAAAAAATCAAACAATAAATCGAAAAAATCCCGCTTGGGTTTTGGCGGCAATACAATTGAAATTTAAATAATTCCGCGCTTTCTGTACAATTCAGTCTCGTGTCTGGTAAATATAGTACCCGTGAAAATAAAAATGAATTGTGTATTCAAATAATATTTGTTATCGTTTAATACACAATAGACACGATAATGAGACGTACTAATGATCTTACACATTATAAATACTATAGAAAAGAGTAAGAGGGGTTTATTGAAGTGATTGTTCAAGAGCACATATTTGACTTTTTAGTATATCGACACTTGCAATGTGGGATGCCAATAAGAAATGAGGCCAGATTGGGTAGAATAGGAACCTAGTTATGCTGTCGCTTATTGGGCAACTTCAGGGACACTCGCAACTCTCAAGATATGCATAGGTCTTGTCAAAGTACTATTCGTTACCGCAGTTCTGTCCCACGAGTGACAGTAGACCGAACGCTGTGAATCCCCAGGCTTTGTAAACATTTAAATCGCTCTAATAATCACTAAAAACAATTATTTTAAACAAATAAAAATATCATACAAGTAGTATCATTTTATTGCTTCCCTTTGTGTTGTATATTAGTGTTTTTTTTTGTTTTATTTTAATTTCGAATCCCTGTGTGATTAATTCGTCATAATAAAGAAGTATACAAACGAAAGAAAAATAAAATAAAAAGAAAACAGCAAGCGAAGACATTTGTCCATTGAGTGTAGAGCATGACGAAGAAACATACGTTGGTATTGAAATTACGAAGACATCCAAGTCGCCCTTGGGGTATTAGAATTGCTGGGGGCGCAGATTTAGGGACACCGATCATCGTCACCCGTGTGAGTGTTTGTGATTATTATTTTTTTCTTCCTTATAATCTATTGTTAATAAATAATTAAATTTAATTATACTGTTAATATTTTTAATATCAGGGAGAAGGGGCAGAGTGGGCCCCTTAAGGAAAAAAGTTATAATATCATTCATTTTTTTTACGCGTTTACTTCTTTTTAGACCCTTGATACTTATTTTCACTTCATTATGCTGCGTCCATTAAAATTGAAAAATCGAAAATTAGGGGCAAAGTGGGCTCTCCGAAAAAATTTCGGATTTGATATTTTTTATTCTTTACACGTGTGATATTTGCAAATAACTATGCAACAATTGTATTTTAATAATATAAAAGTCATTTTAATAGTCTGCTGCGACATAACTTTAAAACGTAATTTTATTATCTTTAACTTTTTTAATGAATTATATTTAATGAACAGTTTTGGTAGTCTATTTTAGCTCTCATTATATAAGAAATCTCGATAAGCTTATTATCCGTCCGAATTTATTGGTGTATAGAAAATTTTGAGGGGCCCACTTTGCCCCCATATTTTTTGAAGTTTTGAAAATTTTATGGAGTCCACTTTTCCCCCTCCTCCCCTACTTAGAAAAATATTATTTTTAATATCTGTAATTCTTAAAAAGCTCAATTCGTGAGACCTAAAAAAAAGTTTTTTTTTAAATATCGTCGTAAATACACACTCTATAAAAAAAATGAATATGACCTTTTTTGTCAAGCATTTAATTTCCTACAAAATCATTCTTTTGACTTTTTCCTCTAATCTGCATATTTCATGAGATATTTAAAAAAAACGCGATTGTATCGAGAAAATTTTGAAGGGCCCACTTTGTCCTCATATTTTTTGAATATAAAAAAAGAAATTGTTTAATAATTAAAATCTATTTATTTGATTGTTGCAGTCTGAGAATGATGATCTCCGGAAGGGTGACGTGATAAAGAAAATAGACGATTACGATGCTCGTGATGTGAGGCACGTGGACGCCCAGAATTTACTTCAAAACTCAGAGTCTGTAAGACTAGTCGTGGAAAGGTCTGAGCCGTTGTCAAATCTGGCATGCAATCGATACACTTCACAGTCATCGATTGTCGAGTCAATCCACTCTTCTAACGAGGCTGCGTTCGTTAGCCTGTCAGAACAAATCATCATTTATTATTAAATTAATTTTTTTTTATTTTTATTTCATTTATGCTATCAATGGCTACACTGCTAATTACTTAATTACTTTTATTTTAAATAAAACTGACAAAATAACGCTTGTATGCCTCATCGCGATGCTCAGGAGATGTCATAACCACGACTAAAAAAATATTCATTTAAATGCTCTTTGTTATTTACAAATATTTTATGTTTATTAATTAACGAATTATAAAAAATGAGTAATTTCATTGATGAAAATTAATTAAAAATTTTGAAATTATTATTTGATAAAGAGCATTAATGAAATTATGGACTACAACTCTTTCAGCTTTTTAAATTTAGTATTAAAAAATAAATAATTGTTTAACAAAATAATAATATTTGATATTAAATAGGCCTCAAGAATCACAACCGAAAATTTTGCCGAAAAGTCCAGTTCCTCCGGTATTATCACCTCCTCGTGAATACAAAACTTACTCACCTGACCATTTTGACCCACCTCGAGAACATATTGAAGAAGTTCGTGAAGAAAGATTTTATTTATCTCAGGTAAAAGACTATTCTATTTAAATTTTGTTTGTTTGTTTAACGAACATTTAAATATATATTTCATTTATCTTTTATAATCATGATGACGTAACAATAATCTTTTGGCGATTGAATTTGATATTCGCTAAAAAATAATGGAATGTATCCTTAAGACAAGAAATTTATCACCTAAATTTTGTAATTACTATTTGTTTACAAGATTTTCAAATTTAATTTAAATTAAAAATTAAATGAACGTAATTTAAATATTTTCGATTGATAAATCAACTATTGAGAAAAAAATCTATATAAATGATGCAAGCATGAACAGCTCAGCTGCCTTGTCTCTAAGTTTAGAGCAGAACCAACGGCTATTTCGGCCGATACGACACGTTGTGTTTGTAAGACGCGTCGATTTGCGGAGCGAAAAGAATCCCGGTGCAAAAGTTACTGCGTGTATCGAATTTTAAACGGCTGCCAAGCGTTTTCTTCTTTCAACAACAACAACATTTCAACTAATTTTTTAAATTTTACATTTCATACCTCACACTATAAACTAATATATAAATGAATCATTTTTTAAAAATTAATACAAATCCTGAAACAATGAAACTGAAATTTTAAATAAAATTGGAGCTTTTTAGTAAAAATATTGAAGCTTATGAAACTTGCTACTTATATTTAAAATAATAATATAAAATACGGAGGTTTGACAGCAAAAATATAACATCGAATGATGGAGAATGTTTTGATCGAGACGTTTGAATCAACGGTTGAAAAGGGGAAGAGAGTAAGAGCTTTTATATCAAGTTAATGAGTAAACGAGAGACGGCAACAAATCTATAGATACAAGTGTGAATATATTTTTGGTGGTCCGCTTCTCGATGCCGGAAAGTTCCTCAAGATGTAGTGGAGTTACTCTATAAATATAACTTTTGCATCTAAACCACCGTTCATTTACCGATCTCGATACTCATCTAATTTCTGTCTTACTAAATCGCTTATCCAAGTACTTTCACTACATTTGCGTTCTCATTTCTCATCTTGACACTCATTCATACATTTTAATTTTATTTAGTTAATGTATTTAATACATTATCATTCATTATCATCAATTTATCATGTCGACTTTTATCAAGATTGTCAGCTGAAAAATTAACACCAATGATTAATTGGCGCGTTAATCATAACGATGACAAAAAATAGACATGCATATTTAACCCTTCATTATTATAATTATAAAAAAATTTTAGCTTTCACTAATGAACTTTTATGATCTTTTGGAAGCATTGTTTTTTTTTTAAGCATTTAAATCGTCATACTCCAATTGTTTACTGACGTTGTAACCTTGAAACTAACGTAGGAGTTAGAAAATGTTGAAAGGTGGATGTATATCAAAAATTATACTCGCCATATGTTGTACGTTTTAGTTTTATTTGGGAGACTTCATTTCTTGAGGTACTTGGAAAACGCTAGAATTATTTTATATTAGTAACTCCCGCGCTTCGAACCAGTACGTTTATACCAGTAACGTCTAAATACACGAGTAGTTTTTTTTATTTTTATATTTTTTATTTATTCAGTGACAATAATAATAATAAATTTATCTGAATAATTTCTTAAATATATATAAGTGAGTAAAATGCCGGGTTACACTACGACATATCGTTATACGATTGAACGTCATCCGAAAGACGAAGAAGCGGCAATTTATTGGGTACGATTATTATTAATATGTTATTGTTTTAAAATGTATATAGGTAAATATTATTTTAGAATATCAAATTACTGTATATATTATGGTCCATTTAAATTTGTAGACGATAATATTTAATGGTTTTACAGTAAATTTGCCAGATGTTTTGTCTGTTGCCAAACTGTCAATTACATATCTTTTTACATCATTATTTATCATATATTTATTAATCAGTTTTTATTTTTAAAATATTTAAAAAATCTAATGTGAGATTTAATGAAATTATTTAAAGATTTAAATAATTAAGGTAACAAAGGAAGTCAGGTTCATTTTATTTCGATGAAAGTCAAGATCACAAATGATGCAACGGGAGAATGATTTAATTATAACTACACATTAAGCTTTTAATAATAACCTTGACACATTAACTGGAGTTATGAGAATATTATTACTGACTTTGAGTTTACCCTTCACTATTTTTGACATTTGTCAGGGTGCGATGACGACCGACAAACAAATGAGTTTGAAAAAAAAGAAGAAAATTATAATAAGAAGAAAAGAGTTAAAAGTAAATGGACTATAAGTCAGACAAGCGAGAAGATGAAAGGAAAGGTAATTGCAGTTTGCAGCAGATTTATAGGCGCAGATGTAATAAAAGACATATGGTCGATATCAGGCTGAGCTTTTATTGAATTTGGGTTAAAATATAAATATAATTAAATTATTAATTTTATTTATACATTAAATCATTCAATTATTATTTTATATTAATTGAAGACTGTAATTTTGTAGTTATTTGATGTACTGTAAATTATAAATGTTATTGGAGTTGAAGTTTAAATGTATAAAGGAATATTAATTTATATTAATGATAAATAATTGATCGATTGTCATCGAAAGTTAAAAATCGAGGGCAAGAAAAAAAAAGTTAGATGGAGATCGTGATGTGGCAAGAGAACACAAACGACAGATTATTTGTGCCAGCTAAGAGCCTTCAGCTATTTTCAGCATATCGTATTCGTTTCTCTTATTCTGAAACAAAACAAAAAATATTATTACCTTTCAAATTTATTTACCACTGTCATTAAAAAATAATTATTTAATAATCATTATTTCTGAAAGAAAAAAAAAGAAGAAACCTATAAAATCAAATATTTATAACAATTTTTTTTTTTAGTAATGATATAGACAACAGTATATTTTATTAATTCATTAAATTATATATATCCCCGCTTAAAAAATCCGATAGATTTTTATAGCTGTATGAACACTGAAAAATTCACAACAAATTTTACTATGGGTGCATAGCAACACCGGATTATAAGAAAACTGGTACAAAATTTACAAGTGTCCCATAGTAAACGTATGCGTATAGGCCACAATCGTGTAGTCTGCGCATACGTTTACTATGGGACACTTGTAAATTTTGAATCAGTTTTCTTATGGTCCGGTGTTACTATGCACCCATAGTAAAATTTGTTGGGAATTTTTCACAATGTATAAGACCCTACATGATAACAATTACAATTTATTATGGGAATGATTCCCATAATGCATGGTAACCGGTTTTCTTGAAATGTTGATTATAGGAACGGCACCCATATATTGTAGTTATCGTTACCATAAGACATGGTAACCATTACCATAATATTATAGTAATCGTTACCATAATATTATGGTAACCATTGCCATGATGTATGGTAACCATTACTACATCATTATGGTAGCTATTACCATATATATGGTAACCATTACCATAATATATAGTAATGGTTACCATAATATTATAGTAACGTTTACTATAGTATTATGAGAACGATTACCATAATATTATGGTAATCATTACCATAATTCTTTCACATGCGATATGGGACCTGTTACCATGATTATAGGAATTATTCCCATACTTATGGGAACTTTTACCAGAAACTATGGGCCTATATCCCATAATTCTAAGTAATCATCACCATAACGGTATGGGATGATATTTCATAAACGTACTAGGAACGATTACCATAAATTTCTCTCCGTGTATACTTAACTATATTACTCATAGAACTCATTCCCTATCCGAAAATTCCCATAGACTGTATTGGTTTCTATGTGGTTTTTGTCGCTTTTGAGTGGTTTCTATGGGAATTTTTGAACAGAGTTCATTCTTATAAAATCTCTATGGGAACTTATGAGAATATATTGGACTCTATGAGATTTTCTAATCAGGGATATCGCCTAACATTTTAAGAAACAGTTAATAGTTTAGTATAACTGTCACAAGTAATGATTGATATCGAGCAAGAAAATGATTAAATGTATGAACGTCACGTGAATAATGTGGAAAATTTTAAGAATATTTAAATACAACTGCTGTATTATATATAATTAATAATATAATATAATATAGTAAGAAAAGAAAAGAGCTGAATTTAACACGTAGACCAGGGATTCTTTCGTCATATTCATGCGCGGTAACCAACTGACGTGACATAACGATGTATATTGCTGCCAAGATTTAATAATCTACATTGCACCTAGCGATTTATGTTATTTCTTTTATTGTAACTGCAAAAAGTTAACTTCAATCATAATTGCATCTTTGCCAACGGGTATCATATTTCTTCTTTAACTTTATTTCAATAACGGATATCTATTATTATTATGTCAGTATAAACAAACTTTTGCGTAAAAAAAAGATTGTAGATTTATTTAATTATAAACTGAGAAAAAATATTTAAGATCTAATGGGATCTAATTAAATAAACAGTTTTTTGAATTTTAAAATTTAAATTAATTTTCATATCAATAGAACTCTTCAGATCTAAAATCTTTTTTATATTTATTTTATTTGAGCTTTGAATTATATAGATCTAAACAATTAAAAAGTAATATATTTTCATAGATCTAAAGTATTTTTTCCCAACAAAAAAAATTATATCATAAAATAATTCAGAAAATTTATGAGAAAATACTTCGAAAAATGGTTTAAAAAATTTTATAATTGAAGATAATTTAATATTATAATTAAGAAAAGGGAAATTTTCGTTTAAACTGATAGATATTTATTAGCAGATCTATTTTTTAGTTTAGTTTCAACTTCGACGTGTACAACCTTTTTTTCTGCATGTCAGACGATCCGCAAATTATTTTATTTTTATAACTTGATACGTGGGTGTTTTAGCCGTCACATCGCTAACTACTAGTCTATTGATGTTTACATGAACAAAATATTAATTGGTAATGTTGATATGCCTGTCAATTAATTATTTTTATTTTATAACTAATTATAGTATTTTTTAATGAAAAAATAAATATAAACTTTTTAAGACAAATTAAGTTTTATAATTTAATTATTATTTTTTCTTTTAATTAAATATAATGAAGTGTAATTTTGGAATTTTGAGTAACTTTGAAAAATAAAAAAAAAATCTAATATATATATATAATTACATATTTTATTTGTAAACGACTAATGTCGCGTGTTTTGGCAATTATCCAAATAAATTAGAGAGTGCGAAGGAATTTCGAAATTTAAGCAAGTGGCCTTAATCCCCAGATCACGAGATAAAAAATAATGAAAAATTTTTGACTTTATAATGCAAGTAAACAAATAAATACATTGCCAATCAATTTTTTAGTCTTTATAACGAATATTTCAAATTTTGTTGTTTAATAATATCGAGCAACCTGCAGTCACTGTGTGACTGTCCAATATCACTACTAAATTTATAAAATACGCAGAAAAAAAGGATTTCTTGCCGCAACAAAATTTTAATTTGCACCAAAAAATTGTATGCATTATCAATTAAATACAAAAATTGTCTTGGGGCGAGAAAAGATTTTTTTGGTCAAGAAATAATTCCTTGCACCGAGTAATTTTTTCTAGTTCTAAATAAATTTTTGTTTTCAATTCACAATGCAAAAAATTTCTTGGGGTAAGTAAAAATTTTATTTAGGCGAGTAAAGATTTTTTGTGTCAAGAATCCTTCTTTTTCTATGCACACTTTTTTGGCTTTGAGAAGCTTCCTAAAGCCAAAAGGGAGTAGAAAAATCTGTCATTTTGGAATAAGTAGCGCGATATAAATAATATAGATATGTATTCAGTGACATTCAGTCATATTTAGTGACAGAATAATTAAAGTATTAATTTATTTAAAGAAAATAAATACGATTGTCTTTTTTCTCGCGTAATTTAAATGTAATTCGAATGATATAGATAAATCTATTTATCTCAATACTTGGCAATTAAAAAGAGTTTAAACTATGAAAAGGCACAAATTCAAGTCAAGACCTATCTAATGATACCAATTTCAATAACATTAATTCATTCTATCACGCAGATATGGCGGGAATACAATTTTCCTTATTCTCTTCATAATATAGATTACTACTTGATAAATTTAAGGGGGACCACTAGTGTGACCGCCTGAAAAAACGATGATTTTTGGGAACTTTTTTAAAGAAAACTACTGCATGGAATGTTTTAATGCTTTAAGGATATATTTGTGGATATATAGTGAATACAAAATAAAATTTTTTAACCAAAAAATTCAAAATTTTGCGAGCTACTCACAATCTCCCAACGCTCCAAAAAAATAGTCTCCCCCACTGCTGCAGCGATAGCGATCTTCACAGTGCATGAAATAAAAAAAAACCTAAAACTTTATTAAACAAGAAGGTATTTCCCGTACCATGACCCCCCGGGCTAAGAAAAAAATTGAAATTTAACAAAATGGCGGAGTTTGTAAAAAAAATTTCCTGCCAACATTACATTTTTTATTCGATCGAAAAACTGGAGGTTCATGGTCCACACTGTAAAAAGAGCGGTGTTAAAAATGGACTCGTTTTAACTCCGCCCGGTGTAAAAATGATATTACACCGGTGTAGGAGGAGTAATACACCGGTGTTAAAAATACCGGTGTTAAATCAGGGTAACCGGTGTAAAAGCGGAGTAAAACTGGTGTAAAAGCGGGGTAACAGGTGTAAAAGTGGAGTATTGTCGGTGTAAAAGCGGGGTAAATTGCGTCCGCTTGGAGTATTAACTTTAAAGATTATAAAACACAAAAAATGTCAGTTCTTTATGAAAATTAATAAAAAATATCATTTATCAACAAGTACAGTGATCGAGTAAGTAAAAATATTCACAAAATAAAATTTTTTAACACCGGTGAAGAATATCTACACCGGCAGGGGCGTTATTTTAACACCGGTCTAGAATATTTACACCGTTGGCGGCGTTATTTAACACCGGTACAGAATATTTACACCGGTGGCGGCGTTATTTTTACACCGCTTTCGGGGGTAAATTTAACACCGATAATTTTAACACCTACACCGCTTGGACTTACCCCGGTGATTTTTTACAGTGCATAAAAAATTGTATAAAAGACTGCAATTCAAATCAAATCGATCGGATGATTTATCTTCGAGTTATAGATGCAGCAATTTTGAAAAATGTATTTTCGAGAACTGATAATGGCTGCTCTTCAGATGGCTGTAACTCAAAAAAACTACTCGAGATATGGACTAAAAACTGTAGTAGGTTATTTTTGAAGGCTTAGACTATCGGAATATGCAAAAAAAAATAAAATGATTTTTCAAAATTTCACACTAATGCTCCCCTTTCTCCCCTTCTAATCAAAATATTTTTATAATAAAACTCAAATACAAAAAATATTCAATTTTTTTTTTATTTTATTTCAGCCATACCGTACGACTCCTTTAGTCTTGCCAGGTGCCAAGATAAAGAAGGATGCTCCATTAGGTGAATGTTATCTTCGTCATCATCCAAATCCAATGATAAGAGCTGCTCCTCATCATTATGAAGTTGCTCATCCTGAGGTGGCGATGAAACAAAAAGTAGGTAGATACAGCCGACAGTTTCAATACTACGCTGAATTTACTGTCCAGCTCAAGTCTCAAAGTGATCCAAAATCAGCATAAAAATTATGGAATTACTTAGAAAAAGATAAAAAAATAAGAGGGGATCTTATTAAAAAATTATTTTTGCTAAATATTATCTATATTTTATTTTTATTTATTTTATCGTCATTAATTTTATTAATTATTTCAAAATTTTATTTTATTTAAAAATTTTTATCTATTTTTCATTATGATAATACGTTAAAAACAGGTGGCGGAATCAGTTTTGCAGCGTGTCTTAGGACCGAATGAAGTACCAAAGGTTTGATTCAATTTATTTGAGTCGCTTTTATGCTTCAAAGCAGATTTTATTTTATTTTTTTCTTATCCTAATTTATAATGATAACCGCAGCATTTGTGTTTTCAGATTTCTCAAAGAAAAAAATATATTTATTCATTTATTATTTCAAATCATTTGAAAAATTTTTAATCCCGCTTCGGCTTAATCGCATTTATCACTAGATTTCGTCTTAATTTCGAAATATTTTCATACTGCTTAGAGAAAAAAAACAAATGAGACGTACTTTTATATATTTTAGACAATATAATATTATTGCGATAAATTTATTTATATACCTGATGCACTAATAAAAAAAAATATAAAAACAAGGATTGATTGTAAATTAAAGTCAATAATTGCCACTCATGTGTGTTCTCATAAAATTATCAAATAAAAAATAAAAGTTACTAATAAACTTGCAGTTAAAATTAAATTAAAAAAAAAGCTATAAATTTATTTTTAGTTTTGCCAGTGAGAAGTGAGTGAGAATCCCATATTATTTAAATAAACTAAAAATCATTGGTGCTTTTTATTGTTCAATTCGCCAAATATTTAAACACGGAAAAAAAAATTAGGCGCTGCAACAGGATTTTGTTCTGTTGCTCCCATAGGAATCCGTCCTATTGCGGCGCCTAATTTTTTTCCGTGAATGATTAAAAAAAAAAATTAATTTAAATTTGTTTTTATTTATTAATTATTAATTACATTTTTTTTTTAAACCTTTACCTCAAATTACCCAGTATGAATGATTGTTTGTCTAAACAGGTTGTCCATAAGCAATTCAATTCACCGATTGGACTGTACTCTGAACAAAATATCGCAGACACTATTAAGTGTCAGACTACGGCCATTCCGTAAGTAAATAAATATTATTTTTTAAATAAAATATATATTATTATATTTTTTAAATTAAAAAAAAAAACGACTGAATATTAATTTATGAAATTTAAATAATTAATATTTAATACAGCTTTTAACAATGTAATAATAATTATAATATTTGCGGAAAGCTGCTGAATGTCTTGGAGCTTGCGATAAAAGTATTTACAATTATTAAAAATTTATCGAAAATAAGCTTATAATTAATTTAAATAATTTTTAATTTTGTTTTATAGCTGAATGCAATTGGTATGCTTGCATATTAATTATTAATATAACTAAATATTTTAAAATACTACGTACACTTTATTAAATCCTATTTAAATATTAAAAAAAGAAGTCAAATTTAAAATGAAATATCTAAAAAATTTTATCGAAAATGAATTTGAAATAATTTCCCGAGTCGAAATATTGAACTTACATTTAACTTACAGAACTTACATTGAACTCCCGAGTCGAAATCTCATACGTTCGTTAAACGTTTAGAACATTAAGAACGCGAATACAACGTTTCAGACGTTAAATACGCGTACAGAAAAAACAGATATCTTGAGTCAAGAAAATATTTTTGAAGACAAACGTTTTCGGGAACCAAGTCAAGATTTTCTTGAGCCAAGAGAATTCGTCTTGGTTGGAGAAGATTTCTACTTTATCTGAGAAAATTTAGGTCTTCAAAAAATTTTCTTGAATCAAGAATATTTACTTTCAGTCGAGAATTTTTTTTTTTTGTGTGCGAAGACAAAGTTTTAAACATTAAAACTTAAATGCGGTAGTTGATTATTATTATCTTTAAATGAAAATTATGGTTCATTAACTTGTTAATTTTATATAAATTTTGATTCCTATGGAAATAAAACTTGCTTGAATTCGAGCCGGTACAGTATTAAAAATACTCTCAATGATTTCGTTTCACTCAATATTATGGGTAGTATCGTTACTTATCGGAGGATGGTGATTTTTTTGCTGCCTCTACAATCGAGGAGAGTATTACTACTCTTGCAGTATTTTTTTATTCTTACTGTCCCCGTTAGATAATTGAAAATAATCAAATGTCGGAAAGTTAACGTTTTCCGTCAGATTTTCGATTATCGAGTTTTCATCAACACTTGATGCTTGGAGGTTCCAGGGAGTTATTTTGACCATTTTCACGTTGACGTCCATTTATGTAGCTCTGTTTGCTCGGAAAGCTCAATAATTTCTAAAAGCTATATTTTGAGCTCATGAAAGGTTAAACAGTTACTGCTAGGTATACCCTTTACCAATTTGAGCTCAAAAATAGTGGGAAGTTTTAGAGATGTCCTGCAGAGTTAACAATTTGTCGAATTGGACTAATAATTACGCCCAAAACGTGTTCACGTTTTTTACGTTTTAGACCTTGCATTCACGTTTTCAATGATTGAAACGTTGTATTCCCATTTTTAACGCCGGAAACGTTGCATTCACGTTTTTAACGCCGGAAACGTTGCATTCACGTTTTTCACGTTCTAAACGTTCAAAGAACGTTTGAGATTTTGTCTCGTGCTTACATAAGCTTAATGAACTTACATCTAGCTTAAAAAACTTATTAGGCTTGATTATAACTTGAATCGACTTAAATAAAAATATTGAATTAATCAGAACTTACCTGGAATAAAATTAACCCAAAGTGATCGGTGTTATTTTCGAAAACTTCGATGGTGGTTGATTTGTGAGATTGTTGGGAATAGTTGTGCTAAAGTTCACGCCTGTAAGTCAAATAATGCGAAAACGGAAGTAGTCTTTCATTCCGGTAGAACCCCCATCGGACTCAGTTTCCGGAAAAAATACTGATGGTGGGTAATTCGTAAGATTCTTGGGAATATTTGTACTAAAGTTCAAGTCTGTAAGCCGGATAATGCAAAAACTGGAGTATTATTATAATTCAACCCACTAAAATCCCCCATAGGAAAGCCGAAAGGAATTGATTTTGTCCATCTTTTTTACCATTGAATATCTAGATGACGATTTCAACGTCCGATACTTCCACTTACAATTCAAACTTCGACTTGAAAGTACGTTCAAGTTCACTTTGGGTTAATTTTAATCCAGGTAAGTTCTGATTAAGTCAGTATTTTTGTTTAAGTCGATTCAAGTCATAATCAAGCCCAATAAGTTATTTAAGTTAGATGTAAGTTCATTAAGTTTATGTAAGTTCAATGTAAGTTCTGCAAGTTAACGTAAGTTCAATATTTCGACTCGGGTTATTTGATTTACGCCTTAGTAATTTACAATCTATCAACATATGTGTATTGTTTGCTTTTTCCAGCATTTTTATAGATTTTTCCTTCGTGAAACAAAAACGAGAAATTGAGGAACAGGCGAAATTAATGAAGGAAAAGGCCCGGGAGGCTGCTTCTAAGAATCCATGGCCACAATTTAATGGCCCGAAATAATTTATTTATTTAATTATTTAAATAAATATTATTCATTATTTTCATTATTATTATAACTTAATCATATACGGATTGTTTTTAATTTATTATTGTATTTATTCAGATTATATTTATTTATTTATTCATCATTTTATTCCCATTTTAGTTTTTAAATTATGCAGTATTTCACGAGTATTATTTAAAATCGCTTTATTAAATATAATAAAGATTCAGCGAAACATATTCATGACTTAAAATTTAAATCAACAAAACTAAAAAATAAAATAAAACATAATTTCACATATTATTGCATGCACTCATTTATCTAAGTAAAATATTTATTTATTTTTAAACTAACACTATATCATTTAATTACTTATTTTTTTAATAAAAATGTGTACTGCTTTATTGCTCGATTGATTTGTTATTCAATTAATAAAAATTATTTATTTATTAAAATATTAGTTATACGTTTGCACGAGAATGTGCTCGAAAGCTTTGTAGATTTTATGTGCAACTTTAAAAATAATAAATAAGAGATATATATTTAGCAGTATATATCTGATGTAATTAACATTTTAGTATCGTTTAATAACGCGAGTTAAGATTTCGTGTAAATTGAATATAGTGCAATGAAGCCAGTCAAGTATGATCCAAGCAAAAGCGAGGCATATAAAGCTCTTCAAGAAGAAGAAATGGGATATGATGTACAAGAGGTCAGTCAGCCACCTCGTTCTGGCGTTTTTGCACCTCAGAGAGCTCATCATCACAGAGTAAGATGTTTTTTTTTAAACCCTAGTGGATCCGAATTATGGTAAATTACCGCGTTTTATCGGAAAATACCGTAATTTACTGCAAATTTGCCGCATCTTACGGTAACTTGCGAGAAATTTGCAGTAGAATACGATAACTTGCGGTAAATTACGGTAGAATCCGGCAAATTTCCGTGATATGCGACAAATTTGAACACAAATACGCTCACTTATGGCTTTCAAAAGAACTACCGTAAAATATCGTATTTTATGGTAGCCAACAATTTTGGTAGGATCTGGAAAATTACGGTGATTTTCAGTAAAATACGGTAATTTACGACACCCAGAATAATTACCGCAAAATAAGGTATTTACCGTAAAGTACGTCATTTTACGGTAGAATTGCGTCAATACTGCGGTATTTGACGGTACGAATGCGGCATTTTACCGCAAATTTGCGGTAACGTTGAGGAATTTTGTCGTAAAATGCCGTATCTTACGGCAATTTACAGTTATTCTTTTGAATACCGTAAATTACAGCAATAGTTTTACCGTATTATATCATAAATTGCCGCATTTTATCGAAAATTGCCGTAGTCTGCAGTAAGTTGTCTCAAATTACCGCAACATGCGGCAAATTTGCAGTAAATTACGGCATTTGACAGTAAAACACGGTATTTCACCATAAAGTACGGCATTTTACGGTAAAATATCGCAATGTAACCGCAAATTTGCGGCAAAATTCTGTACTTCTACCGTGAACTAACGCTGTATTGCCGCCGTTCGACCGTAAATTTGCCGTAAAATGCGGAACTTTTACCACAAATTACCACAATCTTCCGCAAATCACCTCATTTGTACCGTAAAATGCTGACTTCATGGTAAAATACCGTATTATACGGTTATCTACGATAATTCTCCTGAATAAATTACGGTAATTACAGTAATTTACCGTAATTTGGATCTGCTAAGGAATATAGTTAATACTATTATGAAGAAATATTTAAGTTTTTGTATTCTATTTATTAAACAGCAAACACATGCTCCGCCAAAAAGTCCTGCTTTGTCACACGTAAGGGATATTTATTTTTTATTTTATACAAAATTGATGTAGTAAAAACTAATAAGAGTAATTAAAAAGTTTAAATTTTTATAAATTTTCAATGTCGTTTTAATAATAATTAATATTCAAATAAGTTGGCTAAAAAAAAAATAGTTTCTCAACAGTAATCTATAATTATAATTAAAACTGCATTATGTCAGTTCATTCCACGAATTATTCGTTTTAAAACAAATAAAAAAATTTTATTTGTTAGCAGATTTGAAGAAATTTTATATTAGTAAATAATAAGATAACATGAAATGTTCCTCTGAGCATGATTGTTTAATTAATTATGATATATTTGTTTGATTAAGGGTGGAATGTATCGGCCCTTTCCTCTTCCTTTTGTAAAGGACCGCGTCAACGGCTACTAAATTTAATCATCAATTGTACGTTCATTATTATCATAAAAAATAATTGAGAGAGAAAAAAAAATCATAACTAATATATGAAATTAATAACTTTAATAATTCATCCTTTGTTTTATGAGTGTTTTAATGAAGTAAAGTTGATTTTTTTGCATGAAATTAATTAAAATGTTTATTGAAAATTTTGTTTCTTTTTTTTTTTTTTTTTATTTACAGGCAAGTGGTTACGACGATGATGGCGAAAAAATTCATCAAAGCAACAGTTTTAAGAGAATTATGTACAGCGTGCTTGGAACAACGGATTATTAAATTATTATTCATCCATTGATGCAAAACCTGTCATCTTAAAATATATATAATATGTTATTTAACTTAATATCATTTTGTTTAACGCATAAAAATAATTACGTTAATTGTAACAAATAATAAGAATTTTAAAAAAACATTAATTTGATTATATTATAGAATCAATACTAAATGCATTACATGTTTATCAAATAAAAAATATTTTTGATGAAAAATCTAGATATTTTTTTCTTTCAATAATTTAGTTTAATTAATTTGCTTTCTATCCAATAACTTTATGTTTATTTCATCACTTTATACATAGTATATAGTTTGTCTATATAATCTAATACTTAAAGAAATGATTTTACATGAAAATAGTACCTGTGAATAGGAGCTGACGATAAAGTATTTACACAATGTTACTCTTGGAGTATTGTTCGTAGAATGACGTAGAGAATCGTATGAAGCAACTCACACCTCCCCCATTGTTTCTTTGTTCTTCGTTGCCAAGACGATAAACTAATTACAAATGCAGTAACAACCAACCCCTTGATTTAATATTCATCGACGGCTTGACAGCTTCTTACAATGAAACATGTAATTAAGTAAGCTATATTTGCTATTATCGGAAATGCAGAATAAATAATTACACTTCTATCAATAGAACAAAAGACGAATACAATGAGAATCATTTTCGTGGAAGTTATTATCACCCTCGTACATTGTATTGTTTTTCACCCCCTTTGCGCCAACATAGTAATAGGAATAAACTTCACCGCAGTTAAATAAAATGGAAAATATATCTACTGATACTTATCGCAGACTGTTAGATATCTATATTACAACATTGAGGTGATTAAATACATTTATATAGTAACAATAATAATAAATCAACGCGAATATTTATAAATGAAAATACAAAAAAAAGTTTTTTTTTTTTTTATTTCTAACTCCCCGCTAAGAAAATTGAAAATTTTCGAAAATTCGGGAAGTTATTGGTTTCGGTCCGATTTTCGAAAATCGAATTTCTATCAGATCTTGACGCTTTGAGATCCTAGAAAGCTATTCTGACTAATTTCAAGATGATGTTCGAGTGTATGTATGTGTGTACGTACGTATACGGAAAATAATATGTAGTATCATTTACTCAAAGATTGCAGTAAATGTTTTTGTAGTTAAAAATATCATATAAATGATAACACTTACTCAATATGCGTCAAATTTTAGTAAGTTAATAAGTTAAATTTACTCCTACACAAGTAGAAATTTTGTGTATTTGTGTTAAAAAATTATTTGGTTCAATTTTTTGTGTTGATTTTCAACACAGAAATCTGTTAATTCAACACAAACCGTTTGTGTTATTTCACTTTAACAGATTGTTTATGTTGAATGATTAGAAAATCTGGAATGTAACACATTTCTTGTGTTATTCGAAAATTAACACAAAATTTGTGTTATTTGACTGAACGTTTCCGCGCGATTCTTTATTACTATAACCAAGCAAAGCATTGTAGCATCATTATCTGCAGGGGAATTTTGATAATAATTTATTTACAATTAAATATATACATTTCACAATTAAATTTAGATAACTTTCATATCTTTTTGACCCGGTTTAATTGTTCGCTAAATTGACATAAGTTTTACTAAGGGTACATCAGTATATTTGAGTTGGTTAGGTTATGTGCTTATGTTTATTAGTTGATTTTAACACGAAAAATGTGTTAAATTTACACATATGTTCTGTTAGATGTACACAAATTTTTTGTCAAAAAAACAGATTTTATGTGTACAATTTTATTTAACATAAAATTTGTGTTAAAGATCAACACAAACGCGATGTGTTGAATTAATACAAAAATTTGTGTAAACCGTATGCAACACACGATTTGTGTTTAATTTAACTGTGTATCTTGTGATTAATTCTACTGCACACTGCAGTAACAAAAACTACAGGCGGGAGTTGAGAGTACTACAGATGGAGCGGTTCCCGCTATTTCGCCATTTCGGGGTTAATCTGTTGTGTATACTTATTTATTACAGCGTCTCATAAATAACCATCTGACAATTTATTGAAAATTGAATAATTGATTTAAAAAAAAATAAAGATTTCGATAGCTTTTTTGTCTTTAAAAGTTGAAAAAAAAATTGGCTTTCATGGTTTTGGATAAGATTTCTATTTTATCTTTTTTGATGTTTTCCATATATTTTTTTTTGAAAAGTACATAAAAAACCGAACAATAAAAAAAAAAATTGATCAATTTGATCGAAAAAAATTTAACATGACCCAGCATGGGTGGACCCCACTTGTAAATAATTAGGGGAGCGTGGGGTCGCCCCGGTCACCTAAGGAATAAACCTTCAAAATTTTTCGAATTATCCTTATTAGATCATAAAACGGACATTGTTATTCTATGGAATCTAAAGATTCAAAGACACATAATTAAGAATGAAAGTATAAAAGTAAATAGAAATATTTGATGAATTAAAAAAATTGTAAGATTGACCGGGGCGAAATTGCTGAAATTTCATCAAATTAAAATTTTATTTGGTCAACTGAAACTTAAGCAGTAAAGAAAAAAATGTAATATTAATAATTAACAACATTCAACTTTTTTTTTCCGTTTTCCGTACTCGGTTACAAGACATCTATAATTTATTCATTTGTTCATTAATATTGTAACAAAAATGTTACGATGTTGTAGAAGAAAATGCCCCTGATGAACAACAAAATTTTTAGCTTAAACTTTAAAATAGCTTACCTAAATTAATTATTTACTTATTAAATAAGATATTGGTTAATGTTTTTATTAAACAAACACACGAATTGTCAGTCGAAAAAACAAGTGAAACGAATTGACCGGTGTGGCCCCATAACTTTGATCGGTACGACCCCAACTAATTTTTGAGAAAATAAACTGAATTTAAAAAAAAAGGATTGAAAATTATACTTCTATAAGAATTAAAACTGGATTAAGAAATGTCTGCAGATTATATACAAATCAATCATAAACTCCTTTCTTCTTGTAAAATATATAAAAAACCTTATGAGAATGTCCTGGATTTTTAGATCAAAAGTCGATCAATTTTTTATTTATTTATTATTATTAATAAACAATTAATTTTTTAAGTTAGGGCTTATTCAAAAATTTAAATTCAAAATCTATTATATGAGAGGCTTTTCAAAATTTGGGTGACCGGGGCGACCCGCTGACCGGGACGACCCCACGCTCCCCTATTGCTTATAAAATCATTAATTGATTTTAAGTTTCACTATCATAAAATAAGAGATAGTTTTATCATAAAGATTCGAGTTTGAAAAAATTTTTCTTAATACTAATGAATCATTAATTATTCTCTTTGAAAAAATTCATAACATGGTGGCCATATTTTTGGAAAACCTGGAAATGTCACGGAATTATAAATGTTTTAGGAAAATCAGCGAAAAGTCGGAGAATTTCGCCACAAAATTAAAAAACTCTTTACACTATTTTCTTTTGACTGAAAAAATCCGATACATTTTTTTTTCTGTCAAAACTGTTCAAAAAGTGGCGCGGCGCGAATGCGGTTATAATACCATCTTTAAAAAAAATTATTAGTGATTGATTTCAACAGCGAAAAAATTAGGAGTGTGCGACTAATCGAAACTCCGAATTATTCGAGGCGAATCGAATCGAACAATTCGATTCGAGATTCGCTTCGAAGATTCTAATAGTTCGAAGTTTTTTAAATCTTATGTTCATTTTTGATCATATGGACTGTTTTCGGGTGCAAATATAAATAATATAATAGTTTGTCAATTTAATAAAGTCATAATAGTATATTGTACAACTACACTGATAGAAGGATTTCTTAGTATTTAAGAAACCATTTCTTAAACATCATTCTTTTGTATTTAATAAATATTTCTTGCTATGTAAGAAATGATTTTTTAATAGTTAAGAAATCATGCCTTAAGAAATGATCTCTTAATAGTTAAGAAATCATTTCTTAAATAGTAAAAAATATTTGTTAAATACAAAAGAATGATGTTTAAGAAATGATTTCTTAAATACTAATAAATCTTTTTTAAATGCTAAGAAATCCTTATATCAGTGTAGTGTGGTGTTGTCGATTACCCACACGAGCAAATTATTTTGTTCATGCGCTCATTTGCTCGTGAGGGTAATCAACAATACCGCACGAATTGAACATACTTTTTTTTATTATTAATGCGATATGAGTACTATTTTAGTGCTCGCTGTTTTGTTCCCCAAGTAGCTTTTTGCCAATTCAACTGTTGCCGCGACATTTTTGTGCGATATACGATTATTTGCCTGCGACAAGTAAACATCTCGCACGCAAATTTACTTTTAGTCGCATGCAGATTATCGTATAGCGCACACAAATGTCGCGGCAACAGTGTAATGTACATGTCAGCCCATTTTGCCCCCAGGGGCCCATATATGGGCATATGTAGTCATTAGGGTGGCGCAAAAAAACCGACTATTTTTTTGTTTTTTCGATCTCGCATAAAAATTTGTCGGTTTACGATGTTTTAAGCAGCCTCTCGAAAAAGCAGCTCGATCAAAATTTTTCAAGAGGTCGTTCACGAATTTTGAAAATATAAAAAATGATCGAAATTCGGATTTTTATTTCTAAATTTTTTCGTTCTCGTGGCAGCAATAGTTTATATTTGTAAAATCATGACTGTGCTGAAAATTTGAGCCCAAAATTTAAATATTTAAACGGCGCTCAAGAATTTTGAATATTAACTGATAATATGTAACTAATATTTTGAATTCGTTTTTGCATATTTTTATGACTCAATTATTGTCATTTCAGTAAAATATAATTTTTGCATAACCAAAAATATACAGGACAGTCTCAAACAATAAAATTTGGGAAGTTTTGAATAAGCGAAAAAACCTACAAATTGAATTAAAAAATAAAAAAGTATGTAAATAACTTATTATTTCTATTTCTCGGGTTATATTTTCATTCATTGCCATGCAAATTGATGGTGAAAAAATCGAGAAGTTTTATTATTAATATTTAAGGGTCGCTCGAAAACGTCCATAAGACAACCCCTGGAAACATTCAAAATTCTTGAGCGAGGTTCCCGGGTCCAAAATAAAACTTGATTCAGGCTCGCTTCACATTATTTTCTTTTGAAGTTATCGATTTACCGACGATTTTTCGATAAGATCTCGACTTTATCGACTTAAATTAAATTTTTTTCAACTTTTTAATCTTTATTCATCTTAGTTTCGACTTATTTCAACTTATTCGTATGTTTTGATCTTAGTTTGAACTTATTCGTCATTACTTCGAGCACGATAGTCAATCACCTTACTTTTGACTTGCTGAATCAAGTCGAAAAAAAATTATTAATTAGTCTTACTTTCGCCTTCATTTATAAAAATTATGTCACCTTAGTTTTGACTTTTTTGCCTTATGATTTAAGTCAAATAAGTCTAAACCAAGTCAATTTCGACTTAATCTTAAATTTTTCGTCTTAAAATTTAAGTCGAATAAGTCTAAACCACACGGAGAAAAAAATATTGTTCTAAGAAGTATACTGTATAGTTACAGTAACAATACGAAAAAGTTATCTACTAGATCGTTACTGCAACGATCTGCTGTATCGTTCTGACAACAACAGTAGATAGCTCTGCGACCTATACCGTATCGTTCTGACAGCTAAACCGTATCGTTCTGAGCCCTATCTGACGTCACGTGCGTTGCAAATGATATGAGACGTTTAAAAATCGTTATCATTAATAAATGAATGATAAGTAAATAATTTTGATTAAATAAAATAAGTTAGTTATTAAGCGTCTGCTAGCAACAATTATACCCGATACACAAAATAGACACGAAAATGGATGCTAAAAAAGGTTAGGTGGTACCGTGTGAGGTGGCGACTACGGAAAGTCGTTTAGGGCTCACAGCTATCTAATAGATAGTTACAGGAACGATACGGTATTGTTACCATAATTATACATATTGTTGTGGTAACGATCTACGAGTTGCTATACTTTAGATCGATCGAGGAACAATATTTTCATCTCCGTGCAAGTCAATTCTGACTTGAATTTAATTATTTTGTCTTAAATCGTGACTAAGTAAGTCAGTTAAGTCTAAACCAAGGCGAAAACCCAATGTATTTCATATCTCTGTAGAAAAAAGTTAAGTTTGTCTTGTAAAAAACGGCTCTAAATTTCGACTTGGTAAACCAAGTCTAAATCAAGTTTTATTTTTGACCCGGGTTTAATTATTTAAATTTTCAGCGTAGTCATGATTTCACAAATATAAACTATTGCTGCCACGAAAAAGGAAAAAATTTGAAATAAAAAAGTCGAATCTCAACCATTTTTGATATTTTCAAAATTCGTGAGCGACCTCTTGAAAATTTTTTATCGGGCTGATTTTTGGAGAGGCTTCTTAAAACATCGTAAACCAACAAATTTTCATGTAAGATCGAAAAAAAAAAACAGTTGGTTTTTTTGCGCCACCCTAATGGTCATATATGCACCACACCGTGGACTTCAAATTTTTCACACTATTTAGATGTCATTAACAATTTCAAAGTTTTAGATAATACGTTACAATATTAAAATGATAATTATGATTATAAAATCAAACTTGTATATATGTATACATATTTATTCAGGCCGTTTTATAATGGAAATCTTTTAGATAAGCGTTTAAGATCGTCGGCGCAGTCCACCCGTAGACGTAAAAAGTTATCTACATACTTGTGAAATTCACAACAAAAAAGAAATGATTGACTCGTAAATTTTTGAGCTTAAGGTACTGAAATAAATTGAACTCATGAACCATCGACACTAAATTTGCGAATTTAGTTAATATCAGTTAGAAAATGTATATAAACTTGAGGCTAAAATATTTCTACAAGTTGAATCTTCGTGTTTTAAGATAAAATATATGTATATATAGAGGAGGGGGGGGGGGCAAAGCGGGGTATTTAAGAAAATACTAAGGTTTCGAGGACTCAAATATGTTAAATATTTTTTTTTTTTTTAAATGATTTTCAAAGTAAATAGAAAAAATTTTCAGTTGCCCTTAAAAAAAAATTTCATTTTTGCGGGCAACGATATATATTTTAATTTAACTCAACTCTATTGTAGATACGAAAATTTTCCCCGGACCATTATTAAGTCGCTCATAAGGACTCAGGTAAAAATTTAACAGTGTAATTAGTTCGAGAAACCTTAATGCTTCAAAGATGGATTGTCGTAATGACACTCATATACAGTACTACAATAGGGAAGTACATAAGTATATAATGACCTGCATATGTACAAAACTCTTAAATGTTTAGTTTTAGTATAAATATTTCTATGTCGTAGAATCGTCATTAGCTCATTATTTATTTAGATTTTAAGATTAGAAAGATAAAGTTATTAAGAGAAAGACTGGAAAACTACAATAGTTGAGATAATGAACTCATTGAGAATCCCGTATTGTCAAATGGACAAATTTAATTTTAGTAGAAAGAAATTAATTTTCAGAACAACTTAAGAACTATTATTGTCCTATATGGGTTTACTTTTGAATAATTCTATCTTTGTTGTAATAATAACGACGGATTTTGAAGAGTGGGGCAAAAAAAATCATTGTCGGGGGCGTTTTTGCTAATGTCGGAAGTACCATAGACATCATCATTTAAACTCAGTTTTGATCTTGAGACTGCAAGTCGTACAGTTACTCTCGTCTTAAGACTACATCAGTAGTACAAACGTTTACTAATAATATAGCGTTGAATTAGTACAAAGTGAACAGTTACTCTAACAGTCAAGTGCTCAAGTTCCGTTTTTAAAAGTTCATTTGTTGAAAACAAACAATTACCAACAATATCAAATTCATTACAATGGGATTATCAAAGTTTACCTACGAATACGTTTCTAAATCGATCGAACGAGGTGTGATCAAAGATATCAATGCAGTGATTCCAGTTTTGGGTGGTTTAACGTTGCTTCACATAGCAACTTTTAATAATGATCAAAAATTAGTGGACTATCTGCTCCGCAAAGGTGCTGATATAAATTCAAAAAGTGAATGCTGGGGTACAGTTTTTAATATTGCTCTTATAGTCAATGACCTGACAACAATTCAAAGTCTAATAAGCTTTGGAGCAGACGTGAGTAATATTAATCATCGAATTGAGTTCTCTGAGTTAAGCCGTTTCAAGAAGGCAGTTGACCAATATTGTAAAGAAATTCCTAAGTTTTCATTACCATCCTATTTCTGTATCCATACGATATTTCTTTCTGGTCATACAGCTGTTGCCACTCTACCATTAAATATCGCTATTCATAGAAGAAATGTAAAAATGGTAGAGCTACTTTTAAAAAATAATGCTGATCCGAATCCTGATGCTGATACTTATGGATCACCACTAATCTTTGCTGCTATTAGAGGAGATTTACAAATTATAAAACTTCTTCTGGCCTACGGTTCAAATGTTAATATTGTAATGAAACATGTTGGAGGAATTCCTCACGGTTTAGGAGAAAGTCCTCTACATGTTGTTGCCCACAATCAAAACTCGGAAGCATTAAAATTGTTCTTAGATCATGATATGATTGATATAAATATAGTGACAGATTTTAAAGATTCAGCACTTCATTGCGCAATGATGAATACGACTGAAAATAATATCATAAGGCAACTTCTTAATGCTGGTATTGATGTTAATTTAAAAAACAGTGATGGTAAAACAGCATTTAATACTTCAACACAGAATAATTCAAAAAAAGTTGATGATACAATTACGGAACATATTGCGAAATGTAGTGTGGCGAATTTTTATGTCAATGAAGAAAATTTAGCAGTCATAAATAGTGAAAAATTTGGCGAATTACGCAACCAGTGCATAAGCGAAATTGAAAAAATGAAGATAACATTTGTTGGTAAAAGTAATGTAATGTATCATTATGTTTTAAATTATAAATGTGTACACAAATTAGCTTTAAGTTTAAAATATATTAGTGATAGTACTATTTTAGATTCTGTCATTCAGTCTATTTTTCCACTATATGCTGGAATAATAAATTACCGATTAAAAAAAGCATTAAGAAGAAAGAAATTGTTATTCAATGCTATTGATTTAATTGATGATATTTTCCAACTGCAACTCCCAAGTACTTTTACGAGGGATATTTTTAAATTTCTATCCAATGAAGATTTAAACAAATTACAATGAAATATTTATACGAATAATTTTACTTAGTATTACTTAGTTTGTAACAAATCAGTAGTGATTATCAAGTAAAGGGCATAGCCGGATTAATATAGGAATTCTGCCCCATGGCTTTTTTGACTCAAACTTAGGGGGTCGATTTGGTGTCGAATGAAAATAATTCACCTCAATTTTTAGCTCTTTAACTCAAACGGTATTCGAGAATTTCAAAAAAACCTGTTTTTTCGAAATTATTTTTATTTTTATAGTAAAATTCGGAATTAATCAATGATGATTTTTTTCCTAATTCTTACGAGTCTAAAACATGAAAAAATCATATGATCGTGATTCTCAAACGGAAAGCCGATTTTTAACGGAGAAAAGAAAATTATAATCTTTTTTTTTTTAGCCTTTTTGAAATATGTCACTCACCAAATTTCGTCAGAAAAAGTCTTTCATACTCCTCTATACTCAGGAATTTTTTTGAATTTTTTGAATTGGTGGAACAATTCAAAAAAAATTAAAAACTCATTTTTTTCTTAAAATCTTGCGTTTTAACAAACTTATATTTTTTTTTAGTACAAATAAATACGTAGGAAATTTTTTTTTACCAAAAATATATCTTTGCAAAAGATAAACATAAAAAATCAGTAGCCTACAGTCATTATAAGGGTTATTAATGATTCAAAAGACACTTAAAGGTAATACTTATTAGGGTGTCCCAAAAAAAAACAAATATATTTTTTTTCAACGTCTTATGAGCTCAAAAGTTACTTTATATTATAAAAAAAATCCTCACCGAATTTCAGCCAGATATCTTTACAATTGAGCTATCAAAAAGGGAGTTCCCTTTTCCCATTTAAAATACAAGCGAAAATTTTTCATTTTAGTTTTTTGTTATTAAGACTATGAAAAAAATTTTTTTTTTCCAATTCCACCTGGTATAATTTCATAGGGAATTAAATTCTCTACAAAAAGTGCTTATACATTATGTACGTTGAACAAACTGGGAAAAAGTTACGGGGCTTCAAAGATCAACTAAAAATTCAGTTTCATCAGTGTTAAATTATTTTTTATTATTTTTCATTTTTGTTCTATCAAAATTTTTTTTTTCACATTTTGAGAAGCACGTTCTTGTAGAAAATTTAATTTTCTACAAAAAATATTTAACATCTTATATACGTCGAGTGGATAAGAAAAAAGTTACAGGTCTTTAAATGTCAACGAAAAATGAAGTTCACGTTTTCGTTTACAGTTAAGTTCAAAAATTTAATATTTTTTAAACTTAATTTTTCGTTGACATTTCAAGCCCTGTAACTTTTTACTCATTCATTAGACGTATATATGATATCAGATACTTTTTGTAGGAGATTAAATTTTCTACAAGAATGTGCTCGTCAAAATTTGAAATAAAAAATTTTTTGATGGAATAAAAATGAAACATAATTTTTAAAAAATTAACATTGAGGAAACTACATTTTTGTGGATCTTTGAAACCCAGTGACTTTGTCCCAGTTCGTTTGACGTATATAATGCTTGAATACTTTTTTGTAGAGGATTTAATTTCCTACAAAATTAAACTAGGCGGAATTAAAAAAAAAATTTTTTTTTCATAGTCTTAATAACCAAAAACTAAAATGAAAAATTTTCGCTTGTATTTTAAATGGGAAAAGGGAACTCCCTTTTGATAGCTCAATTGTAAAGATTGTAACCGTGCAAAAAGCGTAAGACGTGAGAGTGTGGCTCTCTCGCTTCAATTATTCTCTCTCGCTTCAATTATTCTCTCTCCCTCTCTCTCTTCTTGCTCTGAGAGTCAAGTGCAGCAGTCTAGTCTCTGCGTTAGAATTTGGGGGATGATTTCGCGCAGCATGGGACCGCAAATTAGTCCCTGCGCATAATTAGGTGGGGTCAACGCAGGTTGTGGCCCAGAGAACTGACCCAAGACGATTGATCAAAAGACGACACTCAAGTTCGAGAGTTGTAACTGACCGGTCTTATCCACTTTACTCTCTCTAAAATCGTCTACTATATATATTTCTTTTCCGAGCGATTATTGTATATAAGATATAGTGAGTTTAAGTTAACTTGAGTTCGGTCGGCGAAAACGCACCGACGCATAATTATTTCTGCTCAAGTAATTAATTATTAGAACTTGTCTTTGATATATTAAACTAAATTTATTCAATCTATTAGAAGTGATACGAAACTTTCCGCTTGAGTCTTTCATAATTTATTTGAATTAAAAGTTAATTTGTTAATTGAGATACGTGGTGTTGCTTTGATACACCAAATTGAATATTACACCTGAAGTTCGTTTATCTGGTCAAATGAATAAAACCAAAGTGTATAAAGTGAGTGGTGTGGTTTTCTTCATGTGCGACAACCTGCCAACGCGGATCCCAGGAGCCAGAGGAAACCTATTGGACACCAACATCACCAGGACCAAGCTGAGAAGAATCGTCGACCAGCATCATCAATAAATCGACCCGAATTCCGATAAGTTCTCAACGAATTACAAGTATATCAATATATAGATTTTCATTCTTTCTCTCTCTCTTCAACGCGGTTAATATTTGTTAATTTATTCCCGCTCACCATAAATTAATTCACGCCTCGAGTCGATCAAATTACATTCGAACGCTTTGTAAATATATATAAAATTATCAAAATTTTAAGTCAAAGGGGGAACTGTATATAAATTGGGATTATTGGTTAAATAAAGTATAAGTTTGATTGTTATTTTTTGATTGAATTTAATTATCACCAGCGTCACATAGCATAAAGATTTTCTTTCAGCCGCGTGTCCGGTCAGGACGAGTACCTGCTTCCTGAGAGCATTTCCTGTCTTTTGGAACCAGAATTTTAGAATAAAATAAGTATAATTAATGATAGTAAATTTAAGTAAATCAGTAATTTCGGGAAATTTAATTAACTGTGGTTCTTGGCTATCTGGACACGCAGTAGCCAGGGCCCACCGTTATAAGATATCTGGCTGAAATTCGGTGAGGATTTTTTTTATAATATAAAGTAACTTTTGAGCTCATAAGACGTTGAAAAAAAATATATTTGTTTTTTTTTGGGACACCCTAATAAGTATTACCTTTAAGTGTCTTTTGAATCATTAATAACCCTTATAATGACTGTAGGCTACTGATTTTTTATGTTTATCTTTTGCAAAGATATATTTTTGGTAAAAAAAAATTTCCTACGTATTTATTTGTACTAAAAAAAAATATAAGTTTGTTAAAACGCAAGATTTTAAGAAAAAAATGAGTTTTTAATTTTTTTTGAATTGTTCCACCAATTCAAAAAATTCAAAAAAATTCCTGAGTATAGAGGAGTATGAAAGACTTTTTCTGACGAAATTTGGTGAGTGACATATTTCAAAAAGGCTAAAAAAAAAAAGATTATAATTTTCTTTTCTCCGTTAAAAATCGGCTTTCCGTTTGAGAATCACGATCATATGATTTTTTCATGTTTTAGACTCGTAAGAATTAGGAAAAAAATCATCATTGATTAATTCCGAATTTTACTATAAAAATAAAAATAATTTCGAAAAAACAGGTTTTTTTGAAATTCTCGAATACCGTTTGAGTTAAAGAGCTAAAAATTGAGGTGAATTATTTTCATTCGACACCAAATCGACCCCCTAAGTTTGAGTCAAAAAAGCCATGGGGCAGAATTCCTATATTAATCCGGCTATGCCCTTTAATGAATTAATTTTTATTACATGTTTTTTATTATTATTATATTGATATTGTATTAGTTATAAGACATTTTGTTGAGCTTTGTAAATATATAAACTCATATTTACATTACGTATAATTCTATAAACCCTGTTATTGGCGTAAACTGTTGGGTTTGTTTTTTTTTCAATAAAATGAAATAAAATAATTATTACATGAAACAAAATACTTTATTTTTAAAAATTTCCCGCATGAAAACAAAGTATATTTTTATTTTATATAAGAAAATATATAATTATATAAAACGGCAAAAATTTATGTATGTTTGAATATAATGTTCATATAAGTTTTTCCCTACACGAGTTAACTCTGTTACGTCGAGATCGAGCGGGAAAATATTCAATATAAAATTTATTTTATACGGAATAAAAATTTTTATTCCTCGTGCGAAGCAACTTCGTTCGGTAGTCTTTTTTTTCTGTTGCTTCTTATCTTCGACAGCTGTACAGAAGGCTAACAAAGGAATTTCTAATCAGACCACCCAAATGCAGTTGTATGAGCCGATCACTACTACATTTAAATCATAACAGAGGTACAACTTAAACGGTGACTAAGAGTCTAGCACAAAGAGTCTTCAACCGCGACTCTTTACCTCCCGCAGAGTACCACCAACTTTAACTAGCCTCTGTTCGATGCGGCATCCGGTCTTTTGTTAAATTAAAAGTCGATCCATATCCTAATATCTTTTTTATACACGACGGTCCATTTATTCCTCTTTAATAAAAGAATATAAAATCGCAGTAACGTCTTCGATATAAGTTTTTGGGCAGCTGTGTCAATATCAAGACGAGTTCTTAGCTAGAATATATAAAAACGCATCCGGTAAACCACTAGACAACAGAATTTGAATTTATTAAATTGCCCATCAGCCAATGAAAATTCAATGATCGAAACCTTTGTTAAGTCGGTAGCCAGCCAACCGTGACGTGATATTGATAAGACCCAACCCTTCACGTTTCGTCTTAATTACCTTACCTGACCACCAAATCTACAGTTGCCGGGCAAACGTTCCCCTACTCTTATACCTAGCTCCAAGTCCCAGGATAGAATACTTCCCCTGAAAATGACACCACTTAGCCACTTCCCATCTTCGATCCTACACTCATCTTATCACTATATTGACAACCATAATGATCCGCCCTTCTCTAACGATCACAGTTTGGGGAATAGCCACTCACTATCTTCTGATTGGTTACTCTAACGTTTAAGGGACCTATATGATTATCTCCTTATCATAGAGCCATAATGTCCATCCAACCACTGATAAGCTGGATGCCCATTGGTCCCCCGAAAAATTAGAATACTTACGCTCGTAAGTAATTTTTATTACCTAGTGGGAGTTCACCCCCTTTCTTCATGAACACCCCAGGGAGAACAAAGACTCCGAGCATATATAAGGAGCACGTCTTTTTCTATTGTTCGCTCTCTCGCCTTTAATTTCAAGTATATTATTTTTCCTGTTATATCAATCATATCGACTAAATACTCTGAAGCGATCAGATCTATTTTACTTCAAGACTCCAGTCTTATTTTTGATTCATCTCCATAGAGACACGGTTCAAATTCCCATTACAATTTGTTACTATTTTTCAATTATTAAATCCGAAGTATAATTATTGCCTATTTTTGGGAAAACGGGCCTAACATAATATCTTCCAAGACATTATTTCATTCGTGCAATTATTACTCCGGGTCGGAACGCGCGATTACGCGAATAGTGCGGATTTAGTCAGAAATTATCTAGCCTTCTGTGCGGACGCGAATTTGAGCTTTTAAAATCAGCGAAGTGATTTGTGAACAATTCGGTGCCATTTAAGAAGAGTCAACATCGACGTAATCACCTCCATTCAACGCTACTCGAAGGGTCCAATTCGCCACAGGTTGTCGCAGTCATTGTCCAGCCAACACCAGGCCACAGCAGCCAGCACCTGTTGTATTGTAACAACAAACATCTTCAAAACTAAATAAACTACCTGTATCTGTAAGTCCTGACATTTTCATTTTAACATTAAGGAAAATATACATATTCCTGACCTATATCCATGCTCGGCACCAAATAACGAGGTCCCCGTTACCCGAGTAAAGGACTTAAGTGTCTTGACTCAAAACTAAGGGACTGTTCTATGTTATGTCTGTCTGGACGTAACATAAATAAAAATTTTGGTGTCAGAAGTGGGATCGCATTAAAAATGCCCGCGGTGTCCGAGCATGCAAAAGATTATCCTTCGGAAACCGTTCAAGATAATTCGAGTTAAATAACTGTAACTAAACAAGTAAGATGAGTACGAGACAGAGCGCAAGCAATCGGGAAAGACCGTACATACGAACAAAGGGCGGAGGATGCAGCGCGTAAAATAGATCAGAATTAACGAAGAAAGAAGAAGGAAGATAGAGGAAGGAATGGAGCGCGTTTGGAGGCCGACGGATAGTGAAAGATTGAATTAACATAATCGTGAAGTTACACCGGTAGACGATATTAGTATTTAATATGAATCGAGCATACGTGATTTTACCGAACCCAATTGAAAATGCGGTCGAGGCGGTTCCTCATTTCACTGGTCAGAATATACCACTGGCCCATTTCATTGAAGGATGTAAAGAAGCCCAGGCGATGGTGCCTCAAGAACTTGAGCAAAATTTGGTATTAGTGTTGCGCAGCAAATTACGGGGTGAAGCGCGAGAAGTTATCCGAGGAGAAGTTTTCGAGACAGTAGATGCTCTTTTATTTTATCTTAAAGAGTTGTATGAGCCTCCTAAGTCATTGTACCAATTGATCGGCGAGATGGGAGGAATTTTCCAACGCGACGATGAATCTGCATTATCTTATACTAACCGGGTTCGCACATTGGGGAATCAAATATTAGACGTAGCAAGATCGCAGGGACCAAATAATGCACCTTTGACCGAAGTCGAAATTTTAAGATACGAAAATCAATTCCGGGACTATCTGATACGAGGACTTAAGCCGGAAATAGAATACAAAATCTCAAGGAACCGAATCCTCCGTGAAACCATAATTGAAGCCGTGAAAATCGAGAAAGATCTGCGTTTTATGGATTTATTGAGGGAGAATACCCCGTCGGGGGGCGATAATAATTATTTAAATCGAAATTTTGACTATGATTTACTGACTAGCTGGGATGGAAAACGAGAGCGAGGTATGCAGGGGCAACTCATTGTTTGTCAAATTTGTAATAAAATTGGGCACAGTGCTTTAACATGTTATCAACGGAATTTAAGCTGCGACAAAAATTCACGAGATCGATGCCCGAATAATTCAACAATTGATAATAATAATAATCAGTATAAAAAGAATAATGTAAACTCGAACCCATATCGTGAAAATAAAATGAGTTATAATCAATACAATGGTGACATTGATAATCGATCTAATCGTGACATCATGCGATACGATAATTATTACGGGAATAAATATAGAAATAATGATAAATGTAACATTTATTACGATAATTACGATAGCAATACTAATAATTATGATAATGATAACTCACGAAGTAATGTTAAACTTTCGATCTTTCCTCGTGAACTCGAAAATAGAAGTATCGGAGAAAAAATCTGTTATCATTGTAAATTACCGGGGCATCATACAGTAGAATGCACAAAAAGAAGGGATACAAATAGAGGGTCATTCACAAAAAGACCGCCGGACCCATCTACCGACGGAGGGGCACGCGCCAACAATGAAGAAAATTCGTGGAAACTACCGAGGGCCCTAGCGTCAAGGCGCGCCGCAGAAAGCCGTCAGATCCGAGCGTCCAATTATGCAAATAATCGCGGAGAGAATGATAATTTTGAGAATTTTACTTGCGGTGCTAATAGCGACAGAAAGAATAATAATAATAATAATAATCTTGCGAATCTTAAACGTGGTGTGAAGACCGTCGGAGAAAATAATAATTTTAAAAATTTTACTAGCGGTGAGAATACCGTTGAAAAAATTAATCTTGTACGAAATAATAATTACGGTAAAAGAACCGTCGGGAGAACGGAGAATTTTAAGAATGATAATTTGGGAAATTTTAATTGTGACGGGGATAGCGTCGGAGAAAATGATAACTTTAAAAATTTTACCAGCGGTGAGAATACCGTTGAAAAAATTAATCTTGTGCGAGATAATAATTGCGGTGAAAGAGCCGTCGGAAGAACGGAGAATTTTGAAAATGATAATTTGGGAAATTTTAATCGCGACGGGGATAGCGTCGGAGGAAATAATAACTTTAAAAATTTTACTAGCGGTGAGAATGCCGTTGGAAAAGTTAATCTTGTGCGAAATAATAATTACGGTGAGAGAGCCGTCGGAAGAACGGAGAATTTTGAGAATGATAATTTGGGAAATTTTAATTGTGACGGGGATAGCGTCGGAGAAAATGATAACTTTAAAAATTTTACTAGCGGTGAGAATACCGTTGAAAAAATTAATCTTGTGAAAAATAATAATTACGGTGAAAGAGCCGTCGGGAGAATGGAGAATTTTGAGAATGATAACTTGGGAAATTTTAATTGCGACGGGGATAGCGTCGGAGAAAATGATAACTTTAAAAATTTTACTAGCGGTGAGAATACCGTTGAAAAAATTAATCTTGTGCAAAATAATAATTACGGTGAAAGAGCCGTCGGGAGAACGGAGAATTTTGAGAATGATAATTCGGGAAATTTTAATTGCGACGGGGATAGCGTCGGAGAAAATGATAACTTTAAAAATTTTACTAGCGGTGAGAATACCGTTCAAAAAATTAATCTTGTGCGAAATGATAATTACGGTGAAAGAGCCGTCGGGAGAACGGAGAATTTTGAGAATGATAATTTGGGAAATTTTAATTGCGACGGGGATAGCGTCGGAGAAAATGATAACTTTAAAAATTTTACTAGCGGTGAGAATACCGTTGAAGAAATTAATCTTGTGCGAAATAATAATTACGGTGGAGGAGCCGTTGGGAGAGCGGAGAATCTTGGGAATGATAATTTTGAAAATTTTATCTACGGCGAGAATAGCGTCGGAGAAAATGATAATTTTAAGAATTTTACTAGCGGTGAGAATACTGTTGAAAAAATGAATAAGAACCTTACGGATAATAATAATTACGATGAAAGAGCCGTCGGGAGAGCGGAGAATCTTGGGAATAATAATTTTGGAAATTTTGATAGCGATCACAATACTGTCAGGAACATGAATGTTTGTATGATTCGTAATTGCGACAGAAAAAGTTTTGTGAACTTAGTTAGTAAAGGTAATGCTCGCGATTTCGAAAAAGCTAAAATTTTTAGTAATGGCAAGAATATCGACGACGAATCTCAAAAGAGAGGAAATGTTCCCTATAGTTCCAGGGATGACGGAAATTCAGAAAACGAAGAAATAGTTTGTATTAAGAATGAAGAAAATTCCGATGATTGCTGGCGTATTTTCGATAATGAAGGTGATTGCGTTAATATTAAGATGGATGATTTGGATATTCGCCACGGAGATCGGGGTAAAAAGAGGTGTAAGATGAAAAGCAATAAGGAAGGTACAGTTGATGACAGCGATAGTAATACAGGTATCACTAGTGTTAAAATTACTAACGATGACGATAGAATAAATAGTGATAATCAGCGCGACAAAAGTAATACTGACGTCGGGATTAACACAAGTGAATATTATACAATGAGCGTGCAATTCGGGAATAGTAATAGTAACAATATCGAATGTGCAAATCCGACATCTGGAGAAAAACTGCATATCAAAATAACGATACAAGTACTACAACAAAGTCACATAAACATAAAAGAAAAGAAAGTGTTAAAAATAGTTTTGTCAGGTTTTCAGTGCACGAGAGTGTTTAGTTACCTGGACAATGTAGGGATACATATAAGTTCATTGAAAAAAATTGTTTTACAACTTGGACGTATAATAAGGCCAATAAAAAAGGAAAATTATAAAATTCAGTCGGCTAAATATGAATTTTTGTATAGGATACGCTGCAACATGAAGACTGCAACTTGGATGGCCGTCCTCTTCGTCAACTTTGTGGTAACAAAGATTAACGGTAGTGCGGTAAAAATGGAACAATTTAACCTGAAGGCAGGGCTGTACTACGAGTCCTTGGGGGAAGTACGTTTCGCTCAAGAGGAATGGAAGCTGGTAACTAGAATTGACTTCAATACCATTCGGCTTCGACGACCAACCATTCAGGGGATGGAAATTGAAGAAGTTTATGAAGAATGCCTTGGAGTAATAGATGCAACCACTTGTCAAATTTACATACAACTAGATGTCTATCGAAGAAGGAGTCAAGAAATAGAAGATTACCTTCGAGTACTTCATCAGATGCTTAGCCCAGAATCGGTGGTTACTGACAAATTTGTACTGGACAGCTCCGACAACAAAGAACTCTTAGACCATTACATTAAGGAATTTGAGTTTCTAGAAATGGGACCATGGATATCTACCCATCAATTAATGAACAGCACTCAGATAATTCGTTCTGATCTAGATGCAGTACAAAATCGGCTAAATAATCAAATCACTTCTCAATTAAAATACCGGGATCCAATACGAAACTTCACGGGATCTATATTTAAAGGTAACACGACCTATTTCACATATCTCAAGCACTTGAATGCTTGGAGTAACATTACACAATCTTGTTTTGAAAATTATATATCTTACTTAAGAACTGTTACGAGTACAATAAGTTCAGCACTTTTAGGGCAACTATCACCAAGCCTTCTAGGATTTAAAACCTTAAGAATAGCAACCTTGAATTATGCTGCAAACAATCAGAAATATTTAATACCTTTAAAATTCAGCGATATATACTCTGGGGAGATACACGGAATTTCGCGACTGACCCACGATTATTTTAATCATCAACTCCTCCTCACTTTATACATTCCATTAGTCCAACAGGATGTCTACAGTCTTTATAAAATGAATCCATACCCGGTCGAACAACCCATCGGGGATGCCTTCCTGGGCTCTGCGTACATTCAACCCAAGGAAGACTACTTATTGATTTCAAAGGACAAGAAATTATATTCCTTATGGAGCCGAGAAATGTTAGCCCGATGCAAGGTTATGAAGAGTCTTCTTATTTGCACTCCAACCCCCGTCATCTATGATAGAAGTCTTCAGTCATCGTGTGAAACTGACCTGCTCATTTATTCGGACTCAAGTTCTTTCAAGAACTGCGACACAAAGTAAGTAAAACTCATAGTGCTTTTTGGAAGCCATTCGAAAAAACAGGAGGATGGTTGTATTCCCTACCCCACCCAGAGCAACTCCAAGTCCTGTGGGAGACAAGGATCACAGAAAGTATGAAGATATCTAGCGCAGGGATACTCACTCTTAAACCGGGATGTACAGCTAGAATTAACGACATCAACCTAATAGGTCATCATGACGCAAGGAAATTCAATGAGCTCAATCATCAGCCAAACGTAACTTTGAATATATCCAAACTGTTACCGGAAATCATTAACTATAAGCCTCTATATTACATTACAAATAAAACCTATTCCTTTAAGCCATCGGTCTTCACTAGTAACTATGGGCATTTAAGTTACGATTTTACCTTGTCCTTAATTGAAGAGGAACTCCAGAAAGTTAAACTTGTCAACATTGAAGATATGGAAATTTGCAATCTTATTGTTTATGGAATAATATTAACGACATCAATTATACTAGGTTGTCTATGTGCCATCGCTTATAGGTCAGGTTGCTGGTGTGACCAAGAAAGGTATTCCGTAACAAATCCTCGAGCAAGCTATCGGAAATGTAAGCCAGAGCAAGGACCGAGCAACCAAGTGCAACTCGTTGAAGGTATGAATATAAGGTTCTAAGGGTATAACTGAAGTAAGGTAAAATATGGAGTCACCAACAAATTATAATTGTATAAGAGATGGTAAAACCCCTGTACAAAATAAAAACTACGGTATAACAAGGAAGATTTCGAGACCAAACGAATCGACAGAGACATCAAATTTCCATATAATTATTTACTTAGATAATCAAAGTTGTATGTTACAGTTCACCAACTTGTCTGGTAATGGTTTTGTCATCAACTGTAATATTCTTAAGCAATGCAGTACTACGATAAGAGCTGAAGGGTTCTGGACCATCACGAATCTGAATACGTTACTTTACTTGTTCCTGGCTATCCAACATTTGAAAAAAGAATCTAACTTCTTTTTTTTTCTTTCCTCATCTATGCTTTATAAATTATCTCTTTGAAAAAAAATATACATTATTAATGGGCATATTTATAGCATGAAACTATTGACATAATGGGTTGTGGATGTATGCATGTAAATTTTAAAAAAAGGATATATATAAAAATAGTAATAATATTTTGGGATGCATAGCTGATGCTTTATAAGGACTTATGTGAAGCTATTTTCAGTTTTTTTTTCTTTCTTTCCTTTTTTCTTTCTCTTCTCCCTCTTTTTCTTGTCCAGAAGAATGAGTTTTCTTAGTATATATGGTTATGGGTATCGTACAATTTCAAGTAATTAACATACATTTTTACCATTATTGAAAATTTTCAGGCATGCAGAAATACCTATTAACACTCCTAGAAATATATAGAGGTTCTCGAAACATATAAAAAAAAAAGGGGGAAAAAATTTTTATGTTTGGGTAATTGTTAGCTGCATTAAACGAAATTTTCTCTTCCTGTAACTACTTTTACAAAAACGGGGTATTTCTAATTGTAATATGGCTCTTGACATAGAAATCAGCTGAATAAAAAAAAAAAAAAAAAAAAAACAAAAACAGAAACAACCACAAAGAAAATTTATATAATACTAATCAATTTTATTTTCTCTTGCGTGTTAAATTGTATACGGTAATTTTATAATCATGTGCAAATTCTTATGAACAAAATAAAATCTACCAAAGATTTGAACTATAATAAAAAAAAAAATTTAGAAAAAAAAGCATACATATTTTTATATATGCGAGAAAATTTTAATGACCTAAAACAAATCTACAAAAAAAACAAACTCTGTTATAATACTAATGAATTTCATTTTGTGTGTTGACCATAATAAGTAATTTTATATATGTGCAATTTCTTAATATAAAATAAATAACCCGAAGAATCGCACGATTATCAATAATCTCATAAAAAAATATATCTATATTAAATCAACAATCAAGATCAAAATAAAATAAACTAAAGAGTTGCATTATAATCAAAACAGTTACAAAATAAATTTATTACACAATTTTACCTGGTGTGTTAGAACCTATAGGGCAGTTTAACATATGCGTGAAAATTTTTATAATCAAATATAAAGTTGAACCAATATGGTGACAACAAAAATAATATTAGCTAGTTTTGGTTTGTGTGTAAAAATAAGAAAATATAGCTTCCATGTATGGGCGCAAACCTCATTAGCCATAGTTATAATTTATCCAAGTTTTCGTAAGGGGAAGCCAATTTTGGTTCTTTGTGAGTTTTATAATTTTATTTTTAGAGTGTAGTTATACACGTGTACAATTTGTTATTCTACGTGTTTCCCTTTGTGACGACACGATTGAAATTATATAAAAAAAAAAAAAAAAAAAAAAATTTCTTTCCATATATGGTGTGCTTAAATAGATAATATTGAATAGGATTAAGAGTTATCGCACGACAAACTTTAAGAAGAAACCAGGTAAATGTTATAATTCAGTTATATACAGTTGTTATAATAACTATATCTAGTTATTATAACTTTGCGATTAAAGATTATATGATAATAACGGGCAACTGTGGACATCGTTCTTGAATATTAGTGAACAGTACTGTTTCCTTCTTAAGGTTGAGGTACAAAAAAAATGAGAGAAAGGGGTTACGCTTAACATTCTGTAAGAAAAGTATCGATAATAAAATCGTAATTACGTATGAAAAAATTTTTTGAAAAAGTAGATTATAAAATAGAAAATTCAAAGGTCAGTAGCCCGTGCGTCTTTTCCCTGGCACCTATTCAAATTTACATAAAACTGAAGAATTTGTGCTCGGTGAAAGAAAAGAAAAAAAAAGGGAAGACCAAATAATGGTGATCCTCACTTGTCATGCACGTAATAGTTCGAAGGGAAAATATGTAATTACTTACTTCTATAATTTATCATTATGTAAAATTAATTGAACCTTACTCTAAAACTAAAATAATAAACTATGATATGAGGAATACTCTGGCTACTATCACCAACGACGCTGCCGACCGGGCCACTATGGGACAGGGAAATGAAACAACCAAGAACTGCAAACCTGATTTCTTCGAATCAAATAGGAAATCAGACTCCTCGTGGCGATATCCTCCACTCACTGCGTAGTTCCTTCGTACTCGAATTGACTATGTAATGCGTATTTTGAACAGCCATGGCAGTCACAGCAGCTCTACGAGGTCAAGTTCCGTGGCGTTTCAACTGAAAATTTCACGTCATCTTCTGTGAGCGCCAGCCCACTACTGTTCCAGTTTAAACTCATTCTAGACAACATTCTTGCGATGATTTGTTTCACACTCACCTACATCGTAGAGAATGACGTCAGTATCACACCAAGAAAACACTGTACTTCCGCAGGGTCTTCATAGACCCCTCTTTGAACTCGCCAGGGACGAGTTGTCATCTTGTTCAGATGACCTTTATTCGGAAGCATCCAGAACTGGTCAGATCGCCAAGAAGATAGGGAAATTGGTGATCAACTTCTCCAGGGGTTGAAGTGCCCTCTTGTTGGTGACAGTGATCCCCAGGTACTTTTAACTTGTCTTAAAGCGGCCAAAAGTCCTGCTACGTCACACTACACTACCTCGTGGGAACCCACAATATCAAGATATCAGTTGAGAACCACGCGACCAACAGATCTTTAAGACGGAGGAAAGGGAAGATTGTCTAATATAAATTTTTGGCGTTCACCGTTTCATTGGACAGCATTATGGTCATGAAAATTCGCAAATATTCTCCAGAAAAATGTTCAACTACCCACCGCAGAATCTACGACATCGACTTCATCAGAGAGAGTAGCCAGGTAAACTTCCCTATCTAATATCACGCAAGTAAGATATAAAAGACGAATTATGTAAATGTATATATATCCTTCCTCACGGTCACGCTTTGTGATAACTGACATTGTTGTTTTTCTGCTCACTTCTTATGCACTTTGTCTCTTAACGAATTCTATAAATTGAGAGGAACGATATACATACATACATGAAGACATTGGTCTCGAATTTGATAACTGTCGCAACTTCTTGCGGTGCTTAAATGTTATTATTTCTATTTTTTTTCAAAATCCATATATACCAGTCGAATAATTATTTTGGAACATGTAATGACAACTGTGAGGGTAACTTGCATTCTCCTACGACAGTAAACAAAAAAAAATATAAAAAAAAAAAAAAAAAAAAAAAATATATATATTTTTTTGATAATCTTAGTAAGCACCTAATAATAAAATATAAGAATAAGGGATCTTAAAAGTAACTGGCATTGATTATAACCATTAACATTTATACAACAAAAGTAACAGCATTTTTCTATAACTTACTCTACAGACCTTTTCTTTTGCAGATAAAGAGAGTAATGGGAATTGTTACAAGTATTTTATGAACAATAGATTTAAAATGGAATTATGTAATGCTGGCTGGACAATCCATGTGGACATTCGCGTTGCGCTCATTGGACCCCAACGCTCATTTCTAAGTGCGGAGGTGTGTTACGTCGAGATCGAGCGGGAAAATATTCAATATAAAATTTATTTTATACGGAATAAAAATTTTTATTCCTCGTGCGAAGCAACTTCGTTCGGTAGTCTTTTTTTTCTGTTGCTTCTTATCTTCGACAGCTGTACAGAAGGCTAACAAAGGAATTTCTAATCAGACCACCCAAATGCAGTTGTATGAGCCGATCACTACTACATTTAAATCATAACAGAGGTACAACTTAAACGGTGACTAAGAGTCTAGCACAAAGAGTCTTCAACCGCGACTCTTTACCTCCCGCAGAGTACCACCAACTTTAACTAGCCTCTGTTCGATGCGGCATCCGGTCTTTTGTTAAATTAAAAGTCGATCCATATCCTAATATCTTTTTTATACACGACGGTCCATTTATTCCTCTTTAATAAAAGAATATAAAATCGCAGTAACGTCTTCGATATAAGTTTTTGGGCAGCTGTGTCAATATCAAGACGAGTTCTTAGCTAGAATATATAAAAACGCATCCGGTAAACCACTAGACAACAGAATTTGAATTTATTAAATTGCCCATCAGCCAATGAAAATTCAATGATCGAAACCTTTGTTAAGTCGGTAGCCAGCCAACCGTGACGTGATATTGATAAGACCCAACCCTTCACGTTTCGTCTTAATTACCTTACCTGACCACCAAATCTACAGTTGCCGGGCAAACGTTCCCCTACTCTTATACCTAGCTCCAAGTCCCAGGATAGAATACTTCCCCTGAAAATGACACCACTTAGCCACTTCCCATCTTCGATCCTACACTCATCTTATCACTATATTGACAACCATAATGATCCGCCCTTCTCTAACGATCACAGTTTGGGGAATAGCCACTCACTATCTTCTGATTGGTTACTCTAACGTTTAAGGGACCTATATGATTATCTCCTTATCATAGAGCCATAATGTCCATCCAACCACTGATAAGCTGGATGCCCATTGGTCCCCCGAAAAATTAGAATACTTACGCTCGTAAGTAATTTTTATTACCTAGTGGGAGTTCACCCCCTTTCTTCATGAACACCCCAGGGAGAACAAAGACTCCGAGCATATATAAGGAGCACGTCTTTTTCTATTGTTCGCTCTCTCGCCTTTAATTTCAAGTATATTATTTTTCCTGTTATATCAATCATATCGACTAAATACTCTGAAGCGATCAGATCTATTTTACTTCAAGACTCCAGTCTTATTTTTGATTCATCTCCATAGAGACACGGTTCAAATTCCCATTACAATTTGTTACTATTTTTCAATTATTAAATCCGAAGTATAATTATTGCCTATTTTTGGGAAAACGGGCCTAACATAATATCTTCCAAGACATTATTTCATTCGTGCAATTATTACTCCGGGTCGGAACGCGCGATTACGCGAATAGTGCGGATTTAGTCAGAAATTATCTAGCCTTCTGTGCGGACGCGAATTTGAGCTTTTAAAATCAGCGAAGTGATTTGTGAACAATTCGGTGCCATTTAAGAAGAGTCAACATCGACGTAATCACCTCCATTCAACGCTACTCGAAGGGTCCAATTCGCCACAGGTTGTCGCAGTCATTGTCCAGCCAACACCAGGCCACAGCAGCCAGCACCTGTTGTATTGTAACAACAAACATCTTCAAAACTAAATAAACTACCTGTATCTGTAAGTCCTGACATTTTCATTTTAACATTAAGGAAAATATACATATTCCTGACCTATATCCATGCTCGGCACCAAATAACGAGGTCCCCGTTACCCGAGTAAAGGACTTAAGTGTCTTGACTCAAAACTAAGGGACTGTTCTATGTTATGTCTGTCTGGACGTAACATAAATAAAAATTTTGGTGTCAGAAGTGGGATCGCATTAAAAATGCCCGCGGTGTCCGAGCATGCAAAAGATTATCCTTCGGAAACCGTTCAAGATAATTCGAGTTAAATAACTGTAACTAAACAAGTAAGATGAGTACTTTCCCATTGAGGGTAAACAAATATTTATAATTGCTCAAGTCGAATTAACAATAAATTGAAGTAAAATTTGTCTAAAAGTTGACGACAACTTTTTTCTAGTCAACTTTTGAAGTAAATTTGCATTTTAATCCGGGTAGTAAATTTACGTCGAGTTGTGTAGCAAATTGTATATAAATTGTCCTCAAAAACGGAAAAGTCCCAAGTTGACGGAAATTTGACCAAAAAAGTCAAGAAAACTTTTGTAAGTAAATTTTCGCTAAAGCAAACTGTGCATTCGGGTAAATTGAGCAAAAATTAACCGAAAATTTTTCGTTCAAACTTTTGCTGTCAATTTGTCAGAAAATTCGGGCAGCAAATTTCAGGCAATTTCAATGTCAATTTCAAGCTAAAGTGGCTATTAGGGTATCTTATATACCCTGATAGCCACGGTTTAAAGATAATTGCTCAGCAAGTTCTGCAGTTAAACATTTTCGGCTAACTTAAAGACAAGTTTCTGGCAAGCCTTGGCTGGATAATATTTGCGTGCAAGTTAGTGCAAATTGACTGCCGTTATCTGGATGCAATTTAACAGAAGAACTTGCCGTCAATTTGAAGTGAAATTTTCAATCAACATAACGCCATTGTCTGACAGTAGGGGAGCGTGGGGTCGCCCCGGTCACCTAAGAAATAAACCTTCAAAATTTTTCGAATTATCCTAATTAGATCATAAAACGGACATTATGTTATTCTAAGGAATCTAGAGATTCAAAGACACATACTTAAAAATTAAAGTATAAAAGTAAATAGAAATATTTGATGAATTAAAAAAATTGTAAGTTTGACCGGGGCGACCTGACACGTCGGGTCGCCCCGGTCATTTGTCGGGTCATCCCGTTCACTGTTAATTTCAAATCATCAATTAAGAATCTAAAGTCGTATTGCTGAAATTTCAAAAAATTAAAATTTTATTTGGTCAACTTAAATTTAAGCAGTAAAGAAAAAAATGTAATATTGATAACTAACGACATTCAACTTTTTTTTTCCGTTTTCCGTACTCGGTTACAAGGCATCTATAATTTATTCATTTGTTTATTAATATTGTAACAAAAATGTTACGATGTTGTAGAAGAAAATGCCCCTGATGAACAAAAAAATTTTTAGCTTAAACTTTAAAAAAGCTTACCTCAATTAATTAATTGCTTATTAAATAAGATATTGGTTAATATTTTTATTAAACAAACACACGAATTGTCAGTCGAAAAAACAAGTGAAACGAATTGACCGGTGTGGCCCCATAACTTTGATCGGTACGACCCCAACTAATTTTTGAGAAAATAAACTGAATTTAAAAAAAAAGGATTGAAAATTATACTTCCAAGAAATGTCTGTAGATTATATACAAATCAATCATAAACTCCTTTCTTCTTGTAAAATATTTAAAAAACCTTCTGATAATGTCCTTGATTGTTAAATCAAAAGTCGATTAATTTTTTATTTATTTATTATTATTAAAAAGTAAATAATTTTTAACGTTAGGGCTCATTAATTACCTCTCATTCCATGAGAGTATAAAATTAAATTAAATTCAAAATCTATTTTTTGTGACAGACACTTGAAATCTACGACATTTAGCGCCTATAGTCAGCAGCTAAAAATATTAGATAAGATACAGCTGGTAAAAAAGATACCTAATCGTTCTAATAGTGACGTCATCATCGGATCAAAAAATATTTTTTGGTTACATCTGCGATAGCAAACGACCAAAAAATATCGAAGTAACTTGACGAACAATCTTGTGACAAAATTTATCATCATTTTAATTCGTCCACTTACCGACTTCTCTCTAATTTTCAACAAATACTCAAAACAATCTTACCAAATAACTAAACGTGGATTTATAACCTGCCATTTATAGGCACTAAATGTAGTAAATTTCAAATATCTGTCACAAAAACTAATGTATTTATCTAGTACAATCGAGTCTAAGACGCTCGTGTGTTGGTACCCTCGCCTTCGGCTCGGGCATCAATCGTCACACTCGCGTCTTAACACGATCGCACTCGATAGATAAACTACTAATATGATAGACTTTTCAAAATTTGGGTGACCGGGGCGACCCGCTGACCGGGACGACCCCACGCTCCCCTACCATGTTTAGTACATATAAATAACTCAGTAAGTGATTTTTAAAAATAATTTAAAAACATTTTAGGTTATATACCGTTTATTTTTACGTAACCGCATATCGAGTAAATTGAACTACAGTTGGAGTTACAAATACCGCATGCTGTGGCATATCTTATACTTTTTTCGATAGTTGACGCTTAACTGCAATATTGCAGTAAATCTAATCACAATTTGGAGTTGTCTCATGCCATACTACAGCCTGTGGTAAACAGAACTTCAGTTTTTGTTGCCACTACTACAATTTATTTTCCGTGTACGTATGTATGTATGTAAATATCTGTAACTCTTGAACGGATAGACCGATTTTGATCGTTAGGGTGTCATTCGAAGCGGCTTGTTAATATCTAAAGCTGTAAAAATTTGAGCTTAATCGGTAGGGTGCGTTCGGAGATATTTCAAAAATAAAATTTTTGAAAACAATGTTTTTTTTTATAACTGTTAATTTGCTGCATGGATTGATTTCAAAATCTGATCAGCTCTAAAACTTTATAAGCTGCGTCAAATGCTACCTCAACCATCAAAATCGGTTTATTCGTTCAAGAGAAACCGTTGCCGAAAGAATTCAAAAAAATTTTTTTTTGTTTTTTTGAAATTTCTCAAAACCGACTGGATAAATCAATTTTAAAATTTATTCAGCTTTAGAACTTGATAAAACGCATCAATTGCCTCCTCAACTATTAAAATCGGTTCATTCGTTCGCGAGATATCGTGGGAGAAAGAAATGCTAAAAAAAAGTTTTTTTGAAAACAACGTTATACAAAAGTATTTTCGAGCTCGAAAATGTATTCACAATAATGTTTTAGCTCCTTGAGCTCGAAAACAGCGGGAAGTTTTTGGGCTGGCCCGCAGGGTTAACTGATAGACCGATGTTTTTTTTGTACTTAAACTAATAATATTATTTTATCTACCATTCACAGACTTACTGGTATTTGGCCACTATTACCCTCAGCTAAGATCGGCTGGAAAATATTCAACTTTATCTTCAGATTTTTCAATTTAATGGTATTTATTTGTTACCTTATAACTTTGGTTGCTGACGCGTTGGATAACGTGACAGATTTAACTATTTTTGGCTACGATGGATGTTTTTTTTTTGCTACAACAATGATTATGTTCAAAGCATACAAATTTAGTCTTTCTTATGACAAAATATTAAGACTCATTGATCATGTCTACGATCCAATTCATGTACTTTCAAGAACATCTGGTAATTATATTGTATTTTTTTACAATTCAACACATCATATATGCATTAAGATTTTGAAATATTTTAATTGAGAACTGATTGAAATATCGTATTTATTTTGTGGAAATTATGTATTGTATACATTTAGTCGAAATTAAGGGTGCGTGAATAATTCTAACTTAAGAATTGTTTGTATCGAATCGAGTTATTATTTGTAAAGTTCTAAATTATTTTAAAAATACAAATTATTCGTAAAATATCGTAAAAAGTTTGTAACTTATCACGTGAGATTTAAAAATTTAATTTGTGGGAATAATTTCAACACTCGTAAGTGGGTACCCGGGTCAGAAATAAAACTTGATTTGGACTTGGTTTACCAAGTCTAAAGTTGGAGCCGTTTTTTACAAGACAAACTCGACTTTTTTTACGGAGATATGAAATACATTGAGTTTTCGCCTTGGTTTAGACTTAACTGGTTTACTTAGTCCTGAATTAAGACGAAAAAGTTGAAATCAAGTCGAAATTGAGTTGGTTTAGGCTTATTCGACTTAAAATGTAAGGCGAAAAAGTCTAAATCAAGTCGAAACTGACTTGATGTAGACTTATTCGACTTAAATTATAAGTCGAAAAAGTCAGAACTAAGGTGAAATAATTTTTGTATATTAAGGCGAAAGTAAGGCAAATAAATAACTTTATTTCGACTTGATTCAGCAAGTCAAAAGTAAGGCGAATGACTATCATGCTCGAAATAAAGACGAATAAGTTCAAACTAAGATCAAAAAAGTTCAAAAAGTTGAAAAAAATTTAATCTAAGTAAAAAAAGTCGAGATCTTATCGAAAAATCGTCAGCAAATCGATAACTTCAAAAGAAAATAAGGTGAAGCGAGGCTGAACCAAGCTTTATTTCTGACCCGGGTACACTCATCAGTAGTTCATGTACACGGAAAAAGTTATCTAATGAACTTTACTTGTTAATTGTGAGTAAAACTGGGCCTGGATGAATAATTACTCTTCCGTTCCTCAATAGTGATCAATTATGGAGTAAAAAACCCCAATTTCGAATAATTTTCAAGTAAAAAAGAGTAAAAAGTCAAACAAAAGGAACCAGTTTTTATTCTTTCCGTATTTATTTTGTTTTTGGCCCGGGCTTACTCTAAATTGTAGGGTAAATTTTATCAAAAAATTCTCTCCGTGCACTGTTAAAAATAATTTGAAAATTACAATACAAAAGGAATTGAATTTTCATAACTAGATATTTGAATCGTATTTTCAATAAAAAAAGCTTCAAATTTAATATACGTAATTTAATAATCAAGCTGGTATTTAAAATTCAGATAAAAAATACGAATTTTAATAAACATACACGGAAAGAAAATTATGGCAGCGGTTCCCATAATTTTGTGAAATTTTTTCCTATACCATCATAGGAATTACGACCATAAATTATGGGAGCGGTTCCTATAATTATAGGAATGTTTCCCATAATTATAGGAATAGTTCCTATAATTATGGGAATGATACCCATAACACTATAGGAATGGTTCCTATAATTATAGGAATGGTTCCTATAATTTATAGGAATACTTTCTATAATATTATAGGAACCATTCCCATAATATTATGGGAATGGTTCCTATAATAGTATGGGAACTATTCCCATAATATTATGGGAATGATTCCCATAATGCAATTGGAATGGTTTCTATACCATTATGGGAATCATCCCCATAATATTATGAGAATGATTCCCATACTATTATAGGAACCATTCCTATAATATTATGGGAATGGTTCCCATATTATCATGAAAAAATTAATTTAAAGAAGTGTGGTCACTTCTACAATACACAGAAATATTATTAAACATAAAAACAAAAATTCAAACATTGAAAAAAAAAATCGTATTTGGCAAAAAAACATTAAAATTTTTAACAAGAATTTTTTGTCAGCACAAAAGATTCAAGAAAATTCAAATTTTGGGAAATTTCTACACTATTGAGCAAAAAAAAAAATTTATGATATTATAGGGATGGTTCCCATAATATTATGGGAATAGTTCCCATATTATTATAGGAATAGTTCCTATACCAATATAGGATCCATTCCCATAATAGTATGGGAATGATTCCCATACCATTATGGGAATGGTTCCCATAATGGTATGGGAACTATTCTCATACTATTATGGGAATGGTTCCCATAATATATGGGAACCATTCCTATAGTAGTATAGGTACTATTTTCATACCATTATGGGAACCATTCCCATAATGCATAGGAAAACTTCCCATAATTTTCTTTCCGTGTACTTAAAATTTATACTTGTTTTTTAAATTTTTAAACCAAGTATTGAAAATTTTCAGACATATTGAATTTCAATAATTCCATTTGAAATTTCATAATACTTATTTGAAAATTCAAATGCTTGTATATGAAATTTCTGCGCGTGACGTGTTGCGTGTTCAGTAATCAAGGATTGTGTAGTGAAATATAAAATATCTGTGTGATTAATGTGAGCGGTGTACATCAGACTTTATTATTGTTAAGTTTTTATTTCCTCAATAATATAAAGTAAATAAAACTTGTGACTGAACTGAACATCATTGACAGTATGATAAATGATAAAATGATACAGTATTAAATGTGATATACACTGTTAAAATAATTGTTTGAATGTTCAAAACATTGTATATGACGCAATAAACACATATATTTGTGCTTGAAATTTGATTACTAATTTCATACAGAATTCAAAATACATGTTTTTGAATTTTCAAATTAACACATTAAATTTTCAAATACTTCTTTTTAAATTTTCAAATACAAGTTTCATAATTTTCAAATACTTTCTTTTTAATTTTTAAATAATTGTAGTTGAAAATCTGAAGCGTTTATTTGAAAATTCAAAAGCGTGTATTTTAAATTCTATACGATCGTTACAATGAAATTTCAAACTCGATTGTATGTGTTTATTACGTTATATATAATGTTTGGAAAATCCAAACAATTTTTTTAACAGTAGACTATCGAAATATGCAAAAAAACCAAAATAGATTTTTTTAAATTTTACACTAGTGATCCCCCTTAATACAGATTTAAAATTGAGTAAACTATTAATTTCACAGATTCTGGAATAATAATCAGTATAAAAAATTGTATATTTCAAGAAAGTTTGGAATTATTATTTTTCTGTGTGTCCTGTTGTTTGTTTGCAATAACGGTTCTATTTTTGGTTCCACAAGAAAAAGGCGCAGTACCAATACGATGTATTTATCCATTTGACAGTGTCAAATCTCCCAATCATGAAATAATTGTGTTGCACCAGTCTTATATAATTGTATGCTCACTTATTGTTATAATCGCAATGGACGCGATGACTTTAGGATTCATTAGATGGTCAACGATACAAATTCAAGTATTAACATCGAATTACAAAAATTGTAATGTTTATTCAATTAGACGTGCAACGCTAGTTTCTCCAATACCAACTGACAAGTTAGTGAAGATAGAAAATAAATTAAATAATATTGAAATATTTGATGAAGATATAGAAATATGTGAATTCTTGCCATTTTATTACAACGAAATAGAAAATATTGTTGAAGATTCATTTTTCTCGCGCTTCAAAACGTGCATAAAAAACCATCAGAGAATTATTGAAATGATTAATCAACTTAATCAAATATTTAGCTCATCATTGTTGGTTCAATTTGCAACAAGTACTACTATTATTTGCCTTAGTGGATTCCAATTGATTATGGCGAGTATTGATAAGTTTACGCTATAAATCATAATTAATAACTCTTATCACACCAAGGAAGACTTGCTGATGGTCTTGCTGATTGTCTTATTGACATATTTTTTTCACAACCTCTATTTCGACGTTCTTTTATGACAATCGATATTCGAATATATCTTTTAATTTAGTTCACGTAAATTTGCTCGCGATCGTCATTTTGATATAGGGAAATTTGCGCGAATTCTTTTTTTTTTTTTCTTAATGTTGAGCACAAACTTCCGCACCCTGCATCAAAAAATATAATTTTTTAATCGTATTCTGCTTTAAGAATTCAAATGACACATCGATGTTTGTCAAATTTTTGTCATATTGGATAACATGTTTCGCCCAGTTACTTTTCTGGTGTTACTACGGCAATCGGTTCACTTCCTTGGTGAGTAATTTTACTGTTAAAGAAAATTTTTAATTAAAACAGAAAAAGGCCATTCGGCAGCCGAAATGGAAGTAGATTTCTCATTATTTAGTTATTTTAATCTTCCAAATGAACACCCAGGTCAAAAGTAAAACTTGATTCAGGCTCGCTTTACCTTACTTTCTTTTGAAGTTATCGATTTGCTGACGATTTGTCGAGAAGATCACGACTTTTTTGACTTAAATTAAATTTTTTTGAACTTTTTGAACTTTTTTCATCTTAGTTTGAACTTATTCGTCTTTACTTCAAGCACGATAGTCATTCACCTTACACGGAAACAAATTTACTGTTGCTGCAACAGGAGGCATTCATGTTGCAGCAACAGGAAAAAATCCTGTTGTAGCAACAGGATTTTCCTGTAGCTGCAACAGGAGACAGCCACGTTGCAGCAACAGGATTTATACTGTTGTTGCGACTTCATAGTAAAATATAGTTACACAGTAAAAAATTTTGTGTAAAAAGTTTTTCGACGCAATGATATGCTCATAAAAAAATAGTCTTCTGATCGATTTTAAGAGCTTGACATTAAAATAAAAATAACTAGAAAACAATGGGGAATTCGAAAAAACTTTTTTCAAAATAACTTCTAGCGAAGAAAATTGTCTACAAAATATGATTACCACTTTCAATAAATTTTTCCGTCTCAATTCTTCAAAGTCGGACGTCATCTATAAGTCCTCAAAAATTTCCAGACTGATGTTTTGTAAAATAAGCCCAACTGGGCAAAAATTTTTTTTCAATTGATAAAAAAAAATAGAAGGAATAGTCGGCCCACTCTAGGATTGGCGGGAAAAATTGCAGAATTAAATGTAGTTTTTTTTGAGAAAATAAAAAAAAAAATAAAAAATGACGAACTTTAAGAAAATCACGGTTTTTTTCAAAAAAGCCGAAAATTTCATAGAGTTTATCATCATAAAATTTTTTTGTATTTTGTTTCAAAAAGTACATTCAATGACAAAAATTTTGAAAAAAAAAAACGTCCCGATTAGTTAATTTTTGAAGTTATAGCTATTTGATAAAATAAAAGCCTTATTTTTGAAAAATTCATAACTTTTTTTGGGTTGGGTAAAAAAATTTGAAAATTTTCTGAAAAATGATTTTAATGGGGTATGAAAGGAAAAAAAATTTTCAGCCAAATCGAAAGGGGTCGGGGTCAAAAGTGGTCGCTTGGCGTGGAATGCCCCATAGAAAAGTGCGATGAGGAACCTCTTAATGTTAATATTAAGAGCTCTAATTTTCACAGGCGTCTTTTTTTATCTAAATCAAATTTTTAAACCTGTTTCCGAGAAAAAAAAAAATTTGTTATTTTTTGGATCACCCTAATATACATATATCAATTTTTGAACCATATGTGTTCCCTGACTCAGCTCGTCGAGTTGAGTTTAGAGGTAGCAATATTTTTGGAAAATTGCGTCATGACGACAAATGCGATAGATAGATTTCTATGAAATCTACTAAAAATCAATATTTGCATGCTTATAAAATTTTATCAAACTATTTCAGTATTGTAATATTTTATTTCAAGGCAAACACTTTAACGTACAACCAGTGGATGTCCGGATGGGAGTATGTGTACGAAAAAAATAAAAATAATGAATTGAGAAATCTTGTTACTATTTCAATGATACCTTCACTACGACCATTAGAATTCAAAGCTGTAGGTCTTTTTGTTTTATCGATGCCAACGTTTCTTAGTGTAAGTAAAATTACTGTCCTCCCACCCATAGTTTTTAAAAATTTTTCAAACTTTCGGAGTTGGGAGAGAATATTATTATTAAATCTCTTTCAAAATTCTATTTGTTTAATAAAAAATATTTTTCACCAATAACTAAAATTTAGATTAATAAAATAAAATTCTTTTTTGCACAGATTGTTAAGAGCTCATATTCAATTTTAGTACTTTTAACATCAGTTACTACAGATAGACAAATTGATTAAGCATACACCTCAATTCAAATAGATGATGACTTCAAATAAAAAAAAAATTATCCCATTGTAATCTTCTAATAATAAATACATGAGAAGTGTATGAAGCCACAATAACTTGACATCTCATGGATTGAATATAGTATAAATATATACAAATTTACACATTAATGCACATTGACATAAATGTATATATGATAGTTAATTCTACTAATAAAGAATAATTTGACCAAATTTTAAGTAACTTATTTTTACAAAATTACAGTCATATTATTAGGGTAAACTAAGAAATTTAACATACGTATCATCATTTTAAATTTATTCGCAAACTAAAAATTGTTATTCTTTTTTAAATGAAAAAACGATCCCGGGAAAAAATGTTTTTATAAAATTTTGTACAATTTTATAAAATTTTACAAAATTTTAGTACTAACATTTTATAAAATTTTATAAAATTTTATACTGAAAATGGCCTGGTAAAATTTTATCAAATTTTATAAAGTTTTATAAAATTTTATGAAGTTTTATAAAAATTTCATAAAATTTTACCAGGCCATTTTCAGTATAAAGTTTTATAAAATTTTACAAAGTTTTATAAAATGATTTTTTTTTTTCCGGGACGGGTCACCCATCCAATTAATGGCCACCCTCGATGCTGCTTAACTTTTGTTATTGAAGAATCGTAGTCTGCTCCGCTCGTCTATTGGTCACTTGTAGCTTAGAAATATTCGTGGCTGTATTTATGATTACTCATGAATTCATATCAGCCATATTTTATAGTATTAAATTATAAGTATATATAAAAAAAAGACTTGAATAATTCAACTATCGACTGTTTAATGGACATAGAATTTTAAAATTAATTAAATTTATTGATTTTTCATGATTTTTATTTTTGAATTAATGGCGAAACCTTTGGACTTTTTCTTGAGTAACGACGATTTAATTTGAATTGCTAGTTGACAAAATAAAAGTTTAAAAACATTAAATTCGAAATTATCACATTATGTAATATATATAAAAATATGTAAGAGAAAGGGGTGGCGGGGGTAGGCGAAACGAGGTACTTCTAAAATATTATAAAAAAAATTTTTTTTTTTTAAATCTATTATAACCATCCCAAAACTACTTTTGTAAATATAATTGAGCATTATTTTGAATTTTTTTCGTTAAACTTTTTCAAGAATCGAGTGCCGGTCAAAAAACGTTAAAGACTTTTGTATTATGATAAAAACTATTAAAAACTTTTTTATCTTCCTTTGCATCCAATAATTGTGTAAAATATAATTTTTCTTAATGTAAATAACTTACAAAAAATTTTAATAAAATCAAACTTATTCAATATTCAGAATTTTTTTTTTTTTTTCTACATTTTTCTGGGGGTACCCTGCATATATTTAGGTTCAATTATATTTTTTATAATATAATTTTCATATTTGTTTATCACCATATTTTGCCCGCAAAAATGAAATGTTTTTTTTTATGTCCATTGAAAATTTTATCTATTTACTTCGAATTTCTAACAATTTTTATAATAATTTGTAATAAACTTTATAAAATTGTGTGAAATTTTATCAAATTTTACAAAATGCTACCCTACACTAGATGCAATAGTGGCATCAAGTTCTCTAAAGTTTTATGAAATATTATAAAATTTTATAAAATTTCATACAATTATATAAAATTTTATCTAATTATTACTCCCCTTTTGAGATCTTACTTTGTAAAATTGTATAAATTTGTATAAGATTTTTTAAGATCGCATATAATTTTATGAAATCGTATAAAACTTTATAAAATTTTATAAAATTTCATCTAAATATTTCTTCTCTTCTAAGGACTTACTTCATAAAATTATATAAAATTGTATAAGATTGTATAAAATTTTATATAATTTTATGAAATCGGATAAAACTTTATAAAATTTCATACAATTATATTAAATTTCATTTAATCATTACTTCCCTCACTCAGATCTTACTTTATAAAATTTTTTAAGATTGTATAAAAATTTATATAATTTTATGAAATCGTATAAAAGTTTATACAATTTCATAAAATCTTATAAAATTTCGCACGATTATATAAAATTTTATCTAATTATGACTTCCCTTTTAAGATCTTACCATATAAAATTTTATAAAATTTTATAAAATTCTATGAAATTTAATAAAATTATGTAAAATTATATGAAATTCTATGAAATTTCGCTGTACAGTCTTATAAAATTGTATAAAATTTTATATAATTTTATACAATTGTGTAAAACTTTATAAAATTTTGTTATATTTTATACAATTTTATAAAATGTCATACAATTTTATAAAATTACATTTATTTATTACGTTCCTTACTCAGATCTTACTTTATAAAATTTTAGAAGATTTTATAAAAATTTTATAAGATTTTATAAAATTGTATAAAATATTATAAAATTTTATAAAATTTTATGAATTTTTATAAAATTTTGCTGTAAAATCTTATAAAATCTTACAAAATTGTATAAAATTGTGTAAAATTTTATATTATTTTATAAAATTTTATAAAAACATTTTTTCCCGGGATGTTTGAAAATATTGATGGTTCAAAATTTTCAACAAAGTTTTTATTTAAAATTGTTTTTTTTCATGCATAATTAATTATTAAATACGAGAAATTTCATAGCATGACTTTAATAGACTCACAATTATCTAAAACTAATTAAGGTTTTTTTTTTTTTTTAAAAGTAAGTACTATATTTTTGAAATTTTTTTAATTAAAACCACTCAAATATTTTGCTTAATCATATATAGCACATACACTTTATAGTATTTTCAATAAAAATTATGCTTTCACTTTTTTAATTACGTGAAAAAACAATTATGACTCGAGTCTCGCTCTCGAGATCAAACTAACTGTAGTTACGCTACTGTCCTCATGATGTCGCCACAGTTTTCAGCTTCTATTTAAAATTGTACAATCTAGTTACCTCTCTCATGCTCCTAAGACCTCATAACGCTTTCTGTGCGCGTGGTGATCGCTTCGTAAAAAAAAAAAAAAAAAAAAAAGTAAACGTTTCAGATTAATAAATTTGCAATTAATTGGTGAAAATGGGAAAAAAGGCTGCTGACGAAAGAATAGATAAATTGCAAAAGAAGCTCGCTAAATATAAAGAGCTTGTAGACGGTGCTTTGGCTGAAAGACGGGCCAATATTGATGAGGAGGACTCTGAGGAATCTTCTGGTAAGTTTTAACAGATTCTCGGATCCTTTCAAAGGTTTCCCGAAGGCAGCTGCTTACAAGAACCAGAGACCTCATCAGCAGGCTCAGACCAGGAGCCAGACGAGGTCGTCACAGTTGACACAACCGAGTCGCAGTCATGAGTAGAGGTAAGAAAAATTGCTGGTAGATTACGTCAATTTAAGCAGGCTTGGTCTGATATTTCGGCAGACTCCTCAATTATTGAAATTATCGAAGGGTTTCGTATACCATTCACCACCCTCCCGTACCAGTCATCTGCGCCTTCTGACCAACTGGTGCGGCCACCAGATGTACCTTTCCTCGATGAAGTCATTTCTAACTTTCTAAATATTGGTGCAGTAGAGAAATGTAGGCCGTGTGAAGGTCAATTCCTGTCTCCATTTTTCCTAGTCCCAAAGAAAAATGGTAGTAAGAGATTTGTAATAAATCTAAAAGGGTTAAACGTCTTCATTGATAAAGTTCATTTTAAAATGGAAGACATAAGAACTGCGGTCAGGCTCATGAGCAGAGGCTGCTATATGGCTACAATTGACTTACAAGATGCTTATTTTATGGTTTCCATATGCAGAGAGCATCGGCGTTATCTGCGATTTAGGTGGAGGGGTCAAATCTACGAATTTGTTTGCTTGCCATTTGGTCTCTCGTGTTCGCCGTGGGTGTTTACTAAAGTATTGAAGCCAGTTATGAGTTTTTTAAGAAGCAAGGGTTTCTTATCCACCATTTATATTGATGACTGTCTTTGCTTGGGTGCGACCTTCATTGAGTGTGTGGCTAATGTTAAATATACCACTGAGTTGTTTTGCTCTCTTGGCTTTATTATTAATAATAAAAGTCAGCTGACACCAGCACAAAAATGTAATTTCCTAGGTTTCCACTTAAACTCTCTCACACTAGCACTAGAATTACCACCTGAGAAGAAGGGAAAAATTCTTGACTTGATTAAGAAATTTAGAAGTCCAATTAGATGTAAAATCAGAGATTTCGCACAATTTTTAGGCACTCTGACAGCGGCTTGCCCAGCGGTGCAGTATGGTTGGGCTCATACTAAGAGTCTGGAGAGGGAGAAATATTTAGCTTTGCTGAATTCTCGGGACAATTACGAGGCTAGGATGCATCTAGACCTCTCAACCTCGGCCGATTTATCATGGTGGGAATCTGTCATCGGGAAGGCGTCTAACCCGATAAGATCAATGGTGTTTTGTAGGACGATATTCTCCGATGCTTCAGGTACAGGCTGGGGAGCAGCATGTGAAGGTGAAGTGGTTTACGGCAGTTGGGACCCGTCCGAGGCTGCAGAGCACATTAACTATCTCGAATTGCTGGCGGCGTTCAGAGCTTTGGAGTCGTTCGCTGGTGACTTAGTAGACGCTGAGATCCTGCTCAGGATTGACAACACTACGGCTATTGCCTATATAAATTGTGACGAGGCGATATCGGAGCCTCGGTCTTTCTTGAAACCCGGCAACGAAAGTTATTAACTAACCGACGTCGCGACAACCAAGAGGCATTAATGCTCGTACGACTCCTAGTCGTGCGAGCCCTGCGCAGTTCCCCATCACTTAGTGGTGGGCGAAACCTGCTGAAATTCCCTGGAGGCGCAATGCTCCACCTCAGAAGACCCTAAGTCGACCCACTGGAACAGACTTTGGTCCAGTGCCCTGCAGTCCACCTTGCAGGGACATACGCGGCTGGCTCGTTCATTCAAACGAGGCCAGTTTAGCTTATGTCGCGCCATCTCTGAGGGGGAAGACTCAACGTTTGACATTCGATCTTTATTCGAGCGACTGAGTGTGGTTTCGCTCCACTGTTGCAGCTACAAAAGCACGGATGGGCCCTAGAAATTCCCTAGGCACTCTGAAGTTGGTCAACCGTAAAATAAAAGCACCAGAGGACCTTTTTGGAGGGAAGTCACTCTTGGTTGACGCGTCACGCAGTACGGTTGTGCTTCTATTATTTTACTGCTAAAATTGTCTAGTCAATTATGTATTTTTTTGTCCTGTCTTGTTAAATTATAAAGTACGTGATATAAAGTTGTCTTGTCGCGTAATACGCGTGATTGGTTAAATAGCAAATTCTTTAATAAAAACACAGTTATTTAATATCAATTAATAAAACGTGTTGTAAATTACTAAGCCGTACCTGTCCATTAGTGAGTTAAGTTAAAATTAAGTTCTACGCTGTTGATCCGGTAGACGACGCCGACGCCTAGCTGTACGGACTTGGGACCAGTCCGCAACTCCAAGTAAGTCTACCTTAATTCACTGCTCAAGGAACTCTCTCTATTCGTCCTGGGTAAGCCAATTCGACTACCCGGGTAAATCGGTATTGAAAATTAAAACAATCGTGACACGGTAAAACACACGCTACGTAGAAAATAGCGTGTGTCGCGATCAGATACTAAACGGGTACCTGTCCTCGTGGTCATCTACCTCGAGGAGGAGGCACCACGTTTTAAAATAGAATGGGTGGTACCCGCTACCCAAAGCTCAATAGTATCGCTCAACGCATTTGGAGCTGGTGTGAGGCTAAGAGGTTATGGATTTTTGCCTCTTATATACCGTCTCGCGAGAATACGGAGGCTGATCAAGCTTCTCGTATGGAGAATATAGATACTGAATGGGAGCTCGCTCCTTGGGCTTATGATCGTCTGTGTAGAGAGCTGGGCAAGGTAAGTATTGACCTGTTTGCTTCTGCGGATAACCACAAGTGTGAGAATTATTGTTCCTGGTTTAGAGATCCCAGAGCTTTCTGTGTTGACGCGTTTACGTTTAGCTGGTCATTTATACCATTCTACGCGTTTCCGCCTTTCTCATTGATACTGAAGGTCTTAAGAAAGATCGTAACGGACCAAGCCTGCGGTGTGGTAGTTGTGCCTGATTGGAGCGCCCAGCCATGGTACCCACTATGGTTGTCATTGCTGCTGGGGCCTCCAGTAGTGTTTACACCTGATGATCAACTTCTTCTTTCTCCTTGCAGAAAAATTCAACATCCATTAGCCGGGAAACTAACGATGCTGGCGGGTTTATTATCAGCCAGACCTTCGGACAGAGAAATTTAGACAAAGCAGCCGTAAATATGTTGCTCCGCTCAGTGGAAGGTTCCACACTAACAATGTATAAAAAATACATGATAGAATGGTATCACTATTGTTCGGAGAAGAATGTCAACGCATTTGATCCGGAGATTCCAGTAATTGCTAACTGGATGGTTCAGAAATTTGAACAAGGTGCTTCTAATGGGGTTATAAACTCCTACAGAGCAGCCCTATCTTTTTTCTGTGGGGATCGGGTTGGTAAAGATCCAACGTTATCAAGACTACTCCGCGGTATATATAAAATAAAACCTGCCAAGCCACGGTATGAGAAGATTTACGAGTTGGACCCGGTAATCAGCAAGATCAGCTCGTTGTATCCACTAGATTCACTGACTCTTCCAAAACTTACGGTTAAGTTAGTGGTACTTTTGGCACTGATAACAGCGCATCGTAAGCAGACTCTGGTCAGCATCAAGCTTGAGAACATTAAGGAGGTCAACAAGGGTATCGAGATCAGGATCCCAGATCCTATAAAAACGTCAAGACCTGGAGCAGCTCAGCCACTTTTAATTTTACCAGACTTTGAAGACCGGCCTGAATTGTGTGCCGCGTCCACACTCAGGCATTACCGAGAAGTGACAGAGACGATTAGGCAAGGAACTCAGCAGTTACTGCTGACATCTCGCAGTCCCTTTTGGGCAGCCACGAAGGACACTGTGAGTAGATGGATCAGGGCTTTCCTAGTTGAGTGCGGAATCACGTCTGACTGCGCACCACACAGCATTCGGCATGCTAGCACGTCTACCGCGTTAAAGAAGGATGTGGACCTGTCAGTGATAAAGAGTCTCGCAGGTTGGTCGCAGAATTCGCAAACGTTTGATAGATTTTACAACCGGCCGTTAGTGAAAGACAAACGCGAGTTTGCTAGGGCTGTGCTTTTAAGTGGCAGCAGTATATTCAAACAATAATTATTGTATATGGATGTAATTATTTTATTCATTTAATTATTTGCTAATTTTTTTATTTACTTGTCATTATTACCTATTAATTAATAAAGAGTTATCATAACCAGAGGTTTTTTTCGTATTTCTTGGTATATATTTGTTTTATTGTAGCTCTAAACATCTACAGTTAGTTTGATCTCGAGAGCGAGACTCGAGTCATAATTAGAAGATCGAGCGAGCCCGCCGAAGCTCGATCATAATTATGTCGAAAGTCTCGCTCGAAGAGATCAAGAACCCACTCCATTTGATTTGCTGTTGGTGAACAACTTTATTAACCCACCCAGAGGAAGTGAAGGCTGAACGATATGAGGTCTTAGGGGCATGAGAGAGGTAACTAGATTGTACAATTTTAAATAGAAGCTGAAAACTGTGGCGACATCATGAGGACAGTAGTGTAACTACAGTTAGTTTGATCTCTTCGAGCGAGACTTTCGTCATAATTATGATCGAGCTTCGCCCGCCTTCGGCGGGCGAAGCTCGATCTTCTAATATTCAATTAAATTTAATGAATTCTATTAAGTTTCCATGACAATTATTATTTAAAATATAGAAAACTTTTACCTGTGTATTCACTCACTTTAAAAATATAATATTATCGTTAAAAAATAGTCTAGAGTAAAGAGTACTCCATAGACAATGATGTGTTCTGTGCGAAGTAGTCTAGTCAACATGTGCCTTTTAGGTCAAAATTTTTTATTCGCCTCGGAAAGTTATGATCGAGGTGTCATTCGATTCGTCATCGCATCTAGAAACTTTTTGAAAAATTTGGAGTGGCGCTTGCAAAAGTTAGAAAAATTATAAACAATTTAGTAAAAAAAAAAGGGGGTTTTGTTTTTTGCAAATATCTCAAAAAGTATTCAAAATTGTTTAAATTTGAAGAAAGATCCAAAAATAGGAAAAAATTTCCTAAAAAAAAATCTTATCTCCTGGAACTCTAGGACCAATATTTATAATTTTTCTAGAGGGTTGAAAATACGGCCGAAAACGGAAACTCTCGCTTGCGTAAGCTCCGCCCATTTCGGACCTTTAATAAAAAAATATTATTTAAACTTATTAAATATGAAAATTAAGAAATGAAAAAATTCAGGCACCTACAGGATAGATCAATGAACAATATTCCGGCAATCAAAAATTTTTATCGCGATTTTTCAATTAGGTATCCATTAATCAATTAACAATTTTTTGTAGCATGAACATCAACATTGAAAGTGCGATAATTATTAAACTATTAATCTAGGATTTTTTTCCTTTCATGGAGCTATTTTACAAAGGCTATAGAATAGATTCCCGTTGGAAAAATAACATAATTGTTAAATGACAGTTTACTTAAGTTAAGAATTATCAACCTCGATTAAACATTGAAAAATAGTAGATTACATACCTAGGCCAGTTGACCTAAAAGGCACATGTTGACTAGACTAGCAGTGGCGTAGGAAAACCACAGAGAAAACCTAGCCAGTACAGTTTCGGTTTGGGTGAAGCTCCAGTGGTCGATAATATTCTCACTCTACCGATCACTGGATCTTCATCCCGCGCCTAATAATATTATTATTATACCGTTAACGGTCAGAGACCTTGGTTCGAACCCGACGTGTGGCTAAGCGGTCACCCAGCCAAGTAGTAATCATACTCGACTGAAGGTAAATATTCTTGATTCAAGAAAATTTTTTGAAGACCTAAATTTTCTCAGATAAAGTAGAAATCTTCTCCAACCAAGACGAATTCTCTTGGCTCAAGAAAATCTTGACTTGGTTCCCGAAAACGTTTGTCTTCAAAAATATTTTCTTGACTCAAGATATCTGTTTTTTCTGTGTACTTAACTTTGGTAATCGCCCGAGCCACGCGCGTGCTCGCTTATGATGTCATTTAGATATAACATAAGTGAATGTAGTGGGATTTCATTGGACAAATCTTTTATATAAATATGACGGTACTTGAAATAGAGACACAGTAATAATTTCGAAAGCTAATGAAAGTCTCCAATTGTTCATTGTTGTGAGTATTAATAATAAAATTTTTTTGTAATTATCTTATTATTAAAAATTCTATTATAAAATAAATTAATGTAATTCTATACAAGTTTCGGAATTAAAGTCAAAAAGCCATTAGTTATTATCTACCCGGATAAAGAAAAATGATTTAATCCATGCTAAGTGTATATCTATTATATATTAGTGTATATCTACTATATATTAGTCGATTCAAATTGTTTTAAATCATTTAAAATTATTTTGAATCATTTTTCTTAATCAGGGTACCCGGGTCCAAAATAAAACTTGATTTAGACTTGGTTTACCAAGTCGAAATTTGGAGCCGTTTTTCATAAGACAAACTGGACTTTTTTTACGAAGATATGAAATACATTGAGTTTTGGCCTTGGTTGAGACTTAAGTGGCTTACTGAGTCACAATTTAAGACGAAAAAGTTGAAATTAAGTCGAAATTGACTTGGTTTAGACTTATTCGACTTAAATTATAAAGCGAGCAAGTCAAAACTAAGGTGAAATAATTGTTATACAATATTAAGGCGAAAGTAAGGCGAATAAATCACTTTTTTTCGACTTGATTCAGCAAATCAAAAGTAAGGTATAAAAATACGAATAAGTTGAAAAAAGTTGAAACTAAGATGAAAAAAGTCCAAAAAGTTGAAAAAAATTTAATCTAAGTCGAAAAAGTCGAGATCTTATCGAAAAATCGTTGGCAAATCGATAACTTCGAAAGAAAATAAGGTGAAGCGAGCCTGAATCAAGTTTTATTTTTGACTCGGGTAATGATAATATCAACTGTGTATATTATATTCATAGATTGGATAATAATAGAATTAAGATATAAAAACAAATTTTTCAATTCGATAGCATATTATAACTTATTTACGTGGTTGTTTTTATCATGATCAAGATAAAATGTAACTACTTTTTAATGTTAATGTTTATTAATTAGTACAGTTTAATAAAACCACGCAGACGCAGTATCGTCTCTATTCAACTTTTGACAATGACTTAATTTTTTCATTTAACTACAGCACTTTTAGAATTTTATTTTATCATTTAATATTTGATTACTCTAGAAAGACGATCGAGAGGTTAATTTTGAAACAAAGCGCGGGAGTCATGATAACAATACTAATATATGGAATATTGATTCCGTCAGCCGTATTTTGTAATTCGGCAGATACTCAAATTTGTTCAGTTTATAAGACGGTTGATATTAATAATAGCAATAATGCACTCAATTCTATTTCTGAACCAAAATCATATGTTTTTTCGTCAAACGGTGAGCTATCAATGGATATTGAAATAAAATATGAATGTGATACATTAATATTTAATCCGGAAAATCTTGATAAACTCGACTTGATTCATCTAAAAAGCGTTGATTCCATTAACAGTTATACAACTAATGTGTATTTAATTAACAAGAAAGGGTTATTGCAAATTACATTTCCGCATAATTTACCACGAGGCAACTATAGTCTATATTTAAAGTATAATCGTGGTGAAAATAACTCACCCAATGCTACACTGCACCAGTGAGTAAATTTTTTAATATGAATAATTGTTCGTCACATAGTTTACAAATAAAACCTTAATTGCTTAATTAATTTCCATTACACACTCAAGATGGATAGCGCTCACAAATTTCGATGACAATAATTTTGATAAGCCCAATAATCACGCAATTAGAATATGGATTAGAAAAAACGCTCTGGGACATGGAAAATATTTGATGGAGAATATTGAAAATTTGATGAAAGCTTTTGAAAATTATACTGGTGTCTCGTACAAAGAAAAAAAACATGTAAAATTTGATTTTATTGTACTGCCCAACTTTTACAAATCGAAATATAACGATGGAGACTTCATTTATGTCGAGTAATATTTTAATTTTTTATTATTAATTAAGGGAATATCGGTACATGAGTACCGAAAACTATTCGGACTTGAATTTTTTGCGCGGTTCTATTCAATGTGTTGTATTGATGACATAAGCGCATGTTATCATAGAGCAATTTAGTACCATATTGTTTAAATTTTAAATACGAATAAAAAAAGTTTTATAGCTCTTAACTTTTTTTTATGATGTTCTTCATACTGTTGTTAATAAAATTTTCAAGAAAACGTTATAAGATATGAATAATTTAGCTTCGTGAAATAGAGAGAACAGCGCAGAGTGTCAGAGCGAAACAGCAATATTACTTAAAAGATGGGTGACGAAGCCAGCGAACGCATGTAATAAATGACTGAAAAACAATATTAACAAATACCATTTTTCATTATAATTTGAGAATTTTATCAACTAGTATGAAGAACATAAAAAAAAATATTTATCATATCTTATCATAATTTTTTATATATTTTCAATGCATCGAAACTATTCTGCATTCGGCATTTTTTAAACCTTGAAAAATTCATATCTCTTTATATATTAAATTTATCGTAAAAAGTTATAGGCTTTGTTTTATTTGAATTTTATCATTAAATATATGAAAAAAAAAAAAATTCCTGTCTGAAAATAACAACATCATGCAATTGAAGAGAACCGCGCTTAATATGGAAGTCGAATATTCGGCACTTATGGGCTGATACCTCCTCGCCTATATATATGAATATAGCGAAAAAAATGAGAAAGTGGAAGAAAAATCCAGTAGACCTTAAAAAATATTTAACAAGTCTATTTGACTTACAATAATACACATACTCAGAGAGGAAAGTACGACGGGCCCAGGCTTGGCCCAAGTATGTAAAACCTTGGCCCAAGCTTGTAAAGCCAGCCTTGGCCCAGCCTTGGTAGGGCTCTGGAATGATAACATTGGGCCAGACCTGGTTGCTAGACCTGGCCCATGCTTGGTTGCCAGTCCTGGCCCTGATTTTTTTGCCAGACCTTGCCCATGCCTCGAGGAAACGAATAAATTTAATTAAAAACAAATTTTATTATTATTAACCTCGTAGAATTTATGATCATTAACGTTTAAACTATCTGAAGGAGGTAAATGATGTGAAAAAAACTCGGTGAAAATTTTGCTGGGCTCCGGGCGCGAGCTGCCGTCCTTCTGATTGCTGGGTCCAAACGATAGCTACTGGAAGAACCTACTAATGTTGAACTGATACATTTATATGATCTACTTATTAAACCATAGGTATAGCCAAACTTGGGTAATTCTACCTTGGCTCAAGCCTGGGTTGTCATTGAATAGCCAAGGCTAGGTTACCCAGTCTTGGCCCAAGCCTGGGTAATCATAGTAACGGCCAGGACTGAGTACCCAATCTTGAGCCAAGCATGGGCCAATATAGATGTGCCAAAAGCTAGGTTCCCCAGTGCTGGGCCAAGTAGGGCCCTGTCGTTCAACTCTGGCGGCTCCTGCATGGGTATTTACCTAAATTTAATTAACTAAATTTTGAATATATTGATGACTGATTGATTTCTGAGGGTCACTTTGCTCCACTTCCTTTTTTTTTCAACATACGCCAGGAAATATTGATATTAAACAGGATATCCATTTATTTTATAGTGAGGAATTATTTGTTGAAGAGGAATACACTGCAACTGTTGGTAATGAAAGATTGTTCCGCGGCATCGCAAAATTAATGATTAATGATGCATTCAAAAACTATAATCCTAGTCTACGTCGTAAATACGGAGTATTGATGCGTACTCTTAAAGAGTATCTGAGCTACCATATAACCGATGAGGTATAGTAAAATAATCAAAGATACATATATAATTAAACAGTTACGCTTATAGTGAAAATTACGTTATCAAAAATTAGTTTTTTTTACATTACATCTACAGCAATTATGCATACATAAATATACACGACCCTTGCCAGTATATTGCATCGGGTGGGAGACAGCGTAGCTCGTAGTGAGGGTAAACAATTGAGAAGTTCCAAGTTAATGGAATTTGACTGTATAAATCTGATTTTTTAACTTCCCGTTAAGAAAATCGACGATTTTCGAAAAATTGGGAAGTTATTGTTTTCACCCCGATTCGCGAAAATCGAAATTTCATCAGATGTCGACGTTTCGAGGTCCTAGGAAGCTATTCTGACTATTTTCAGAATTATGTCCGAGTGTCTGTATGTGTGTGTGTGTGTGTATGTGTGTGTGTGTGTGTGTGTGTGTGTGTGTGTGTGTGTGTGTGTGTGTGTGTGTGTGTGTGTGTGTGTGTGTGTGTGTGTGTGTGTGTGTGTGTGTGTGTGTGTGTGTGCGTGTGTGTGCGTGTGTGTGTGTGTGTGTGTGTGTGTGTGTGTGTGTGTGTGTGTGTGTGTGCGTGTGTGTGTGTGTGTGTGTGTAAACCTCTCATATCTTTTTGATGAATGAACCGATTTAGATGGTTCTTGCGGCATTCGAAAGATATTTTCTAGACTTAGATTTTCAAAAAAATTTTAGACCATTTAGTCAAATAAACTCTGAGATATTTAAGAAATACGAAAAAAAAAAATGATTTTTTTTTTCGTTTTTTTTGGATATTGTGAAAACTGTTGGATCAATCAATTCCAAAATCTAATCAGCTCTAGAACTCGATAAAAGCTTTCAATTGCCACCAAGAACGTCTCAATCAGATAATCCGTTCGAAAGATATCGTCGACGAAAGAAACAGTAGAAAACGGTTTTTTGCAAATATCGTCGAAACGGCTAAATCAATCATTCCCAAAATTTGATCAGCTCTAGACCTCAATAAAACGCGCCGATTGCCACCTCAACCGTCTTAATCGGATAATCCATTCAAGAGATATCGTCGACGAAAGAATGGAAAAAAATCGTTTTTTTCCGTTTTTCGTGGATATTTCGGAATCTATCAAATCGATCAATTCCAAAATTTAATCAGCTCTAGAACTCGATGTAAGCATTCTATTGCTGCCAAGAACGTCCCAATCAGATAATCCGTTCGAGAGATATTGTTGATGGAATAATAAATGTAAAATCTATCTGCTTTTTCCATTGAAAAACATCATAATTACTGAACATGATTACTCAAAACTAATATGTTCTTCTTTATATAAGTCATTGAAAGTGATTGCTCACAAATCGCCATGTTCGCTGGTATCACGATATAGTTACACGATGTAGATACAACGTATCACGTTAATACTTATTTTTGAGCTAATTATTGAACATAATTGTAAATAAATATATAAAAAACGCTCATTCATTCGTTATTTTGGATTATAAATTTTTAAACTTTAACATAAACCGTAACCCTTTTAAGCTTGAAAAACTCATAAGAAAAGAGAAACAAAGGTATTTTCGAGCTCGAAGAGCTCGAAAATGTATTCATACTAATGATTTCGAGCTCCTAGAGCTCGAAAACAGCGGGAAGTTTAGGGGCTGGCCAGCAGGGCCAACCGATGCTCAGATTTCTTTTTTGTTTTTTTTAAATCAATCACAAAAAAATCAAAACTAAAAATATACACTTGTAGAAAATTAAAAAAAACTGTAGGCATAATTTTTTAAATAATTTTTTTATTTATAATTTGTAGTTTAAAAAAAAATAAAAAAATTACTAGACGTCGGCTGACTTCAGTATCATAAATAATTTCTAATTTTTTTCAAATTACTAAATTTATTAAAAATAATTTTTTAGTTTTTATTAATCTTTAGTGGAATTTAAATATAGTGGAAACCTAAACATGCAAACCTCTCAATAAGACAATTTATAGATAAATTGAGAAAAATATAGATAGCCCGAACTGGGAATCGAACCCAGACCAATTCGGTAGCGCGCCGAGTGCTCTACCAGTTGAGCTATCCGGCCCTATACTATATTCCGTTCAATTTGATCTATAACTTATTGAGCCACACCGTCCTTCTTACGGTAATACACCATTTAAATATAGTGGAAACCTAAACATGCAAACCTCTCAATAAGACAATTTATAGATAAATTGAGAAAAATATAGATAGCCCGAACTGGGAATCGAACCCAGACCAATTCGGTAACACGCCGAGTGCTCTACCAGTTGAGCTATCCGGCCCTATACTATATTCCGTTCAATTTTTATAAACTAAATTTTACTTTTTCAAAAACACAAACACATAAAATTTCAAAGTAATTTTAGACAAGTTTTGAGGTTATAAATATGAGCGAGAGTGGCAGCAAATCTCCTCGAAGTGACGGCCCGGGAAAAAATGATCAGGCCTGACCATGCCTGTTCATGTATGATCAGGCCTGAAATTAGACATGATCAGGCCTGATCATACCTGTCCATGCCTGTTCATGTCTGAGGTGTTAAATACACTCAGGCCTGTTCATGGCTGTTCATGTCTGTTCATGCCTGACCATGTCTGTTCATGTCTGAAGCGTTATATGTGTTCAGGCCTGATCATACCTGTCCATGTCTGTTCATGCCTGTCCATGTCTGTTCATGCCTGTCCATGTCTGTTCATGCATGTTCATGTCTGTTCATGTCTGAAGTGTTAAATACAGTCAGGCCTGATCATACGTGTCCATGCCTGGTCATGTCTGTTCATGTCTGAAGCGTTAAATACAGTCAGGTCTGATCATGCCTGTTCAGGCCTGATCATGTCTGTTCATGGCTGTTCATGTCGGAAGCGTTAAATACAGTCAGGTCTGATCATGTCTGTTCATGGCTGTTCATGGTTGTTCATGTCTGAAGCGTTAACTACGCTCAAGACTGATCATACCTGCCCATGCTTGGTCATGTCTGTTCATGTCTGAAGCGTTGAATAAGCTCAGGCCTGATCAGGCCTGTTCATGCCTGGTTATGTCTGTTCATAGATATAAAATTTTTTTGACCAAGAATCTATCACGTATAACCCGGGAAAAAAGGATCAGACCTGATCAGACATGAACAGGCATGAGTCTTAAGACTTTCAGTACTTGAAGTTCGTACGAGACCTATTTTTCAACTCAATCTCTTAGGTCAACACCTGATCAGGCCTGATCAGGCATGGTCATTTTTCATGTCTGATCAGGCCTGAAGACTCATGCCTGCTCATGTCTGATCAAGCCTGAACATTTTTTCCCGGGGGTAGTATACGTATAACCGGATAACAGTGTGCACGAAAAACTCTTTCGTCCCGCTGTTACTTTCTTTCCGCTCGCTGTTATAGATGGCGCGCGAGTAATCCCAGCACAGCAGAAATGTTAGACTTTCTGCCGTAAACTCGAGGTCGAAAGTACGTACTTTCGTCCGGGCATGAAGAAAAAGTATTTTCGAGCTCGAAGAGCTCGAAAATGTATCCACAACAATGTTTTCGAGCTCGAGGAACTCGAAAACAGCGGGAAGTTTTGGGGCTGGCCCGCAGGGTCAACCGATAGACAGATTTTTTTCTAGGTGGTATTCCTAAAGAAATCGTTTACAGTATTCTATAATTTTTTCATGATACCAGCATCGTAACTTGAAGTTTCAGTGTCTCTACAGCCCGTCGAAACAAGCTAATTTCAAGCCGATGCTGCAAACAACTGCTAGCGAATTCGTAATTCAAAAATACCTTCATACAGCGGGCATAAACATGCGTGTTTCGTCTTCCCTTGGAAAGAAACAATTGTTTCTGCCCGGTGTCAGTTATATTTAATGTTTATTTGCAGCCTTATTACTCTCATTTGTTTACTTGTAACTTCAGTTTACTCATTTCATTTTTTAAGTGACAGTTTTAATTAGCCAAATAAAATTACTAAAAAATGAGTGAATTTATTTACTATTTAATAAGTGACTGTAAATCACAGATTTCTCTTTCTCTAACAGTTCTCCTTATCATCGGCTTGAAATTAACTTGTTTCTTACTGGCTGCTGACACTGAACTTAAAGTTCCGATGCAGGTAATCATGATAAATATGGTGTGTGACTCAGGATAAAACACGATTTCAGACTGCGGATGATGTCAGCCCTCGCCTGCGGCTCGGGTAGATAATCTCACCCTAGTCTGAAATCGTCTTGTTTCACTCCTTGTCACACAATATACTATTTACACGGAAAAAAAATTGTGGTTTTTCCAACGACAATATTGTAGTAAAACATTGATGATTGTCGTTAGCATTACTGCATGTGTGGTTGAGGTTACTTCAAGTTGAAGTTGGCATTTCTTTACTCCAACTTGTAGTAACCTCAACTTCAGATGCTGTCCTTGATTAAACAAAACGATTCGTGAGGATTAGAACTGTTTTCATCGTTTTAAATCGTCACGAATCGTCGATTGGTGATTAAAGAGGATTAAAAACGATTAAATTTTTAATCGTTTTTAATCTTCCTGCAGGACCAGAAATTGCTGTATATTATTTTACGATCAAAGACGATTCATGAGGACTAAAAATTTTTAATTCTCATAAATCGTCTTTAATCGTAAAATAATATTGCAATTTCTGGTATCAAATGAAGTTTAAAGACGATTCATGAGGATTAGAAATTTTTAATCCTCATTAATCGTTTTTAATCGTAATATAATAAATCATCTTTTCAGGATTAGAGACGATTAAATGTGAAAAACCATGAAGATTATGACGATTAATAATGATTAAATTGTCAATCGTTTTTAATCCTCACGAATCGTTTCGTTTAATCAGGAGTTGTAGCAACTTCAGCTTTTTTTCCGTGTGATTATATAATATCTTAATAAAATACAGGCTTTGAAAACATGGAACCTAATGGATTTATATGCCTATCGTCAACGATACGGTATCTTTGAAGATGATTATATTTATAGCCGTAAAAAATTTGAGGATGAAAATACTCATCCGAATCGTATGTTAAATCTATCATTGTTGAATTTTTAATGAATGTTAATAAAATAAATACTCAATTGTAACAATGATCTAAAATATAGGTGGTTTCTTGATTCGAATGCTCGAACATGCAGTTGGTGAAAACAATTTCAAGAATGCCATTCAAGGTTACTTACAAAACAGGTATATCATATCATATACATATATATCAGATAGAATGGAAAGAGATGGACTATTAAGGCAGTATCAGATTTTCTAAAATAGATATGATATTAAATTCATGTAAATCATTGCATTAGTACACTGTAAAAAATCACCGGGGTAATAAGTCCAAGCGGTGTAGGTGTTAAAATTTTCGGTGTTAAATTTACCCCCGAAAGCGGTGTTAAAATAACGCCGCCATCGGTGTAAATATTCTGTACCGGTGTTAAAATAACGCCGAAACCGGTGTAAATATTCTAGAACGGTGTTAAAATAACGCCGCCGCCGGTGTAGATATTCTTTACCGGTGTTAAAATATTTTATTTTGTGAATATTTTTACTTACTCGATCACTATACTTGTTGATAAATGATATTTTTTATTAATTTTCATAAAGAACTGACACTGTTTGTGTTTTATAATCTTTAAAGTTAATACTCCAAGCGGACGCAATTTACTCCGCTTTTACACCTGTTACCCCGCTTTTACACCGGTATTACTCCGTTTTTACACCGGTTACCCCGCTTTTACACCGGTTTCACTCCGCTTTTACACCGGTTACCCTGCTTTAACACCGGTATTTTTAACACCGGTGTATTACTCCTCCTACACCGGTGTAATTTCATTTTAACACCGGGCGGAGTTAAAATGAGTCCATTTTTAAGACCGCTCTTTTTACAGTGTATGATTATAAGTTTGAACTATTTTCTATTCCATTAGTAGTTAAATATTCAATTACTTTCTCTACTTGTAGTCATTAAACGACAGTATTACTAAAATTAGTGCTCAGAATAATAGCTCAACTCTTCTCCACTCTGACCATTTTGTATTATACATTTTTGTGCATAAATAAATTACTGATCTATGTTTTTATTTTATCTTACGAAATGGATATAGTGAAGAGATTAGAAACACAAATGTTTTCTTTAAAATGATTGATATGTCTAAAGACAAAAATAAAACTTTGGATTACGCTCTTAAAAGTTGGATGGACAAAATAAAATTGGCCATATTAACAATAAATAGAGATTACAACAGTAACAAAGCGATTATAACGCAGTCACAGTTTTCAAAAAGAAAGGATGCAGATTTAGCAGCTAAATACTGGATACCAATGAATTTTGCAAGTGAAAGTGATGCTGATTTTATTAATACGACTGTTACTGATTGGTATAATCCTGAATCGGCATCGGTTGAAATTCCAGCACCCCCTCCATATAACTGGCTCATTGTCAATAAACAGCAGTTCGGTATGTAATTCGGTTTGTAAGAGATGATAATGCGTCTATGGATCGAATATGAAATCGATTTTTTTCTTTAGGCTACTATCGTGTTAATTACGATGAGGAAAATTGGAAATTAATTATTCAGTATCTCAAATTGAATGATTATCATAAAATTCATGTGCTTAATCGTGCACAGCTCATCGACGACGCATTTGTTTTGGCTGAATTTGGATACCTGAATTACAGTATCGCTTTTGATTTAGCGAGATATATTTCATTAGAAACAGAATACGTTCCATGGGCTACGTTCTGGGAAAAAATGTTCCGTTTGTTTCAATACTCCTCGATATCTAATTCACAATATTACAAAAACTTTAAGGTAGACATAAGAAATAAACTTTTTTTAACTTCCCGCTAAGAAAATCGATGATTTTCAAAAAATTCGGGAAGTTATTGTTTTCACCCCGATGTGCGAAAATTGAAATTTCATCAGATGTCGACGTTTTGAGGTCCTAGGAAGCTATTCGGACTATTTTCAAAAGGATGTCCGAGTGTCTGTATGATTTGTGTGTATATGTGTGTGTGTATGAATGTATGTAAACTCTTTCTAACTTTTTAACTAATAAACCGATTGTGATGATTAAGGCGGCAATCGAAAGAGCTTGTTGGCCATCAACTTTTCTGAAAATTTCAGAACATTTGATCAAGTAGACTCGAAAATATTTGCGAATTACGAAAAAAAAATTTAGTTTTTTAGTTTTTTATTGATTTCTCAGAAACGACTTGAACGATCGACTTCAAAATTTAATCAGCTCTAGAACTAAATTGAACACGTCGATTGCCACCTCGAGCGTCAAAATCAGTTGATTAGTTCAAAAGATATCGGCGCTGAAAAGTTAAAAAAATAACAATATGTTATTTTTTTCCGGATAAATCATAGTATAATGTACTAAAATGTGTCTAACATCATACCAACTATTCCTTTTTATAGTCTCTTTTGATTATCATTCAAAGTCATCGAACTTGTTCTTTAGTTTAAATCTTATTATCAGCAAACAATTGAAAAAACAGCAGTTTTCAATATTTTTCTCGGATATTTCATATATTATTGCTCTGACCTAAGTCAAAACTCACTCAAATTTTGATTTTGATCACTGACATTGATTTCTGCCTCAATACATTTATTTCATTGAACATAATCGGGAATAAAAAATTTAAAAACCACTTCTCCATTAATAATTTCCAAAAACGTAACTTGGTAGAGCTTGAAAAGCTCATAAAATATAATCCCAGGTAATTGAATTTTCAAGCTCGAAGACAAATATATTCGGTTACCTGACCGTTGATCCAAAGACGATTGATCCCCGACAACTGATCCTTGCGACGATTGATCCGCCGATAAAATTTACTCACACACATATAAATGTGAAAAATTACACCCTTTTTTCACTAATTTTGTGTGCGTGTAACATAAAAAATATACTCACACACAAATTTTTCACATTTATATGTGTGTGAATATATTTTATCGGCGGATCAATTGTCGCAAGGATCAATTGTCGGGGATCAGTTGTCTTTGGGTCATCGGTCGTGTCACCCATATATATATTCACAGTAATGTTATCAAGCTCCTTGAGCTCAAAAACAGCGGGAAGTTTTGGGGCTGGCCCGCAGGGTCAATCGACATCCAGATTTTAAATGCTACTTCCTTTCTAATCATGTACAGGTTACAAATCTTGTCCATCAAGAACTATTTTATTCATTATTCTGTTCCTTTGAATTTAAGTGCCATTTTTTTTTTTTTTGATCATTTAAGAATATTCCATCAAAACTTGCCATAACAGTACTAATAAAATGAAACTCTTTGTAGAAATCGATTTTGGTATTATCTGAAAGCTTAGAAAGAACTATCTTGTCCGATGAAGTATCAACCGATAATGATAGGATGAAAAGACTTAAAAAAATATCATTTATAAAGTGGACTTGCTTCTATGGATCAAAATCATGCAGAAATTATACACTCACTAAACTCGAAAATTGGCTCACTGACCCAGTTCAACATCCGTCAGTTCAATATCTTTATCTCATATCCATATAGATTGATTTAATAATGTCAATAAATCTTTTGTTTCTATTTTTCCAAGCAGACTTTTGCCGGATATTCGAGAAGAAATGCTTTGTGCTGGAATTCGTGGTGCCGATCAAGATACATGGAATAAATTATTAAGCAAGTTTTTAATTAACAAAGACAATGACCTTTTGCTTGCACTCATGTGTTCATCAGACAATCAACTGTTGCAAAAATTAATGACAATGTTTGTAAAGGGTGAATTAATTGACAGAAATCCGTGGTTATTTTTCGTGGGAATTGCGCAGTATAGCACTAATGGTGTAGATGCTATTTTAGAATTCATCGATAAACATCAAGATTTAATTCATAAAAAGTAATTATATATGCAAAAAAAAATCAAAATATATCTATTTCTATACGTTAATTTAATAAATTAAACCTTATTCATTTCCTTCATTACAGCAACGACCCATTAAACCTGGTAGAACATATTTGCATTGCCATTGAGGAGTTCATCAACAACGATGATCAACTTGAGAAAGTTAGTATTGAATGATGATTTTATCAATTTAGAATAATGATTTTAATGTAATTTTTTTTTTCTAGTTCGCAATGGTGTTAAAAAATTACGCGCATTATATTACCCCAGAGGATGCTCATTTATATCTAGATACCGCTTCACACAGAGTAGATCATGCGAATCACATAGTCTACTCATTCAAAGTTTAATTTTTGGTGCGTTTTTTATCCTTTCCAAGCAATTTACGTTGATATAAAATGTACTTCAATACAATAAACAGTAAACAATAAACTCCATGTTTTTAATGTTCAAATCATTCAATCTTCCTGTAATCTACTTGGTCACTTAATGATGCGTTGATAAGATGATTAAATTTTTCTTGTCTCGTTGAAACAATAGTTCTCAATTATAAAAAAACATTAATCAAAATTGATATTCAATGTTATCGTCGAATTTTTGATAAAGGTTAAATTATCAATTGATTCTTTCTTATAACACCGGCACACAAAAAAAAATAAGTTCTCTGTACTTTTGACGGGACCGATTTATTCCCATGTATTTTGACCCGCTGAATCCGAATCCGAGGTCCGTTTAACCCGTACACCCTCAGATTTTTAGAAAACTTTAAAAAACCTCAAAAATACACAAAAATCGACCGTTTTTTAAATTGATAAATTTTTTTAACCCTAACTAAACATGATTTTTATGTATTTCGGTCCTCCACATACTAACCTGAAGTTTATTTAAAACATTAGCCATTTAAAGTCTGAGTAAATTCCAAAAAACCCCAAAAAATTGCAAAAAAGCAAAAAAATTCTTAGTATTGTGATGAAAAAAATTTTATAGGGCTAAATAAATAATTATTTTCATGTATGTTTATCTGTCACATATAATTCTCGAACATCCATGGCTCAGACATCTCTAAAATTTTAAATAAATGGCAAAAATTCCCAAAAAATCGAAAAAAATAAAATTTGGTATAACAATAATCAATTTTTAAATCGAAATAAATAAAAGAAATCATATTGTTCGATCTGTGATATATATATAAAAAATATTTTGGCTTAAACCATAAAAAAATTTTAATATGCTTCAAAAAATTTTTTTCATCACAACACTAAGAATTTTTTTGCTTTTTTGCAATTTTATGGGGTTTTTTGGAATTTACTCAGACTTTAAATGGCTAATGTTTTAAATAAACTTCAGGTTAGTATGTGGAGGACCGAAATACATAAAAATCATGCTTAGTTAGGGTTAAAAAAATTTATAAATTTAAAAAACGGTCGATTTTTGTGTATTTTTGAGGTTTTTTAAAGTTTTCTAAAAATCTGAGGGTGTACGGGTTAAACGGACCTCGGATTCGGATTCAGCGGGTCAAAATACATGGGAATAAATCGGTCCCGTCAAAAGTACAGAGAACTTATTTTTTTTTTGTGTGCCGGTGTAATTAGTTTTTAATGATTTTGATATCATTTTTAATTATAGATTTTTTTTATATTTTATTTATCTATTGGACTTGTGGTGACTTGGATAGTAGAGTCGTTTATATATATATATATATTAGGGTGCTTCGTTTCCGGTGAAAGTATTTTTTTCGATGCTCATCAAGCAAAATATTGTTTTTTATGCTGAAACAAAAATTCCTGTCAAGGTTGAGCTCTTAATTCCAATTTGAAGTACATTCCATTTGATTTCAAAGATTTCTCATTTAAAATACATGTAAATTAAATTACTTTTTTTTTTAACTTTCTAATACTCAGCTGCGTTTTATGATATCGATGCGGTTTTGGTCGCGAATTGTAGGGCATTTAGTGTTCTTCAAAAGTGCCCGTAGATACTTAGCTGTAATTCCAGCTGTTCTACTAGTGTCCGTTGCGGAAGTTATTTTTCCTATGAAATTGACCTTTATTGGCTTGCAGAACGTAAACCAATGAAACTACACTAAAAATGCTAATGGAAATTTTATAGGAAATTTTATTCCCTTCAAAAAAAGTCCTATGAGTCAAATCGCTAAAGTCCATAGTTTTCGAGTTATAGTAATTTTAATAATTTGAAAAATAAAATATAAAAAAAAACAATTACAATTGATATTATATTTTTCAAATTATTAAAATTACTATAACTCGGAAACTATGAACTTTAGCGACTTGAGTCATAGAATTTTTTTTGAAGGGAATAAAATTTCCTATAAAATTTCCATTAGCATTTTTAGTGTACTTTTATTGGTTTACGTTCTGCAAGCCAATAGATTCAATTTCATAGAAAAAATAACTTCCGCAACGGACACTAGTAAAACAGCTGGAATTACAGCTAAGCAACTACGGGCACTTTGGAAGAACACTAAATGCCCTACAATTTGCGACCAAAACCGCATCGATATCAGAAAACGCAGCTGAGTATTAGAAAGTTAAAAAAAAAGAAATTTAATTTACATGTATTTTAAATGGGGAATCTTTGAAATCAAATGGAATGTACTTAGGATTGGAATTAAGCGCTCAAACTTGGCAGGAATTTTTATTTCAGCATAAAAAACAATATTTTGCTTGATGAGCAACGAAAATAAACCTTTCGCCGGAAACGAGGTACGCTAATATATATATATATATATATATATATATATATATATATATATATATATGTGGTGGTTCGGCTTCACTCCGCGAGATGGCATCTACAACTCGCGCCTCTCGCAGTATCTCGTCCCTACACCTATTTCAATATATAACATTTTCCAACATGTTACTTCCAACTCGGCGTCTTAGGTGGGGTATACGATAGACACAACTAACTGAGGAGTCTCAGCTATCGTATACTAAGACGAAATGCCTCTCTCCCCACAAATACCTTTTTCTATCTCTCCTCTTCTCATCCTCTCTCACAACGTTTCACTCTTTGGTAGTTGGCGTAGTTGGCGACTTAGGCAGTGATTATTGCAATCTAATCATAAAGTATCGTCGCCAGATATATATATATATATATATATATATATATATATATATATTAGACTATTTCATATTAAGCGACTACTTTTTTTTTTTTGAAGAACTTTGAAAAATCGAAAGGGTATGTTAAAATATGTTGACAGTTAAGATATGAGCTCTTAATATTGATATTTAGAGGTGGCTGTTTATAATTTTCGATTTTTCATTTAGTAACATGGTAAAAAATACATAACTTCCGAAAACATCAAGATACAGAAAATTTCTCCCCAAACATTTTGTAGCAAATTTACCGACCTACAAAAAAGGTCTTTTATGATTTTTGCATAAATTCAACCATTCACAAGATAACTGACGTCAAAGTTTGATACAATTCGAAGAACTTGTTTTTGCTCGTTCTGAATTTTATACCATGTCGACTAATGAGAATTCAGGAGTTCTTAATACAGTTTTTCGTAGGAAATTGAATGCTCTACAAAAAAAGTCTCTTATCATTTTTTGATAAATCCATCTGTTCGAAAGTTATTGGAGCATGAAGTCAAGTTAGAGTAAATTTTGAGATCTTTTTACTTTTCCGGCGAAACTATCGGACTTATTATAAAATGTCATAAGATATTTTTTGTAGACAATTTTATTATCTAGAAATTATCATTGATAAAGATTTTTGGAATTCTGCATTGTTTTCTAGTTATTTCCATTTTATTGCCAAGTTCTTAAATCGATAAGAATTATTTTTTTTTCGGTGCTTGGCAATAAAATGGAAATAACTAGAAAACAATGCAGAATTTCAAAAAACTTTATCGATGATAATTTCTAGAAAATAAAATTGTCTACAATAAATATCCTATGACATTTTATAATAAGTCCGATAGTTTCGCCGGAAAAGTAAAAAGATCTCAAAATTTACTCTAACTTGACTTCATGCTCCAATAACTTTCGAACAGATAGATTTATCAAAAAATGATAGAGACTTTTTTTGTAGAGCATTCAATTTCCTACAAAAAACTGTATTAAGAATTCCTGAATTCTCATTAGTCGACATGGTATAAAATTCAGAACGAGCAAAAACAAGTTCTTCGAATCGTATCAAACTTTGACGTCGGTTATCTTGTGAATAGTTGAATTTATGCAAAAATCATAAAAGACCTTTTTTGTAGGTCGGTAAATTTGCTATAAAATGTTTGGGGAGAAATTTTCTGTATCTTGATTTTTTCGGAAGTTATGTATTTTTTACCATGTTACTAAATGAAAAACCGAAAATTATAAACAGCCACCTCTAAATATCAATATTAAGAGCTCATATCTTAACTGTCAACATATTTTAACATACCCTTTCGATTTTTCAAAGTTCTTC